>NC_048221.1:1284701-1360682 GCF_002007445.2 Ailuropoda melanoleuca
CGCAGCCCGGACCCCGCTGCGCGGACCGCGCGGGGAACAGCGCCGCCGCCGCCGCCGCCACCACCGCGGACTCCTCCGCCTGGGCCGCCGCCGCCGCCGAGAGGAGCCGGGCGTACCGCCCCGCCGCCGCCTTTATAGGCCAGGCTTCGCCCCGCCCCATACGCATGTCCCGCCCCCGCCCACACGCGCACAGCGCGGGCGGGGCTGCAGGGCCCTCCGAGCCAAGTGAGGCTGCGCACTCGGGCTGTGAGGGGTGTTCACGCGCCTGCGCGGTGAGTTGCGCGGGGCTCCGGGAGAAGGACCTGGGAGGGCTGCTGGCGGTTGCTCTCAGGGGTGCGGGTGCTGGAGGGGCTGCCTGAGGCCCTGGGAGGCCCGCGGGTCCCTGGCACCGAGCTGGAGCCGGGTCCTACGCTCTGGCAGTTCCTCCAGGATGCCGGCCAGGGCCTGGGATACACTGACTCCCTTGGGCGACTTCCCTTCCCTAGAACGTATATGGCTCCCTGTTGGAGCTCCCCAATCCCAGAACGTGCTGTGGCTCTGTCTTGATTGATCCTACAACCTGCCATGCGCCCCTGCTGCACCTCCCTGACCCTGGCTCCAGTTGTCTTGCCGGTGCAGCCCAGCAGGCTTTGAGACCCAGCTGCCTCTTCCAGGGATCTCCCCAAGAGTTTGCCCTCTAGTTGGCAGAAAGAGGACCACTGTATGGGATGGGGACTGACATCTATGAAGGACCTTCCCTCAGCCCTGCGCAGGAACGTTTCGGGGAGAGCAGGGACCCTAGACCAAGAAAGAGCCCAAAGCGGGGGGGGGGGGAGCCAGAGGTGGGAGTAAAATGAAAATACCATCCCATTTGGTTGCCCCCCCCCCCCCGCCCCTGATCCAGCCTTGGGTAGAATCAGCCCTTCCTGAGCTGGGCCAGCTCCCTGTCCCCAAAGCACCGTGGTGCAGTCCTCAGACTCCCCGAACCCTGGGCACACAGAAGTACAAGTTTGTGGGGTGGCCCGACTTCCCTCTCCTCCAGGCTTCAGCTTGTCCTGTTAGAGGACCACCCAAACCTAGTTGTCCCCCAAGCAGCCCTGCTGACCTGAAGCTGAGTTGTCCCTGTCTAGTAGGGCAGCCTCTATGTGCCACCTGCAAGACCATACCTGACTTCGGCTAGCAACCCCCCATCCTCCTCCGTCCCCTGCGTGTGCGTGGGCGTGTGTGTGTGTGTGTGTGTGTGTGTGTGTGTGGACATACACGTTGGCTCCAGCTGCCTGGGGTGGGGCTGTTAGACCTGCCTGCCCAGGAGAAGTCTCCCCATCCCCCCCTCCCTCCTCTCCCGGCTGTCCCCTCCCACCCCTGCCTCCAGGCCACAGCCCTCTCTGTCACCTTCCGGGCTCAGGTGGGTACAATGGGCCACTGCCCCTTGTCAGAAGCTCAGCTCCATGAAGGCGCAGATCTGTCCCCTGCCTGTCCAGAGCCCAGCACAGGGCCCAGCACACGGGAAGTGCTTCCTGAATACTGCTGGAAAGAATGGATATGTTTGAACGCGCATGCACACGGGTGTGTGCCAGGGGGTGTCTGTGCACGCAGGGGTTGTGTCAGTGTGTTAGCTTCTCGCACACCAGGAGGCTTCAAACAAGAGGAATTTACGCTTTCAGATTCTGGAGACCAGGAGTGAGTCTGAAATCAAGGTCTAGGCAGGGCCACACCCTCCCTGAAGGCTCTGGGGCTTCCTGCTTCTCCCAGCTTCCCATGCTGGCTGGCAGCCCTCGGGGAGTCCCAGAGTCCCGAGGCCAGCTGACTCCCTGCCCTGTCCCTGCCCCCCCAGCTTCCGGTGTCTGTCTGCTCTGTGTCTCTGGTATCACCCCTCCTCTACGACGACCTCATCTTAGTGAATTCCAGCCAATGAGGCCCTATTTCCAGGTGCCACATTCACAGGTCCCAAGGGTTGGGCCCTGAGCATATCTTTCTGGGGAGCGCGATCAACCCACCACAGTAAAGTAGGTACCCCAGGGTGGGTGTTTAGCCATGTTCATTTGTGTGTGGACCTGTGGGGGTTGCCATTCACACTGACCTCGGGGAACAGATGTGAACAAAGGCCTCCCCCTGGGCCCTCTTTCAGGGGGCCCTGATCCTGGAGCCTGGCCGGTGGGGGCGGTGTGCAGATTCGTTCCCAGCTCTGGGCACGGCTCAGACCCTCACACAGCCCGAACAGGGGGACAGGTGGTTCCTCTGTGGGCACCGGGCTGTAGGCGGGAAGACAGAGAGCTGGCCCCTACCTCTGGGGTCTTTCCAGCAGGTGCCCCCCTCGGCACTAGTGACAGAGGGGCAGGTCATTCTCTGTGGGGGCTGTCCTGGGCACTGCGGGGCGCTGAGCAGTATCCATGGCCCCCACCCACTCGATGCAGTAACACCCCCAGTCATGACAACCACAAATCCCCAGACATCACCCAGTGTCCCGGGGGGGGCCGGCTCACACCCAGATGAGACCCACTGCTTCTGCCAACCCAGTGAGCAGAGTCCTGTAATCCCTGCCCTGTGTGTGAGAAGGTGGGGACCATGAGGGGAGCACATATGAGTGTTGGGGGGCGTGGTGTGCGCAGGGCCCTTCCCCACAGGTGGGGGCCGTGTGTGATGTGCACACAGGTGCGGGCTTCTGCGCACAGCCTAGGGACCTGGTGTGTGTGTGTGTGTGTGTGTGTGTGTGTGTGTGTGTGTGTCCGTGGCTACATGGAGGGGTGCTCAGTTAGCCCACACGCATCCCCAGGCAGAACAGGTCAGAGACACCCCCCCCAGAGGTTCCTGAGCCCCCAGGTCTGGGCCCTGGGGCTGACCCCGGGACAGGTGTCTGTGGGTGCCTGGGTTACTCTGGCGAGGGACAGGCAGCCAGGCCCACCCCAGCCCGGCCTGCACTGGGCGATGGGGGCTGCCAGTGGGAATGGGGAAGTGGCGGGACCTCTGTGCCCAGCCTTGAGGCTCACAGGCCTGAGCCCTGTCCCACTACCAGCCAGCCACAGACCCAGCCAGCCAGTCTTCTTCCTCGAGGAAGGCCCTGTTTAGAGGCCAACCTCCTAGAGGTGCTGGGTGCCCAGCAGCCAGGGAGGGAGAGGGGGCTGAGGGGTATCTGCCAGCCACCCTGCCCACCTCTCCTTGGACCCCCAGGGGTCTCGTCTGCCTCTGACCAGCCTGCGGGTGGAAGGCAGTCTGCCAGGCAAGTGAGGCAGGAAGACTAGGTCCAGGCCCCCGCTCCTCACACCTGCCCAGCTCCTGGTGACTGTCGCTGGGGGGTGGGGGGGTGCAGTTCCAGCCAAGGCAAAAAAAGACAGAGAGAGCTGATGGGCAGGACAGGTAGGGCTCAGGACGAGGGTACTTTCCAACATCCCAAAGGATGCAGGAAAGGCAGCCAGACTAGGAGGGGGGCTCAGGATTGCCCTGGGGGACCAGGGGCCAGTTTGAGACTCCTGGAGCAGGAGGTCCTGGCCTGAGAGGAGGATAGGCAGGAATGAAGTGGCTGGGGCCAACCTCCTACATCAGGGGCCACCCGTTCCTGATTCCTGGGCCTTCCCCTCCCTGTCCTGTTCCTCCCCTCCCCTCCCCCGGCTGCTGGCTCCCTAGGGGCTCAGGAGGAGAAGGGATCTGACCTCCTTTCCTGCCCCAGTCATGGAGGGGGCTTGGAAACCTTAGATGCAAGGTGCAGGGACCCAGCTCTTTTCAAGAGTCTGTGCCCAGCCAGGCCCTGAGAAGCCTCTCACTTCTACAGAGTGACTCTCAGCCTGTGTCGTATGTGGGGTCTCCCCAAAACCCCAGAGGAGACACGGCGCGGGCCTGACCTCCCCCCTTAGGGCCCCTGCTTCCCCCTGCCTCCTTTGAGTCAGGAGGCAAGCTGGCTGTGATGGGTGGTGCCCCCTCTGGCCACCCCCTCTTTGGCCTGGCTAAGCGGCCAGAGCCCTGGGATCTGGGGGGCTTGGATGTGGAGCATTCACCTCCTAGGCAGTGTCTGGGGGAACCCGGGGAGCCCAGGGCTTCCGCAACCCAGCAGCTAGCGCTCCTAGATTTAGCCAATAAAACACAGAACACCAAGTTACATGTGAATCTCGGGTGGAAGACAACTCTCAGTGAATGCATACGTGTATCCCGGACGGTATTCAGTGTTCATCTGAAATTCAGCCCCACGGGAAGGGGGATGATGGTAAAGACCTTGCTCCCCCAACCTTAAAAACAAGTCACCGGTTTGGTGTGAGTGTGCGAGTGCGAGCGGATTTGGGTGTGTTTGTGTGTCTCTGCACGCTTAGAGAAGCACGGAGCCTGGGTCTGTGTAGGGCAGAGCCCGGGCGCGCACCTGCTGGTGTGTGCACACGCAGGACGGAGCAGCGGGGGCCCGTGCATGGGGCTGGGATGTCCACAGCACCCCCACAAGCCAGTGCCTTTGGGGTAAAGGCTGGGCCTCTCCCTCTTTCGTTCAGCACCAGGTCCCTGACTCAGAGGGGGACCCAGGGCTGCCTTAAAGCCCTGAGCTGGTATGGGAGGACCTGGGTCCCAGGGCAGCTTCCAAGGAGGGTCAGGGTGCTGGGATCGGGATTGGCACTTGGAGCAAGGATGGCTGTGGGTATAGGGGATGAGTGGGGTTGGCAGTCCCAGGCTGGCGCCCCCCTGCCAGCCTGTACCCTCCCCACATGATCCCACATGTCTGGCTCTCCATGGACAGGAACCCCAAGTCCCAGGAGCATCCCAGGGAGGCAAGGGTCACGAGCTGGGGCTTCTGGCCCTGGGGCCACACGGCAGGAACATCTGATGCAAGTGGCTGTAAGTGTCCCTTCCTGCTGACTGACTCACAGCCCGCTCCATTCCGGTGGCTCAGCAGTCCTGGGGATGGAGCCAGGGCCGTTGTCCTCCGTGGGGGTGGGGGGAGGGCAGGGAGAAGAGAAAGCAGGGGTGGGTGTGGCCAGGAGTTCTGGGCTGCCCTGCCTGCTTGGCTACGGGTGCCTCTGCAGCCATGGGGCCCCACACGTGTCCTGTCTCCCAGGAATCAGTCACTGGAGGTCCCCAAGGTGGGGGCAGGGGTGGGGCTGGGGGCTGGCAGGGCTGGCCCAGCAGATGGCCAAGGGCCACCATTCTGTCCCAGTGACCCAGGATGGGGCCCTTGGCCTGTCATCTTGTTTCCTCTCTGCCCGGTCGTCCAAGCCAGTGGACATGCAGGTGGCTCATGGGAAAGCCAGATCTCCCACTCCCAGCTGACCTGTCCAACAATAACCTGGGGCATCATGTACAAGAGCCCTGGGTTTTGAGGAGTGGGGGCTTTCAGGCACGTGTGCAAGTCCTACAAGGGGCAGGGCCATGGGAGCACAAAGAGGACAGGTGATGGGTTAGGGAGGGAAAAGGGGGCAGATGTAGGGGAGCCCTGTGCCCCACCAGGCCACACTACTCAGGTCACCTGCCCCAAACCCTCTTGCGGGTCCATGCCACAGTCATACAGCCATGGGGTCGGCAGACATCCTGTTCTAATGCCTGGAACCTGTGGTTATGAAATCTAGTGGCAGAAGGGACTTTGCATGAGATTAAGGGCCCTGAGGGGCGCCTGGGTGGCGAAGTCGTTAAGCGTTAAGCGTCTGCCTTTGGCTCAGGTCATAATCCCAGGGACCTAGGATGGAGCTGCATCAGGCTCCCTGCTCCGCTGGGAGCCTGCTTCTTCCTCTCCCACTCCCCCTGCTTGTGTTCCCTCTCTCGCGTTTCAGCCCGTGAGTCCTGTGTGGGATTCCCGACCTCCAGAAGTATCACGGAATAGATTTCTGTCCTTTTAAGGCCCTAAATCTGGTAATTCTTACAGCAGCCTTAGGAGGCTTACACAGGCACTGGCGCCTCGAGCTGCCATTTTGCAGACGAGCAGAGTGCGGCGGGTCCAGGCGGCCCGGAGCGGGCAACCCTGGCTGCTGGGACGGAGGACGGGAGAGGCCCGGAGCCTGTGGCCGGAAGCGGCTGCTGCAGGGACCCGGCGCCAGCCTCCAGGAATGCCCTCCCTAGGGCTGGATTTGCTAATGCTGCTAAAAGCTCCAGCGGATCCGCCGCGGGGCCTGCGACCCGGCGCCTCCGAACCCTCCCCGCCCTCGGCAGCCGGACGCCGGGGGCGCCCAGCCCGTTCCCACGCCGAGACCCCCGCCGGGCACGTCGTCCCCGGGGCCCCTCCCCCTCCTCGTTCGCACGGCGGGGCCTCGCCCTGGGGTGGCGGGCGGCAAGGGTGCCGGCGAGGGGACAGGCTGGACTACGGGGTCCCAGCCGCGCGCCCTGGGGACTCGCGGCCGCCGCGCCTGCGCCCTGGCTACCGCGCTGGGCCCCTCGGCCCCGAGGCGGGAGCGGTTGCCGGGCAACGCGTTTGCGTCACCGAACCTGGCGTAGGGCCCAGGTTCCCAGGTTGTGGAAGATGAAGCCCTGGAGCTGGGCCAATAGGATTCCAGAGACTGAGCGCGAGGGGCGTGGCCGAGGACCACACTCCAGCCAATGGGATTGTTGTCCTCAGGCCCACGCAAGGAGGGCCGCGCCCCTTTTAAACGGACCGCGCGCATCTCCCGGCGCCGGAGTCCGGGACCCAGGGCTCCGCCCAGAAGTGGGGGTGCGCGGGCCGGGGCCCCGGGTCTTCCTGAGCCTCAGTGTTCTCAGGTGCGCTGCTTCTCGGAAAGGGACCCCTGTATTTATGCGGCGCCACGGTGTGCGCCTCGACGCCAGCCCGCGCCCTCAGAAAGCCACGCCGCAGGTGGGGGCAGAACTTGTCCCCGGGCTTGGGTCCCCGCGCCCGCCCCTCTAACTCCGGGGCCAGGAGACAGCCTTTACCAGGACCCCGTCTCCACCTGTAGGGTCAGGGAGGTCGGTGCGCCTGGGCCTCAGGTCTCCGTGCTCAGGCAATATCGCCTCCGGCTCTCGGTCCGACGGCGGAAAGCGCAGGGCTGGTGGTGAAGATGTGGTCTCCTATGGGCTCTGAGGGCCAGTGTCCATGGCCACAACGTCCCTCCACCCTGGACTGGCCCTCCTTTCTCCTCTGAACGGGTCCAGGTCGATGAAAACACAAACAAGGGGCAAGAAGTGACATTGGCTGATCGTGGGTGCAGACAGCAGCAGAAAGTGATGCCCCAAACCACTGACTGCCTCCCGGGTTCCAAGCCTGGAGTGCCCCCGAGGGAGCCTGCAGGGGCTGGAGATATCTGAAGCCCCTGCCGAGGCTGCCCCCAAAGAAGAGGACCGGCATCTGGAGGGGTGGCAGGACCTAGAGATTTGGGGAGGTGGGGGACAATTAGCAGGGCAGGGGCCCCGGGCCAGGTCAGGCTTCGGGATGTGGACCCAGCTTCCCCTGTGGCCTTCCTTCCTGTCCCTCCATCACCCCCCACCCCAGCCTCTTAGGACACCACTCCCTGGGGTGTCCTGCTGTGATTCTGTTCCCTGGCCATGTAGGATGCTAGCTTTACGGGAAACCCGGTGGGGGCATCTGAAAACTCTCAGTTCAAGTTCTGAAACTTTTCTCTAGTCTGCAACTAGTTCAAAATGAAGTAAAATGAAAGGAAGCACACACTGAACCTGGGTGGCTCAGTCGGTTGATCGTCTGCCTTCGGCCCAGGTCATGATCCTGGGGTTCTGGGATCGAGCCCCGCATCGGGCTCCCTGCTCAGCAGAGCCTGCTTCTCCCTCTCCCTCTGCTGCTCCCCGTTTGTGCTCTCTCTCTCGCACGTTAGCTCTCTGTGAAATAAGTACATAAAATATTTTAAAAATTATTAGAGCAAGCACACCACTATTAAGTAATTTCTTTTTAAAAATATATTTACATATTTTTAAAAGATTTATTTGAGAGAGTGTAGGGGGAGGGGCAACGGCAGAGAGAGAGAGAGAGAGAGAGAGAATGTCAAGAAGACTACACTGAGCGTGGAGCCCCACGTGGGGTTCGATTCACCACCCTGAGATCACAACCTGAGCCAAAACCAAGCGTCAGATGCCCTTCCAGCTGCACCACCCAGGCACCCCAATTGTTAATTTCTACACATCGCTGTCCACCCCCCTTGCTGACCCATAAAAGATGACCTGCAGGGGCGGCGTGGCCCTCCAAGGCACACAGCTGGACGTGTATCTGAGGTGCTCTCCACCTTCCTTCCCTGCTCCTGGACTGACTGTGGCCAGCAGTGGGGGGCGGGGGCGGGGGCACCTGGCCCATCGAGGCCCTTCCCGTCCCCTGTCCTTGGTCTCCACACTCCCCCAGGGTCCCCAGCCAGTGGGAAGGTCACCCACACGCCCAGGACTCTTTAGGGTTGGCGGAGGGACGCTAGGGTGGGCTCTCTGTCCCCCGGGGACCAGCGTGTGCTGCTAACAGTTGTGACAGTGGAGGGAGGGGCCAGGCGCCTGTGGAAGCTGGAAAAGCCCAGAAATGATTCTTCCTGGAGTGTCTGGAAGGAAGCAGCCCCGCCCATGCCTGGAGACCTGAGTGGGTCTTCTCACCCCCGGATGTGTGGTTCTAAGCCACCGAGTTTTGGGGTATGTTATAGCATCCCCAGGAGACCACGACGCCCTCCCCCCAGGCCGATCCCGGGGATGAGGGTGCACCAGCCTTCTGCTGGCGCTCCGACACTCGGGCGTGACTCCCTGGCCGCCCTGCGGGAGCGGACTCACAGACGCGCACAGTCGTGTGCCGGAGGGTGGGGCGGGGTCCACCTGCTTGGGGCCCTTCCTCCGGGCCCCCCACCAGCATGCCTGCTCTTGCCTTGGTGGCTGCTGGCAGGAACTCATGGCTGTTCCCAGAGCTGAGCCAGAGAACAGGCAGGAAGTTCTGCTCACAGGCGGTGAGGAAAAGGGCCGGATGGCCAGGAAAGGCCAGAGGGGCCAACCGATGCGGGGGGACAGGGACCCTGGGCTCGGGGCCTCCTCCTGTGCCGTGACAGACCAAGGACTTGCTGTGGGCTCCCAGCCATCCTTGTGCCATCCTTCACGGAGGCCAGGATTAGGCCCAGGGCCTGGTGAGAGGAAAAACCGGCAACGTGGTAAGTCAGTGCTGGGGTCCTGAGGGGGGTGGGCAGGGTGACGGCCCGGCTCCATCTCCATGTCCCTGCGAAGTGCTGGAATGTGCCAGATGTCGCCAGTGTGAGATTCAGGTCAACCTGGCATCTGCCGGGAGCTCGGATGGACCTGGGGCCGGACAGCAGAGCCGGGGGGCCGGCCTCCCCCCGGTCTGCTCAGGACAGACAGAGCTGTTGCCCCACAGGCCTTCCTGGGAGCAGAACGCCCCTCCAGGGACGGGAGGCCCACAGCCGGGAGGGCAAAGTGGAGCAGCTGGGTTTGTTTTTCATCTGCTGTCTTTGGTTTGGAAAGAAGGGCAGACGGCTCCAGAAATATCTAGGAACGCACCCCCCTCCCCGGGGGGGACCAGCGGCGGCATCAGAGGTCAGCAGAGTGTAGTGTCAACAGTGGCTTCAAAACAGCAGACCTGCACAAAACTCCGCCCTCGGCTTGGGACAGGAACGGTGGCGACAGCCCCAAACTCGGACAATGGCACATGACGCGCTGCCCCGGGGACGGACCCCGAGCCCACGACACTCAGGGAGGGAACCAGACACAGAAGGCCCCACGGCGTGTGAGTCCACGTGTGTGACACGCCCAGAACAGGCTTGTCCACGGATGGGAAGGGGGCTCGCGGGGGCCGGGGGCTCAGGGGGGGAGTGATGGCTGATGGGGGCTTTTAGGGGGGTGAGAATGTTCGGGAACTAGGCTGAGGTGATGGTTGCACAATTTTGCAAATGTGCCAAATACCACAGAACTGTTCGCTTCGGGCGCGTGACGTGTAGCACGCCAGTGGTACCGGACGGACGGGGCTCAGCAGCTGCGAGAGCCAGCCCGTGGCCCTGTCAGCCTGGACGGGGCGCAGGTGCCAGCCAGGGCCGGCCACGCTTCCTGGCCACGGCAGGTCAGTGGCAGAGAGCTCTGTGCACAAACACAGAGCAGGAAGCCGGGGAGCATGTGAGAGTCTGCCACGCCGCAGATCGAGAGCTGAGCCGGGGACCGTGCTTTGAAAAATACCGGCAACAGGAAACAAGGCATTCTAGAAAACACCTCGCTCACAGGAGGCGCTGGGGGGAGCATGAAGTCAGCAGCAGCCCCCATGCTCTGCCGTGGCTGACCTCCGGAGCCAGGAACATCCCCTTACAGCCTTTGCACCTGGCAGCGGTTCTGTCCCAGGGGTCACGGGGCCATGTCTGGGGACGTCTGTGGTTGTCACAATGCGGTGCTCCTGGTGTCCAGTGGCTGGGGCCAGCGGGGCTGCTCAGCCCGCACGGTGTCTGAGACGCCCTCGAGAATGATCCAGCATGCTGGGGGGACAGACCCTGGTCTAGAGAGACTCTCGCCAGGTGGGTGCAGGAGGAAACATCTAGAATGTTCTAGGAGTACCGTCTCTACGGATGAACAGCTCCAAGCACCTTCACATCCTCAAAGGCCACCTGATCTGTGTTCCTGTCATGTGATGGAGCATGACCCAGCAGTCACACCGCGGGATTCAAGGGCCTCACTTCCCCTTCGTGAGAGGAAGCTCGAGGGCTCTCAGGACCCCCCTCCTGGTGGTCGTGCCCTTGGTCGGTCCCCTTCCCTCAGCGTGGGTGGGGCCCAGGGACTGGCTTCTGGCCAGCGGGTGGGGTCCGCATGCTTGTCCAGCCCACGGTGGCCCTGGCTGGCTCTGCTGACACACGTGGCTCTGCTGGGCAGCCAGCAGCACGCTGAAGCCCCCCGTCTCGTGACTGCAGGGAGCCAGATCCTGCCACCACGCACGGAAGGCTGAAAGCGGCTCGGGGGAGACGCCGGCCCCGCAGACACCTTGCCAGCAGCCTGAGCGGGGACCCAGCGAAGCAGGGCCTGACTCCGACCCCTGGGAACCGTGAGACAGCAGACGCGTGCCGCCGCAGGGGTTTTGTTTTGGTGACTTGTTACGCAGCAGGAGCTGACGGACACGGCTACCTCGTTCTCAGCAACAAACGCTAACGGGGCAGCTCGGGGAGCTGTGTGTGTGTGAGCTCTCCTTCACGCAGTGCCGGCTGAGCTTCAGACTGTGACCCCCCCTCCCCCGCTCCCCAAGGGCTCTTCCCTGCACCTCCAGGCTGTCCCCCGGCTCCGGAGGCGTTCAGCAGAAGGCGCTGTATGCTCCAGCGGCTGAGACTTTAACGTTTGGCTCATCTTTTCTGCTTTTACTGCTGTGGTGGAGCCCTGACAGGTATTTTCTGGTTCTTATCTATTTTATTTATTTTAGTTTTAAAGATTTTATTTATTTATTAGAGAGAGAGAGCGCACAAGCGGGGAGCAGCAGGCAGAGGGAGAAGCAGGCTCCCCGCTGAGCAGGGAGCCCGACGTGGGGCTCGATCCCAGGACCCTGAGATTAGGACCTGAGCCGAACACAGACGCTTCACCGACGGAGCCCCCCAGGCGCCCCTGCTTTTATGTTTTAAATTCACCAACAAGGAGTGAGTCTGAGGAACCGGAGGCCCCCACCCTCGACCCCGTTAAAAGCAGAACGCCAGGCCTGTGCTCCCTCCCTCCCCACGGTGTGTGAACTCGGCGTGCCGTGGACTTTCCAGGTCCTGTGGGGAATGCATCTGTTTTGCAGGGTTTCCTGATGGTTGTTGCTGAACAGCGTCTTGTGATGATAAGAACCGTCAGGACCCGTCCAGCCACGACGTTGGCTATGGGCGGGCTGAGAGCAGCACGGCACGCACCATTCTGGTTAGAGGCGGCAGCGTGTACAATTTTTGGTATGGTTTCATGGCTTTTTTTTGAATTTGATATTTTTCATATAGTTGAATATATAATCAGTTCAAAAAGGAAATCAATTTTCACAAATGTTTATTTATGGTAGCCTGGCCAAAAAAGAGGCTGTTGGCTGTCAGGTAAGAAGTTGAAAAACTAGCCAGTAAATAAGCTTTAGTAAATTATACATATGTAAAATGTTATTTTAATTCTATTAAATTAGCATGTTAATTTATAAAGGAATTACATGATTTAAATTAATAAATTGTGCTTTTATAGTTTATATATTTATATATTAATATATCAATATATTAATACTTTCTTAGCCTGCAAGAAAATTAACTTTAAATGCTTATGAAATCATTTTATCATGTTTTCCTTAACTTTCTATTTCATTTACTATATTTCAGTACATAAAAGTTTCCTAATATATTTTCCCTATAGATATTTTATCAGAAAACTTGATCAAAGTAAGTACACAGTTGACCATTGAATGACACAGGGTCAACCTGTGTGGGTCTGTTTATAAGCAGATTTTTTACGGCACAGGACTGTTAGTGTATTTTCTCTTCCTCGTGATTTTCTTAGTAACATTTTCTTTTTTTTTTCTTTTTCTTTTTTAAAGATTTTATTTATTTATTTGACAGAGATAGAGACAGCCAGAGAGAGAGGGAACACAAGCAGGGGGAGTGGGAGAGGAAGAAGCAGGCTCATAGCGGAGGAGCCTGATGTGGGGCTCGATCCCACAACGCCGGGATCACGCCCCGAGCCGAAGGCAGATGCCTAACCGCTGTGCCACCCAGGCGCCCCCTTAGTAACATTTTCTTTCTTTCTTTCTTTTTTTTAATCCAGTTTCTCCCCAGAGGTTTCTTTTTTTCTTTCTTTTCTTTTTTTTTTTTGGATTTTATTTATTTATTTGAGAGAGAGAGAGAGACAGCGAGAGAGGGAACACAGCAGGGGAGTGGGAGGAAGATGCAGGCTCCCAGCAGAGGAGCCCGACGTGGGGCTTGATCCTAGAACCTTGGGATCACGCCCTGAGCCGAAGGCAGACGCTTAACGATTGAGCCACCCAGGCCCCCCAAGCCACCCAGGCGCCCCTCTTAGTAACATTTTCTTTCCCTAGCTTGTTGTGCAAACAGCGTATAGAATTCCTAGAACACACACCATACGAATTAATCCACGGTTAGCGTGATCGCTAAGGCTTCTGGTCATCGATGGGCTATCAGGAGTCAGGTTTTGGGGAAGTCAACAGTTACATGTGGGTGTTCAGTGTGTGTGGGTTCGCTGCCCCGAACCACCAGTGTGAATCAAGGGTCAGCTGCACGGTCTTACCTGTGTTAATTTTGCGATTCTTGCTTTCTCGTGCTTTTTGCTTTGATAAAACTTTGCCTGACCTGCTTTGACTGTTCATGTGCGTGTCTCTCTCTTTTTTAATCACAGCGTTATTTGGATAGAAATCACACACTGTTACGCTGGAAGTGCACAGCTCGGGGCTGTACGTTCAGAGCTGTGCAAGCATCACCGCTGCCTTTGTTTGAAACGAAGAAAGTGTGAAGGCTTTGGTTTGACACCTCTGTGAGGTTCTCGTGTTTTAACCGGAGAGTCAGCCTGTATCTCCACTCCAGGTGGGGGCCCACTTTTTCTGTAAAAGCCTGGACTGTCTCTTTTTAGCTCTCTGGGGCTAGGGGTCTCTTTCTAGCTGCTCCGCTCTGCCACTGTAGTGAAAGAGTGCCCCAGATCCCAGGCAGATGAATGAGCAGAGCTGTGTGCCAATAAAGCTTTATTTATAAGCTCCATTTAGCCACTGATCCATGACCCGTGTGTTTAATTTCCGGGACCTAATCTTGTGTTATGCTTTAAAATAGTCATCCCTGGGGCGCCTGGGTGGCTCAGTTGAGCATCCGGCTCTTGATTTCAGCTCAGGTCATGACCTCAGGGTTGTGGGATCGAGCCCCGAGTCTGGCTCCGCGTTCAGCAGGGAGTCTGCTTGGGATTCTCCCTCTCCCTCTCCCCCTGCTCATGCTCTCCCTCAAAAATAAATAAAACCTTCAAAATAAAAACCGTATTTTTGTAGTGCTTTATCTCACACCATACATGGAGATTAAACTCAAATTTATCTAGTGTTTAATATATAAAAAAAAAGGGGGGCGGCGCCTGGGTGGCTCAGTCGTTAAGCGTCTGCCTTCGGCTCAGGGCGTGATCCCAGAGTCCTGGGATCGAGCCCCGCATCAGGCATCTCCGCTGGGAGCCTGCTTCTCCCTCTGCCACTCCCCTGCTTGTGTCTGCTCTCTCTTTGTGTCAAATAAATGGGTAAAATCTTTAAAAACTATATTAAAAGAAAAAGAAGAAAACTATATAGAGAAGGGGAAGAAAACAGTGGTGAATATTTACATAAAGGCTTCCCCAGCCCAAGTTTGTAAGCTTGTCACCAAGCGTAGAAAACATCAGGGAAAAGAATGACCTAAAATGTGAAAGCTCCAAAAAAGAAAAAAAAAAAGTATGTTGAAATGATCATAAACAATGTTAAAGATAAATGAGAAACCAGGAGAAATTTGTGTAACCTATGACAAATTATGTATAAAAAAGCTTTTATAAACAAGTATATTAAAAGGCGTATTTATGAACCAATAAGAAAAGACCACTTCCCAATGGAAAAATGGACAAAGGATATAAATTGGCAATATAAATGGTCACGTGCATTGAGGATGTTTTCCTACCAAACTGGCACATGACACATGGTCTACCACCCAGCGCCGGGAGGGGGATGTAAGGAAATGGGATCCATGAAAGCTCTGATGGAAGAGTAAATTGGTGCCCCTTCCCTGCAGGGTACGCCACAACTCACCACAATGTCCCACGATGTAACGCCCTCTGACACAGACACCAGCCCTGGCATTTTACCTACATCCATCATCAGGGATTTTGTAGAGACTTGACGAGAGGAGAATTTATTGTCACCGATAAGTACTGCCCACGACCAGGAGGGATGTGTCCCATGCTGGCCCCCCGCACGGTGCAGGACTCTGCCGGGAGACGCGTGTGCGCGCTCGTCCGCACCCCCCGGCCTCCCGCAGGGCCCACTGCCCCGCGTCAGCCCAGGCCTGCCCCACATGCCGCCCCACGCTGCTTCTCCACCGGGGGGCCAAGAGAGAACCAGCACCATGATCCAAGACTTAGCCGTCGGTTTTTATGAACCGGGGAGGATTGGAACCATCCCCACCTCGCTTTGCTTCCGACCAGGGGTTGCTGAGAAGCAGCAAGGTCTGGACCGCCACTGACCAGGGCTCCTGTGACTGAGCAGCTGAGCGGTTCTCACTGTCCTCCGTGGCTTGTGGCTGCCATGCTGGCCAGTGTGGGTCTAGGGATCATGCCGCCCCCGGGGGGAAATTTCCCGTAACGGGGGCTCCTGACCTCAGATGGCTCAGGAAGCCATTGTTGAGTTACAGGAGAGCAGCGCCTTCCCGGACGCCGAGGCTGCCTGCTGGGTCATGTCCCCTGGAAGGACAGGAATCCACGCCACTGACATGACAGTCCCTCATATGTCGGCCGGGAGGCAGCTCGGCCAGCCGTCTTGTCCCAGCAGCTCTGCCGCTTCCCTCTCCCACCCCTCCCAGTCCAGCCGGATTTCCAGAAGCCAACACCTGTCCCCCATCACCTCTCCCGGTTGGACAAGTTCTGGGGTGACCCGCCCTGTGAGGATGAGTGACTCTATGGCAGGAGGGAGGAGTCCCTTGGGAGCTGGCCTGACTCCCGGATTCCCAGTAACTCAGGGCAAGGGGTGCCAGGCGTTCTGTGGGCAAAACATTTCCTTCTAGCAGGGGCCTGAGCCTCCCGCAGCCGCTGCGACTGGTCACTCAGGGCTTACAACCACATGGACAGACTCTCTGACAGTTTCCCAGCTCAGAAGTCCTAAAACCCCAGCGTGGGCGGGGCTGCTCCACCCCCCCCCCCCCCCCCCGGGCCCCCAGGGAGACCTGGCTCCTGCCTCTTCCTGGCCCGCGGCGCCCCCTCCATCCTCACCGCCAGCAGCGCGGGGTCTGCCCGTCTCTGGGCCTCCCGCCCTCTGCCTCCCTCTCGTGAGGACCTTGTGAGGACACCAGGGCCCCCCGGGAGCCCAGGGTCACCCCCACCTCCAGGGCCTTGACAGGGTCCCCTCTGCCACGTGAGGGGACACGTTCCAGGTCCCGGGGGGGGGAGCAGGATGGGGACGTCTTTGGTTGACGTTACAAATCACAACAGCTCCCAAAATCTTAGCAGGTTCTGGAAATTGTTGTGGTGCATTTGCAAAGTCAGCGGGTAAGGCAACAATGGCTTCGGGAGAAGGTCTTTCCAAATCACGTAATTGCGGGGAGGCGGCTCCCTTCGCACGGAGACAGTGCGCCCTCTAGGGGCGAGCAGCCGGCCCCGGCCCCGGGGCTCCGGTCCGTCGGCTCCCATTCCGCCTAGGACCCCAGCCTGGACCCTGATTTCCCCACAGAAGAAAGGGCTATTGGGGTGCACGATCAGGCGTCCGTGGCCAAAGCTGGCTGGCAGCGGCGCAGACGAGGGAATGCCTGTCCGGTGTCGCCCCCTGATCTATTCCACACAAGGGTCAACATCTTCCGGCCCCTTCACTGCAAAAAGGCAGAGTTAAAATTGTGTTCCGTGAAGGGTGGGGAAAAACTCTCAGACAAAACAGAAGTGGGAGAGGGAGCACATGCCTGCCTCAGCGTCTCAGTCCTGACCTCCCCGCCCAGCCGGACCCCACAGTACCCTAACCTCACTCTGTGCATTTGTTTAGCCATCTGGGGGCCCTTTGCCGGACCCTCAGCCCACGGGGACAAGGGCAGTGACATGGCCCAACACCAGGCCCTCAGGCCAGGGTAGCAGAAACGACAAGCAGCAGACGCGGGTACAAAGATGGCACAGTGTATTCTGATGGTGTGGGAACAGCCAGCGGCAGGGAGGGTGGACAGCAGTCCCTGTGGGAACAGCCCGTAGCCCTGGGGGACACAGTGGTTATGGTGCTTGGCCGAGGCTTTGCGTTTAAAGGGAGCTACATTTGGCCAGAAGGGGCCTCCTCGAGCTGGAGCCCGGGGCTTTCCAGAAGGACCAAGGCCAAGGTCACGTTAATTGCACTTGTTCGGCGTTGGGGGACGGTGCTCCTCGCTCCTGCGAGCATCCCAGACACCCAGAAGTACCGGAGTCAGTGCGGTCCAGACTGGAAGGGCTGCCACGGAAAAGGCCACTGAGGACGCTGCACGTGGGTGGGGTGGGGGCACAGGCAGAATGGGGCTCCTGTGGTTACTGTGGTGTGGCCCAGACGGGGCCCTGGCCACCCCTCCCAACGTCCACGGGAGACAGTGCTGGGGTTTGGGTCCCGAAGCCACACGGGGCCACGCCAACACAGGGTTTCCACATGAAGTTGGCAGGCATCTGCAGAAAGGCTAACTCCAGCTAAACATTTGGCAAAATTCAGAAGATTCCAGCCCGGGAGAGCGGATCCACGGGAGACTAACCCTGGGTTATGCAGAGGGGAGAGGGGATACTTTTCCAAAGGGGGAGGCGGGCTCACAGGGAGAAAAATCCAATCTTCCACGATCAGGGAAGGGGCCCGGGAAAGCTGGGGAGCAGGGGCGGGGTCCCTGTCATGCGAGTTGCGAAGCAGGCACGGGGCCACCAGGCACCAACAACACACGGCGGCTGGTCTGGGCGCCCACAGGGCAAATGCTAGTGGTTCACAGAGGGGGTCTTCCTGGGTGCTCAGCACACGGAGTTCACATGGACACAGGTCCACGCGCAGCCACGGAATTCAAGCTCAACGCCTACCAAGCAGATGGGCTCAGGTTGGCTGCGTGCAGACCCATGGCGGCAGCGACCGGCGGGATCGTGGAGGACTCCACCCCCGAGTTCAGCGCAGCCTCCAGGGCACCGAGCTTGCTCACCGGCTGGGCTTTCTAAAAAGCCCAGGTCCATGTTCCGGAGACGTGGCCCTCAGGTGCGAGCGTCCCCCGGGGCACTGCCTCGGTGACTGCGGGGCCGAGAGGCTCTCAGTGGCACATCCGTGCGGTCATTTCTTTCTGTTAAGAACAAGCAGAATGTCAGATGTGGACACAAGAGGGACGGAAACCACACGCAAATGGAAAAGCAGGGGATCTGGTCCCCAGAGGCCCACGGGCCTCATTTAAGGCCACACCTTACGAACGGAACAGGTAGCAGCACGCTGTCGGCCTGGCGCGGCACGCTATTTCTGTGACGGGCCAGAGAGGCAATGTCCCAGCCCTGCCAGGGAGCGCGGCCCCAGCAACGCCTCGAGGAACTGCCTGCGTGCCAATAAAACTTTATTCACAAAACCAGACAGTCGGCCCGGGGCCACAGTGTACCGATTCATGCCTTCTATGCCAGACTAGACACTGCACGGAAACTTCTGGAAAGCAGCCTGGAAATAAAGACGAATACTATGATATGCCCTTTAGACCCGGTGATGGCAGCCTCGGGAGTCTCTCCCAACAGATGAATGAAAAATGCAACAAAGCTAGGCAGGAAGGCATCCCGCCACGTTCTTCCAGACAGAGCCCAGAAGCCTCGGGCACAGGGCAGATCACCACCTGCTTCCTTTACACACGGCCTGGGGACATCACGGGCTTAAGCACTTTATCCTCTGCCCCGCCAGAAAGAACTCTAAGCATTGGGCGCCTGGGGGGCTCAGTCAGGGAAGCGTCTGCCTTCAGCTCAGGTCCTGATCTCAGGGTCCTGGGATCGAGCCCCACATGAGACTCCCTGCTCGGCGGGGAGCCTGCTTCTCCCTCTGCCTGCTGCTCCCCCGCTCGTGCTCTCTCGCTCTTACAAATAAATAAAATCTTTAGAAAAAGGGAAAGACCTCTAAGCATTGATGTGGGAAAAATGACAAGGGGATCAAGACACAAAGNAAACAAAAAAAAAAAAAAAAAAAAAAAGAAAAGCAAGCCAAGCACGAAACTACAGGTTTCGATTTTCAGTACTTTGTAAACGATACATGCGGGGGACCGTCACGTAAGAGTAGCCATGGTAAGGCGAACAATTCATCAGCATTCACATTCACAATGGCATGCACCCTTCATCTACCCAGTTCCAGAACGTTCCATCAGCTCGGAGGAAAACCATTAGGCACGCCTGCTGTAACTTCAACTCTGGAGAACTCCACTGACAGGCAGGGCCCACAAGAGCACAGAGAACTGGGAAAGGCTGTGTGAAAAGGGTTCAGCCACGGCTGAAAGCCGGAAAAGAACAGAGTTCAGAGACCTGAATCAATGGAGAAATCCACCAAAAAAGAAAAAAAAAAGCCCACACGGAGTCCTGGGGCTGTGCAAGGGAATCCGTGGGGGCCCCGGAGTGACATCTTAGTCCCCCAGCAGCCGACTAGCAAGCCCAGGGCCCGCTGGTCCCTGGAACATTCTAGCATTTCCACGCTTGGGGAGATGGCCCCACCCCCTGGAATGGCCCTGGGGGGCTCTGAGCACCGGCCTCACCTGGGACCTCCTGGGGGGATGTCCTCCCTGCTTGGGACCAGAGGTGGCAGCTGGTAGGTACCTGGAGAGCAGCCACCTGCCGCCCTCGGACCGCTAAAAGCCACAGCAGTTTGGGAAAGCGGTGGGGGAGAGGCCTCAGGGGGTCACTCTTGCTGCCTGAACCGTCCCGTCTCTAGGCTGGGGTCGACCCAGATCTAGCTGCCAAGTCCACAGCTAGACGGTGGGTTCGAGGGTGCCGCAGGCTGGGAAGGAGACTGGGGAGTGCCCGCCAGTGGGGATGGGGCTTCTTCTGGGCTGATGGAATGTTCTGGAACTAGGGGTGATGATGATGGTTGTAGCACCTTGTGAATGTATTAAATGCCACTGAATCACTCAGCTCACAACGGATAATTTGAACTTCTGTGAATTTTGTCTCAATTAGAAATAAATTGTTGCCCGCTCTCCAGCCAGGCAGCGAGGACATGGGCAGGGCAGATGGGGATGCCCGGGACCAGCCCCTGGGCCGCGGCTGTTTACGGCACTGGAGACCCCCCAGTGTCTCCCACAGGGAAAGGGGGGCAGCCACAGGAAGGAGCGGCTGTCTCCAGTCCCCTCCCGGGATGGCTCTAGGCCGCACGACAGGGGTGACCTCCCTGGGGGCCCCGAGGGCATGGCAGCCCCAAGATTCAGGGCCTCTGTCTCTCGTGGGGACAGGACGCTCATGTGGGCGGCCGCATCCCCACCATGCCCGCCAGCGGGGGCAGCGAGCAAAAGGAACCAAAAACCACCCCAGTGGGTGGGTCCCACGTGCCGGGAATCCAAGCGGCCCCCTCCATCTGCGGCCATGCCCAGTGTCGCCGGGTCACAAATTTGGGCCCAACCCCAGGAACCTGCCTTGGCTCAGCCTGCCCACTCTGGGCCGCGGAGCTGCCCGCCAAGGGGGTGTCTGCCCAGGACCGAGCGCCCCTCCCCGCTCACCAGCGGCTCCAGCTCCTTGGTGTCGATGAGGCCGAACTCCCTGACAAAGTGGTAAAAGTGCTTGTAGCAGGTGTTGACGTGCGCCTCCGAGCCCATGTGCGCCACGAGGTCAAAGTGGTGGATGTAGACGTGCACAAACACGCGGAACAGCCGCGACAGGATCTTCCTCACCACCTGCAGGAAGTTCTTGGGGAACGGTGTGCCTGCGCACAGCGCGGGGCTCAGAGGCTGAGGACGCCACCCGTCCCGCGGCCGCGGCCCACTCGGCTCCGGGACGCCCTCCCACCGTGGAGCCAGGGCCCCGGTCGCGGGGCGTGCGCCATGTGCTCGCCCCCGGGCCACGTGCTCGCCCCCCGGCCAGGCGCCCGCGACAGAGCCGGGCGCGCTCCCTCTCCTTCCCACCTGGTCCGCGAGCCCCACCCTGGGTTCTGGGCCGTACACGCGTGCGTACGTCTAATTAGCTTATTCTTCTTAATAAAACGGGACAACCCATAAAAACGAATTTTTGACGTCTGACATCTTTCACTTGGTGTATTTCTCTCCAGCTCACGTGCGTGTTTAAAACGTCACATACGTTCGGGCGGCGACACGACTTAACTGTGTGCGTGCACACGCCGTAAATCCTACCATGGAGTTTAATACTTTTCTTCTCCATTTCTCTTGATTGTGGTGAAATGTCCCTGCGGGGGGTCCCCATGCCAGCCGCTCGGGCGCAGTTTGCGTGTTAGGAGCCCCCGCGTGCTCCCTTCTGCCCCCCACGTGTTCACGTGTCTTCGTCCCACAGCACAGATGGGACGCGGCCCGCACCAGCAGGTGGGTGCCGGGACCGGAAAGAACACATCGACCCCATCCTTGACATGAGGGGCTCGCGGGCTAACAGCCCGGGAGGAGCCCACACGGAGATGCCACGGTGCACCAGGCGCTCGCTGCCACAGATGGATGGCAGTGCGCTCGTCGGGGCACACCCAGGCGGGTAACACTGCCGAAGTCGGGCCAGCCCCCGCTCCCTGCCCAGCGGAGCCCACGCGGCTGCTCTCCCTGGGGCCTGACGGGTGCGGAGCCGAGGGCAAGCAGGAAAGAAAAGGCCCTCCGTGAGCTGCACGTGACAGCTCCAGCTGACCCTGCGCCTTCCCGGGTGCCGCCCCACCCCCTCCCCAGTATCTGGGCCCAAGTGGCCCGTCAGCCCAGGAGAACAACGGCACTTGTATTCAGTTGCCGTTAACCACCTGTGAATGCTGAGCAGGACCAGGGCCTGGGCCGCTAACCCCGTGGAAGGGTTGCTCAGCATCACTGAGATCTCTGAGTTTTCCCTGCCACTCGACTCGGCAGAGATGAACCCCAACGGTCGTCCACAAACCCACACTTGTGGTACCCGAGGAGCGGCTGCTGTCCTTGCAGAGCCCTGAAGGCCACATGGTAGGACGGTCCGCTTGAGGGGGTGGGAGCCCCTATGCACTTGGGTCCTCTACTAGCGGGTGAAGGGGTATAAGCTCAGAGAGAGGGTCCAGCCGCGGCAAGCAGGGAAAGGAGGACGGAGTGCCGGCCCCCTCCGCGCCCGTCTCCTGGGCTGGCAGTCACCAAGGGCAATCCTGGGTGAAGGGGGAGCCTGACTGGGACGGGCTCAGAAGCAGACTCTCTCAGGACTTCGCTGCACGTGCTTGCGACGATACGCTCACCCAGGGTGTGCCTGGCCCACCGCCTGCTTTTATAAATAAAGTTTAACTGGGGCACAGAACCACCTGTTATTAATAACCTGCTTCCGGTGGCTCTCGGTCTACGACACAGATCTGAGTGGTCGAGACACAGACTGTCTGGCCTGCGAAGCCAGAGAGATCGACCCTCTGGTCCCCACGAGAAGTGTGCCCGCGGCTGGTCTCACATTAAGAGCACAGGCAGGTGGCTTGAGGCCTAAGCGGGTGCATAGGTGAGAGCAGAACCAACACGGGAGCCGGCATAAGATGCGGAGCCGTCCTCTCTCGGCCTAGCCACACATCTGACCCTGAGGCGCGGCCGGCCACGGTTCTCAGAAGCAGCGCAGACAGGAAGCAGAGGGACACGGTTGTCTGTGGACAGCATGTCATTCCGGCTGCCTGGCTGGGGTCCTGAAACAGGGCCGGCAGGTATGGCCCAGGCCAGGCTGGCCCCCCACGTGAGCACGCGGGAGAGGCCCGGGGTGCTGAGAGCCTCAAGAACGAGGCCTACGTGTGAATGTGAATTCCACCTCGACGGAAGAGTGAGGGGAGCCTGGCCTCCCTTCCTGGTGCCCGCTCGGCCCCGGCCCAGCCCCCCGACTCACCGACGTGCGTGGGGAAGAGCTCCTCGTTGTTGATCTGTACCTCGATCCAGTCCATGAGCAGGTCCATGTAGCGGGGGGCCGACAGCGCCGTGGGCTTGCGGAACTGGTGCTCGTCCTGCCAGCGGTACTCGTACTTGGGGCCGCCCGACATGACCGGGCACGACTGCTCCGTGCACCCGTCGCTGATGGTGCCGTAGATGAGGTTGATACGGTTGAAGAAGTCCACCACGTGCACGGCCACCCAGTCACCGAGCTCCTCGCCAGGGGGCAGCTGCACGGCCAGCTTCAGGTCCAGCCCCGCATTCAGCGATGCCTGTGCCTTCTTGTGCAGCTCGAACCGCTGGGTGCCCGGCTCGAACTTGCGCTTGGGGCGGAAGGTCTTGTCCTTGTTGAACACTTGCTTCAGGAAGGGGTTGGACATCGCGGCCCCCCCACCCGGTCTGCGTGCCCCCTGGCGACGCCTCTGCAGGGGGCTCGGGCAGGACGTTTGTGTCAGGCAGCCGAGGAGGCGACGGCAGTTTCGCTGGGCCCCAGGCCTTCCCCGAGACCTGCAATACAGAAAGGGGAGGAATTGTCGGCTGTTTCTGGAAGCCCCGCTCTGGGAGCGCCAGGGGGCTGGACCGGGAGGCTCCTGGGACTCGCGGTTCTCAGTTTCACCAAAAGGCACCGGTTCCTCCGTGGACAAAATGGTCCATGGCGGGTCCCAACTGCCTCAGAGCAGAAGACGTGGCGACAGCTCCTGACCAGGCGGAGCAGTGGCACCTCCCCCGTGCCCGGAGGCTTCCTCCTACAGCGGGAGCGAGAGTGGAAATCCGCACAGGGGCTAAGGGGGACCGCAGCGCGTTAGTGGTGGCCCCCATGAAGAGACGCCCACATCCCTGGGACCTGCAAACCGGACCTCATTTGGAAGGAAGTTCTTTGTAGAGCTGATCATGGATCTTGGGCTGCGCTCCTCCTGGATCATCCAGGTGCCCCTGGTGCGGGAGAAGGCGGCACGAGGGCGGAGGCAGCGGGGGCGGGGGGCGCCAAGGATGGCCAGCACTGGCAGAGCCAGGTGAGAGCCCGGAGTGCCGTCCCCACGGCCTCTGCGGGAGCCAGCCCTGCCCACACCCTGGCTGGGGTGCTGGCCTCCAGAGCTGGGAAAGGATAATTTCTGTGTTTTTGGATTGCTCCCAAATCTTCTCATTGCATGGGGGCCCATCCTAATCCAGGGCCCTGATCTCGCCCCCTGAGGATGTGTGCAAAGACCCCATTCCCGATGGGAGGACGCGACACTCCCCACCACAGTGCCATCTCAGAGGCCTGGATGAGCCTGTCTGGGTCCCGCCTGTCCAACACGGGACCATGACGGACGCCCGCTCGTTCCTCCGGGACGAGGCCCTGACGCGACAGGCCACCTCCCCTTGTCCCTCCACCAGCCTTCTTTCTGTGCTCAGCGTCCTCCTCTGTTACGTGGATGGCACGGGCCCCACGTCCGAGAGCATGCAAGGATGCGATCAGGCGTGTGAAGGCGGCGGCCGGCTCATACTGGGGACGTGGTCGCCCCACACTCTCTGGGCAGCGTGGGCCGGGCTGGGACGGGGGGGGCTGAGACAGGGGAGGCCGGGTGCCTGAGGGGCCGGCGGGGTGGGGGCCTTGGGAGTTCACCGGGCAGAAGGCGCAGAAGGGGAAGTGTGCAGAGAACAGGGAAGGAGGACCCGCCGCTGGCCCCACCCCACACTGAACACCCCGTGCCCAAGTAACCAGCCACGTTACAGTAAATGCCCGCCTGCTCTCTCTCTGCTTAAATTGTGGGGGTTCGCTTCTCTGACTCGGGGCTGGCTGGCTGTCAAGCAGCCTGCCCCTCCAGACCCGCATGTCACTGTAGCCAAATACCACAGACCTATAGGGCTCCTGAGAGCCCAACTCCAGAAAGTTCTGGAGGCTCCACATCTGGAATGGGACTCATGGGGGCTCCTGCCTCTCCTGGCTTCTAGGGGCCCCCCTGCACCCTCTGACCTCTGCTTCCCTCATCACACCTGTTCCATGGGGACGCCCCTCACCCCCAGGACCCGGGGCGGCCCCCATAGAGATCGCCTGGCACGATGTCGGCACTGCCCAGGACGGCGGAGCCAAAGGGAAGAGCATTTGAGCACAGGTGCTGCCACGGGTCCCAGAACAGGAGACCGCAGGCCCAGACTCCCGTGGGGCCGAGCAGGCCTACGCAGTGTCCCCGGGACGAAGATGACAGGCTGACAGCAGGAGCACCCCGGCTGCCAGCAAACGTGCAGTCAGCTTCATCACGACTCCTGCAGGTGTGGCCCCCGACAAGACACCCCGAGAGCCGGTGTCTCTCCCGCGGGGGCCACGTGGGAAGCAGCGTCAGTGTGCCCGTGCTCCCTCACCTACTCGGCCGGGACTCTGTGGCCAAAGGCCAGGCTGCCTCCCCGAGCCGGTGATGGCATTCCAGATGCCACGTGTAAGGTGACAACGGCCTAAACCAGCGTTGGGGCGGGGATGACTCTGCCCCCGCAGCTGGAGTTGTGCAGACTCGCGGGGCGCTGGGAGCGGAGGGACCGCGGCACTTGCACAGAGCCTCAAGAGCTGGTCCTCCTGGGGTCACTGAGCGGTGTGGGGGCTGAACGGGAGGCGGCAACAGAGATGGAGCGACCCCACCTCCCCCCTTCCTGCCCACGGCTGCCCAACCTGGCCTCAGTGTGTCCCCGAGGCCCTCCCACTCCCAGGGCTCAGACGGCACCCCATTAACGTGCCCTAGTACGGGGAGAGGATGTGGCAGGGAGAATAAAGGCCCAGAGACGTTCCCGTCCTGGTCCCTGAGACCTGCAGACATGTCTCCTCAAACGGCAGAAGGGACCTTGTCAAGGCTCCGAGGTGGGGGTGACCCTGGGTTCCCAGGGGGCCCAGCATCCTCACAAGGTCCTCATGAGAGGGAGGCAGAGGGCAGGAGTCCCAGAGATGGGCAGACCTGGCGATGCTGGTGGTGAGGATGAAGAGGGGGCTGTGGGGCAGGAAGAGGCAGGAGCCGGGCCTCCCTGAGGCCCCGGGGGAACCAGCCCTGCCTGAGCCATTTTGAACGTGTGACTTCCAGAACCGTGAGATGATAGATCAGTGTTGCTTTAGGCCACGACATCTGTGGTCACTTGTTACAGCAGTCCCAGGAAAGTCTGAGAAGCCAAGAGCCATAGGCGACGCATGGCACCCTAACGAGCACTGGCTAGACGAGCGAGCTGCTAACGACGTCAGCCAGGCCCTGGTTCCACCGGCCCTGAGGCCTCCCCTTCTCTGCGCTGACCGGGGAAGCCTGACCATCTTCCCGGCCCAGCTGAGCAGCGAGGGTGAGCCTCAGGGACGGAGAGCTGGCCAAACACAACGTGGCCAGCGGGACGGGGGGAAGCCCGTGAGAAGGCGAGGGAACCGCCGCTCCCCACAAGAACTGCTGTCTCCACGAAGGACAATCACCGGTGCCCGTGAGAACACGCAGAAATCGGAACCCTCGTGCGTGGCTGGTGGGAGCCTGAGACGGGGCAGCCGCTGGGGAAAACGGCCCAGCAGTTAGACGGGGCCACCTCCCAGGTCAACCCCCAAGACAAGTGGCAACACACGTCCACAAAGAAACATACACACACATCTGCAGCAACAGGAGTCGTGATATCACCGAAGGGTGGAAACGACCCAAACGTCCATCAAGAGCTGACACATGAACAAGATGTGTCCACCGCACATGGGCACGTCCCTCGGCCGCGAGCAGGAGCGAGGCGCCCACTCGCGCTGCCCCGGGGACGGACCCGAGCCCCCGACGCTCAGGGAGGGAACCAGACACAGACGGCCCCACGTGTGTGACATGTCCAGAACAGGCTCCTCCACGGATGGGAAGGGGGCTCGTGGGGGCCGGGGGCTGGGGAGGGGACTGCTGACGGGGATGGGGTTCCCGTGGGGTGACGGGATGCCGTGGAAGCAGACTGCAGACCTGTGAACGCACTGAGAACGCAGGGCTGAACACTGTCGGTGAGTGGGGTGCACAGACCGTGGATTCTCTCTAATAAAGCTGCAACTTCAGACCGTGCGGGAAAGAGGCACGAGAAGAGCCTCGGTCCGGCACCTGCAAGAACTGAAGTCACCACCCTCGGTCACACTGAAGCCGGCACCAGCTGCAAGCCGGATTTGCTCCAGAGGAGCTCATAGGGCGGGGGGCGCAGGCGACCACTCATCAGAGGGAACGACATCCCTGTGTGGGCTGGCCGGCTCTGAAGCAAGAGGGACACGGGCCGTGAACACAGCACAAGTGCTTTCACTTCCTTCCCCACAGCTGGCTCTGGCTGCCATCACTTCCTGTGGCCGCGTGGCTCCGGCCGGCCACTTCCTGGTTGCCCTCCTAGGACACGGCAGCCACACCAAACAGAAGGGAAAACGGACCCAGGCTGGGTCTGCCCCCTGGGCCCTGCTAGCATCGGGGTGTCCCGGGCGCTGTGGGGGGCTGAGCAGCAACCCCAGTCGGGAGGACCATAGCCAATGCCTGTCCCCAGACACTGCCCAGTTTCCCTGGGGGAAGGGTCCCCTTGGCCGAGACCCTGCGTTAGAAGACACTGATGCAGTGCTACCCAGTTAATGACTAGTTAAGTCGCTGGGAGAGGGGGCAGCCGGAGTTTGAACCCTGGGCTGCATGGCTGAAGCCCCATCCTTTCTGCCAGGCCACGCCCCTCCACGGCAAACCAGCTGTCCGTGACGCAGGCGTCCCTCGGTCTCACCCCACAGCCAGTGCCAGGTACCGCATCCCTGCACCCCTGCACAGAACCGGTGTGGGTGCTTTCCAGGTCCCAGGCCCAGGTGGCCGACCCTCCTGGTCTCGGTGGGTGGGCACAGCCCCGGGCACCCAGGGCCCAGATGGTGGGAAGGTGGCGCCTCAGAGCACAGGGCACAGCCACGCTCAACACCCCCCCCCGCACCAGGGCCCCTCCATGCTGTGGGCGGGTGCGCTGGACAGGCCGGTGGGACCCCCGGGCCCCACCTGTGACTGGTGAGGCCCAAGTGGCCTGCCCACGCGCCCGGGTGGTGAATCTGCGGACATGGCCCCGTCAGGCCGCGCTGGGTGCAGGTCAAGGGGCAGCAACCCCCTGCGCCCCCGGCACCTGACGGCCGCGCTGCGATGCTTCCTCATTCACGGTCTTACTTCACCTGCAAACACCCTTCCGCTTGAGACAACGAGGGGGGGCGCGTCCCTCGTCCGGCCAGATTGGGGCACCGCGGCTCCCGCAGGGCATCGCCTGGTTTCTGGGCTCCTTGTGTGCCCCGCAGCGAAGGTGCACCTGGACAGCCATCCCAGGACAGGGGAAAATGCTCCCCGCCAGTGCCCCATTGTTGCCTTTGATTTGGGGGCTCTCGGGGGTGACTCTGGGAGCTTAGCTGTCACCACGTCACCTGGGGACCCGGGATCCGCACAGACTGAAGGGGGCCGTGTGAGATGGAAGGGGGGCCTCAGGGGCAGGACAGGGTCTGCCTGCCTGCCTCCTTGCCAGGGACGAGACATGCACCAGGGCAGTTCTGGAAGATGGGGCAGGGCCCGGGGCGGGGGGACTCTAAGCGCTCCTGCCTGCTCTCTGTCTCTTCTCAGAATGTGCGAGGATTTTTTTAAGCGGAAGCAATGATTTTCTAAAAAACTTCCCTGATGAGCAGAATTCCCCTCAGAAGCAAAGGGCTTTCTATGGGAAACACACGCGCCCCATGGCCACGGGGTGGCCAGCCACGTCAACGTGCCTTTGTCCTGAGAAGCACTGCAAGAGGTGACCCCCCATCGCCACCCCCCAAGCCCCGGTTACCGGTTCTTCCCAGACACGTCCGTGGACGGCGCAGGGGAAGGCGGGACAGGCTTCTTGGGCTCAGTGCTAAGGGCTCTGCTGGCGGCCCAGGCTCTTCCCTCAGACGAGATGTGGGTGGTGCTTAGAAACTTCTAGACTGATGAAGGTAAGATGACAAAATTCCCCAGCCCCAACACACACTCTCCTCCCCCTTTCTTCTTCTGAAAACCAAACAAAACACAGTTCCTCCAAGCAGCCGCCTTGCATGACCCTGCCGGGGGGGTACAGCGCGGCCCCTGCCACTTCCTTCCGGTGCCTCCACATCCTGCCTGGGCTGTGGCCGCACCCCCGTGACGGGGACACTGCCCTGGAGCCGGGGGTCTAGACGGACAGGCCCCAATCGCAGAGGTCGGCCCGCGTGTCCTAGATCAGCACGCAGACCCAGGCTCCCGGCCGGGCAGCTGAGTGTTTGGCTGGAAGATGCTAGAAGCCCCGGATCAGTCCTGTCCAGGAAGGCCGCACCCTAGAGCTGTCTTCCACCATCTGAACGTTGACGTTTAAAAATCATCACTGCACCCTGGGTGGGAAGCCGCCTGCCATCCTACGGGACGCACACGGAGGTGGCTCCAGCCTCCCCCACCACGGGCAGCGGCGCTCTGTTGGCATTTGGCCCTCATGTCTTTGCTTCTGGGGTGAAGTTCCCCAATTTGTTCTGTAGGAAGGCAGGAAGTGGTTTGCTGAGACCACACCAGGCCAGGTGCTATCAAGGGGTTCTGCATACTCTAGCCCTCTTATAACCCTTTTACTTTATAATCGATTGTAATGTAATTCATGTATTGTAAATAACTTTGAAAGTATACAATTCAATGTTTAATAAAATCACAGAGTAGTGCAACCATCGCCACAATTCTAGAACATTCTCACCACTTCAAAAGAAACCCTATACCCACCAGCAGTCACTCCCCATCCCTCTGTTATGGGTTGAATCATGTCCCCCAAAACACACCAGTGGCACCTGTGAATGGGACCTTCTTTGGAAATAGGGTCTTCGCAGTTATAAAGATGAGGTCACACTGGATAGGGTGGCCCCAGGTCCAATGACAAGCGTCTTTATAAGAACAGGGAAATGCAGACGCACACACAGAGAAGTGGGCCATGCGACCACGGCAGCAGAGAGTGGGTGACAGGTCTACAAGCCGAGGGTGTCTAGGATTGCCTAGGACCCAGAAGCCGGGAGAGCATACAGCAAATAGGACGGGGGCCTGGAGGCGAGCCCAGGTGTCCCGTGCTTCCCGCCGGTGCCGCACCAGCACGGAGGGGGTCCTGGGGGCACACAGGCCGAGTGAACTCTGTGGCTCCCCCCGCGCCTCCTCCTCCACGGGGGCAAATACAGAAATACTGTTTGACAAAACCGTGCCACCTGGGAGACAGAAAGCAGAGCGTGAAAAAGCCAGCGAGCCGGCAGGGAGCCCCGGGTCGGCTTGGGACCGCGCCTCTTCGAGGGCTGGGCGGGCCGGTCCGGAGGCCTGCAGGTCAGGAAGGGCAGGGCACGAGGAGCAGAGCCCCTCACCCCCCCGGTCTGAAGCAGACACAGCGCCCCCACGGCAGCCCAGACCCGCCCACTCTCTCCAGGGCGCTGTGCCCAGCGCCCTGCTCCGCCGGGGCTCTCACCCGGGCCGCTCTGCCCCCGGAGCTGCTGGGCCACGTCTGGGGACCCTTGGGACGCTCCTGGCATGGCACGCACGGGGCCAGGGATGCTGCTCAGCCCCCACAGCGCCCGGACGCCCCCGCACACAGTGACCCCATCACAGACGTCTTATTTTGGACTCAGGCACGCAGAAGCACCGGCTCCTTCCCAGAACGTGGTTTCTGAAGTTCGATTTGCCTTTTCTGCTCAAGCAACCTGAGCCTCAAAATTCTAGGAAATCAGGAACAGGGCTCTCCAGCTGGGGCACGTCTGAAACTTCCCTGAGTAAAAGCCCAAGCTCTGAGCCAGCTGCTCAGGAATTTTTGCTAAGCTCCGTTTTATGACGCGCTGGAGAAGCGAGAACAGCTCCCGGAAACGTGATTAATGGCTGACTTTTCACCCAGCTGCCTTGGCTTGGGGGCCTTTGGACGTACGAAACAAACTGACTTAAAATTGTTCAGAAAAAAAAGTTCAGGAACTGAATTAGCATTTCTGAGAACTCCCTGAGGAAGTAAAATAACTGCTTTTGCTTCTGCTGAGAGAGAGCGAGCGGAGGGAGGTGTACCTAGATTCAGCTCGCCAGGCTCCTCGGGGCGCCCGGTACACAAACACTGCGGCCCTCAGCTTTCTGAGGGATCTGAAGATGATAAGGACACGCTCGCCCTGTAGGGAAGTTCGAATAAAAACCACCGAGCCAGGCAGACACGGAGGACGCTCAGCGGCACGTCCCTAAGTGAGAGCGGCCGGCCTGAGAAGGCCACACGCCCTGTGGTTCCAAGTCTAGAATGTTCTGGAAAAGGCGGAACGGTGGGTAAAAGGGCCTGCGGTGGCCGGGGTGGGGGGCGCTGATGGGGCCGAGCACGGAGGGTCAGGAGGGCCGGGAACGACTCGGTGCCACGCTGTGATGGTGGATCGGTGTCCGCGACGTTCGTCCAAACCCACAGGGCGTGCGGCACCGACAGCCCCGGTGTCACCTGCGGCCTATTGTTAATAATTTTGCAGTGTCGGTGTGTCAGCTGTCACAAAGATCGGACTCTGGAGGGGATGTTGCTAATGGGGGAGGCTGTGCATTTACGGGGAGAGGGTGGCTGGGGGAACTCCGTCTTCCACTCCATTTTGCTCTGAATGTAAAATTGCTCTTAAAATTAAGCTCAATTAAAACAGAATTATAACCAACACTAACTCGATTACAACACACCAAGGGTTTGGGTAAAACCTTGAGTAGCTTACCCTATTTAACAACTAACTAAAGCCACAGAAAACAATCCTGTGAAAGCAGGAGCTGGACAGACATTTGTGGAAAGAATGTCACAGAAAACACTAGGAATATAACATGCGCCATAGGCAAAATTTCAAATTTTCCAGTAGCCTTGCTAAAAAGTGAAAAAGTGCAAAGAAACAGGTAAAGTTACCATTAATACTATATCATATTTTACCCAGAAACACCAAAATAGCATTTCAACACCTAAGCGGACATAGAAAATATTCCGGACATTCTGGGTTTTTTGTTTTTTTGTTTTTTTTTTTGTAAACGCGCTCTGTGCCTGGGACTTGGTGTGTGTGCGGTGCCTGCAGTGTACCCCAGCTTGGACGAGGCCCGTTTTAAGGGCTCTAGCCACACAGTGGCACCTGCCGGCTCAGCTCTGCAAGGGTGAGCGAGAGGGGAAGCCGCGTTCAGGAGCTGGGGGGAAGCAGGGTGTTGCAGGAGGCGGGTGCCTGCAGGGGAAGCGGAGAGGCCCGCAGGACATGCGCTTGGTTCAGTGCGCTCTGAGAGCAGATCCGACAGGTGGGCACAAACACGCGGAGGCACCGACCGTCCTCAGCATGTCAACTGGGGACTTCGGGGGAGGCTGCAGCCCGCGGCCCTGCTGTTGGCCAGGGGTGCGACCTCTGCCATCACTCCAGGATGAGCCTGTAAATGAGCTAACAAGAGCCCCCAGACTTTACATGCGGTGTTGGCAGGAAGAAGGAAGCATCTGGCTGGGGCCATGCGTGGTAAAGTCCAAAACCAGAAAGCAAATGTGCATCAGACCTCTCCGCATCCGCCCCTCCCGAGAAATCCGGCCTCCCCGCCGCCCGCGTTCGCCCCTCCTGAAGGATCCGGCCTCCCCGCCGCCCGCGTTCGCCCCTCCCGAGAAATCCCGCCTCCCCGCCGCCAGCGTTCGCCCCTCCCGAGAAATCCGGCCTCCCCGCCGCCCGCGTTCGCCCCTCCCGAGAAATCCGGCCTCCCCGCCGCCCGCGTTCGCCCCTCCCGAGAAATCCGGCCTCCCCGCCGCCCGCGTTCGCCCCTCCCGAGAAATCCGGCCACCCCGCCGCCCGCGTTCGCCCCTCGGAGGACCCACCTGCGGGCTCACGCCCAACCGGCCGGGCGGCGCTCGCGGCTGTCCGGCGTCCGGCGTCTTCCGCCCCGTGCCCTCCGCCGCCGTGGAGCCACAGCGCGCACCACCCGCCTCGCCGCCCCGCTACCCCGCCCAGACAGATGTACTTCCGCTACCGGCCTGAGCCTCCCCGGAAGCGGAGCCGAAGGGGGGGCGAGGACTAGAACCGGGGGAGGGCACTCCCCGCCGCCGCGCTGTCTGTTGCCTGGCAACCGGAAACGGCCGGGGTGCCATTGGCTGGAGCCGGTGGCTCCAGGCCTACGGGCGGAGCTTGCGCAGTGCCGGGAACGCGGAGCGGGTCCTCAGGCCTGGGCCAGCCCGGAGGGAGGAGCTTGAGCCTGCCGTGGGCGCAGGCGTGGGGCGCGGCCTGGGGGCGGGGTCGAAGCCTCCCCTGGGAGGGGCGGCTCGTGGGCGGGCCCGGAGGCGGGGCCAGCGGTTGTCCGTTGCGGGGAGGGGCGGGGCCTGCGCCGGGGACGTGGCCCGGGAGGCGTCGTTGGTTGGCGGGCGGCGGGCGAGGGCGGGCCATGGCCCTGCTACTGTGCCTGGGCCTGACCGCGGCGCTGGCCCGCGGCTGCCTGCACTGCCACAGCAACTTCTCGGAGAAGTTCTCCTTCTACCGCCATCACGTGAACCTCAAGTCCTGGTGGGTGGGCGACATCCCCGTGTCGGGCTCGCTGCTCACCGACTGGAGCCAGGACACGATGAAGGAGCTGCACCTGGCCATCCCCGCGGAGATCAGTGAGTGCGGGGAGAGGGGGTGGGCCGGCCCGGGCGCGCCAGACCCCCGGCCCGGGCCGCTCACCTGCGTTCGCCTCCCGCCTCCAGCCCGGGAGAAGCTGGACCGAGTGGCGAACGCCGTGTACCAGAAAATGGATCAGCTGTACCAGGGGAAAATGTATTTCCCCGGTAAGCGAGCGGCCGCCACGCGCGAGAAACCGAGACGGTCCCGCTTCGCCCACCGCGCGAGCCTGACCTCCCTCCTGCCCACCCCCGTCAGGGTATTTCCCGAATGAGCTGCGAGCCATCTTTCGGGAGCAGGTGCACCTCATCCAAAATGCCATCATCGAAAGTGAGCACAGGAAGGGCCCGGGAGTGGGAGGGGGAGGGCCACGGGAGTATTTCAGAAGTCCCTTGGAGGTTGGGGGCCCCCGGCGTGGGGTCGTCGGACAGGGTGTGTCCGGCTCCAAGCGCAAACGGGAGGAAGGGCAGCTCCCCGAGGCAGGGCCCCTTCCATCCCGTGGGCAGCAGCAAGGCATCACAGATGAGCCCCACCCCTCCCTGCCACCTGCCCTGGCCCGTCCCTGCAGGCCCAGGTGAGTACTGCCGCTGCCCTCCAACCGCAGTGTGCTCCATCCCCGGCTGAGCGCCACCCTGGGCGAGCCTGGGGCAGGGCAGGAAGGGTGGGCTGGAGCAGGGGACAGACAGGTTGGCCCTCTTGTCCCCCAACAGGCCGCATTGACTGTCAGCGTCACTGTGGTGAGTGAGCCCCCGTGCAGCCTGTGGGGCCCAGCGGTGGTGGCGGCCCTGGAGGCCGAGGTGGGGGAGCCTGCGGCTGCCTCTCCTATGTTGCAGGCATCTTTCAGTACAAGACCATCTCCTGCACCAACTGCACCGACTCGCACGTCGTCTGCTTTGGCTACAACTGCGAGTAGGGCTCAGGCTGAGGTGGGGAGGGGAGGGGCAGCCTGGGACCCTCCTCCGCCCCTGCCTGGCCTTCCAGCACCTGGGGAGGGCAGGGTTCCGGCCCGAGGCCTCCCCATCGCCACGCCCTGTGCGCCCGCAGGTCTTCAGCAGAGTGGGAAACAGCCGTGCGGGGCCTCCTCCTGTACATGTGAGTCGGGGAGGACGGGCTCTGGGAGGGCGCCCTGACCTCCGGCCCTGCCGGCCCGAGTCCAACCCTGCTGTCGTTGTAGAAATAAGTGGCACAAGTACGTGAGTTTTGTCAGAGGCAGTGCGCTTGTAAGCCCTGTGGGTGAGTAGGAGCCGAGGCGGCCGCAGGATGCTGCACCTGCCTCCAGTGCTCGGGACCCCAGCCCTTCCTTCTGTGAGCGGCTCTGGGCTCAGCTGGCACAAGGGGGGCAGGACAGTGGTCAGAGCTGGCGAGGGCCCCCCATGACGGATTTGCCGTAGTGGAGGGACCCAGGGGCCACAGGCCCCAAAGCTTGGGGCTAAGTGAGACCCTGTCGTGTCTTTCAGACAGGACAGCAACACCAGGTAAGCCACCCCCTGCCCCCACCGCCCGCGGCCTGTCCTCTCTAAAGCCCTGGCCGGGCTTTCTGAAAGGGAGTGGGGACGGACAGGGAGGGGTTGGGTAGGGCAGACGCAGCCGGCAGGGATCTCTGCACTGGGGACAAGCCTGCGGTCACCTCTGCAACCACACCCAAGTGATCCCTTCATGAATAAACATCAGCCCCTCCTCCCTGGATGCACAGAACCACTCCAGCCTTGTGAGTGGCCCAGAGGGAGGCTGCGAGGACTTGGGGGGGGGGTGCAGCTCGGTAGGCAAGGGTTGAGCCTAAGCCAGAGATCAAAACCCAATGGCCATTTTGCCCAAGTCCCCCCCACTCAGCTTTTGCGGCCTGTTGTGGGAGTGCTGGGCGTGACCCCAATGCTGTTGGGAAGATGACAACAGGCCTGGGCCTCCACGTTGAGCTTTGAGGGTCTTGTCTGCAGCCCTGTCACAGGCCCCAGGGCCCCAGCAAAGAGCCTGGCTGGGGGGTGGTGGAGCAGGGACAGAAGGGTTGAGGGCACCCCTGTCTCCCCAACAGTCTGATATCACCAAGCTTCACGTGTCTTGAGCCCCCACACCTGGCCAACCTGACTCTAGAAAATGCTTCCGAGTGCCTGACACAGCACTGAGGACCACCGGGTTCGCCACACCGGCCCTAGCCTTGAGGTGGAGCCAGGACTCAGCTGGACTGTCCCAGCCTGACCCCATGGAGCAGGCCTGCTGCTGCCCCGAGTCCCTGCACTCCCATCAGAGCCCGGGGGCCCCGGGGAGGGGGATGCGGCTTTGTCGGGCGGGGTCACAGAGCTATTAGATTCAATGATTAAATGTCCCTGACATGTCCCATCACCGAGCAGTCCTTGTTAGGGCGACGGGCTGGGGCCCCAGGCGAGGCACATCCTGGTCATGGGGCGGTGGGTGCTCCTGAGGACTCAAAGCGAGACTGCAGTTTGGTGAAAACCAGGGCTAGCTGTGGTGCCTCTTGGGGTTCCCGCCACATTGGGCTAAACCGGAACCAGAGGAGCACAGGAACTGTCCCGTGGCATCGTTTTCTTCTGCAAAGCCTCCATGTGGCTCCCAGAGGCCCCAACGGCTTGATCTGCTCGGTAGACAAGCAGGGGACTTGGGGGCCAGAGTCCTGCCAGAAGGTGGCCTTGTGTCTGGAAGTGGTTCCGGCAGCAGTCCATCCAGGTCAGGAAAAGTCCGCAGGGCACGTGGGGAGTGACATGCCAGCGGGCTGTGGAGAACAGCAATCTCATGGGCCAAGCGCCCATCCAAAGAGGATGGGTGTTGGGAACGCAGGCTGGTGGTGGGGCCAGCGCTGCCCTTGCTCCGTCAACGTGGGGTCTGTCACCTCAGTGCTTGCCTTTCCTGGCCCGGGTGAGGGAGGCAAGGGGCCAGGCACCATATGGGACACGCTGTTTCCACTGAGAAGGGCTGAAACGCCTTGTGGCTGGTGCTTCTGGACGGATGGTTATCAAACAGGGACACAGGTGGTGGGGGTTTGCCCAAGGCCCGTCTCCCACGGGGGCTTGTCTGTGCTCCGGCTCCGTACTCTCCCAGCTGCGACTCAAGCTAGACTTGATCCGGCTTTCCGTCTGCTAACCCAGCCTTACTCATCTTGAGCGGTCCCTTGCCCACGTGGTGTCAGTAAAGCCAGTGGAAACATGGCAAATTAGAACGAGCAGGGCCTGCCTGCCAGCATCTGTTCCTCAGCTCACCCACATGCCCCTTACTAGCTGGGGTCCCCTGGGAAAGGGAGGGAGGGCATGGCCACAGCGTATTGCGGGTCGGCGTTCCGGAGCCCATGGGTCAGGCAGCTCCTTGCCACACCACCGAAGCTCAGGGGCCTGGGTGGTGTATGGGGCTGACATCACTGCCCTCACGAGGGGAAGGGCGCATGGGCAGGAGGGGACAAGGACCCCCAGCCAGGCCCCGACCGCTCAAGCACTGTCTGGAGTCCCTGGCTGCGAGGCGGTCCACTGGCGTGGGCCAAGACATCCAAGAGATAAACGTCTGTTTTACAAGTTTATTGGATCATCTTGACACAAAATCATTACAGCAGCGTGATATGTCTGTCTCTCCTTTATCCGGGAATGTCGATAGCAAATCAATTCTTATATAACACATCATACAATTCTGAGGTTCTAGAATCACCACACAGGATTCTGTAATAATTACTCTACATGCTAAAGTGACAGTGTTCGTCAAAGGAAGTTACGTCATTGAGGACCATCGCCTCTGAGGAAGCGCATCTCACGGGCGTGGTCCGGGGTCCCCGTGCCCCGCTCGTGGGGTACATTCCAGGGGCCGGGGCCACCCCAGGAGTGCGCCTTCCTGGCAGTTGCGGGCATGACGCGGGACAGACCCCGTGGAGCATTCAGCGACAGGAAAGACCTAGAATCCCCCACAGTCCCACCACTCTCCAAACAATGCTGACGGACACACACCTCACTGAACAGGAAAAAAACCGTAAACCAACGGGGTCCAGGTCCTGCTCCATCAGGGATCCTGACTGGACCGCCACCGTGGGTGACAGCCCCCCAACCCGACACACGAACACGAGAGAGAGCAGCCTGCACGACCCTCTGGCCACCAGGTGTCCCGACCCACGGCCGGGAGGGTGAAGGGGAGCATGTCTGCAGTGAGCAGGTGCCCCCGGGCAGGGCGTCCGGGGGACTCGTGAGACTCGGAAGGCCTCCTGGACGCAGGACACACCACTCTGTGCCACCTGCGGAGCGCCCGCAGCCCGGACGGCGCTTGTGCCTGCTTCTCGGGTGGCCGGCCGAGTGACCCGAGCCCCTGGCGGAGGGTGGGGCGTCAGCGCGTCTCGCCAAAGAGTGCAAAGAGTCAAAGTAAAAACAGGGACAGGATACATCAACGCAACACGTCACCTCGCCACGTCAGCAGCGGGCGCCGCCCGGCGAGGCCGCGGGCCGGGCTCAGCACTTGGCCAGCGTGGCTCTCATCTCCTCTAGCACGTTGCTCAGCAGCGTCGAGTCGCTGCACTTCCCATCAACGGACACGGACTTCTCCCCCTGCAAAAGGGAAAACCACCGCAGGATTTTGAACTACCTGCCTCATGACAGTATGTTCATTCTTTGTTTCTCGGCGCCTTCCTTGGCGTCTGAGAACCAAAACGAGGGAGGGACCCCGGGTCAGATGGAGTGTCGGCCCGGGACAAGCGAGGTAACCAGCCGAGGTGCGGGGCAGCCCACGGTGGACTGAGGACCGAGACCAGAAATGGAGAACCCCTATCTGGGAACGCTAGGGCTGGTCAGAGTGGGGTCATCAGGCGAAGCCCCACATCCTCGTGGGGGCGACCGGAGGAGCACCCAGCGCCTCGAAGGTCCCACAGAGGCCAGCGGGGTAGCAACGAGTGAGGCTGTCCCAAGAGCCGCTGGGTTGGTTCCCCGGCACCGAGGATGCCTGGATGTCGCCTTCACGTGTGCACGCACAGGGGACCGCGGCCAGGCCACCCTGACAAGCAAGACGGAGGTCGTGAAGACAGACGTGCGCCAGAGCCACAGGTCCAGCAGCTGCAGCCTGTGCTCACACCTGCACAGCATTAACCTGGCCCCGAGCTACTCCGCAGCCAAAGACCCAGGAGACCCCGGCTCAGCTCGGCGGAAAAGAGTTCAAACAGCCAGGCCGGGACAAGGCAGCTGCGGGTGCATCCGACACAGGCCTGCAAGCACCCAACTGTGAGGATCCGCAGTGAGCAGCCCGAACATTGTTGAAACGAAGAGAAAAACAGAACGTCTCAGCGAAAAAGTGCACGATGTCAAGTACCCTGCCTTCCACGGAGATCCAAACACACGGCCCTCTACACGGGACGCCCACCGGGTGGGCCCGACAGAAGATGGCTACGACAGGAGAGAATCACGCCACACGGGCGGGCGCAGGGCAGCCCCGCCGCGACGGGCAGAGGGTGGGGGCGGGCAGGCGTGGCTGCAGACACTCCAGGGATGGGAACACACGTCCGGGACACCTGTCGTTGGGACACCACAGGGACAGCATGCAGAACCCAGTGCCGAGAAAGGGGTTTTAAAAAATGATTTACTTATTTGAGTGAAAGGGAGGGTGGGCATGCGAGCCGGGGAGGGAAAGAGGGAGAGAATCCCAAGCAGACTCCCTGCTAAGTGTGGAGCCTGATGTGGGGCTCGATCTCACGACCCTGAGATCACAACCTGAGCCAAAACCAAGAGGCGGACACTCAACCTGACTGAGCCACCCAGGCGCCGGGAGAAATGATTTAAATAATAGCTGAAAACTTCCAAAATTTTGCAAAACATGTAAAAACACAAACATTCAAGAAGTGAGTAGATGCCCGACAGCTAGACAGACCCAGAGCAGTCAAGGCCGGGGCGGGCCACACGCTGCTGGAGGCTGCGGGCGGCCGGCCCAGAGAAGCATGCAGAGCCGTGGCCGCACATGGCCTCCTCCCACCGGGAAGCGTTGACAGGAGGGGCTCTGCAAGAATGCTCGGCGGGCAAGAGGAAGTGGCATTACTTGAAAGGTTTTTTTTTTTTTTTAAAGATTTTAAGTCCTCTCTACCCCTAACGCGGGGCTCGAACTCATGACCCCAAGATCAAGAGTCAGACGCTCTCCCAGCTGAGCCGGCCAGCGCCCTGGAAGTGGTGAGATTTGAAAGCACCAAGAGAAAGGCCCAGCAAAACTAGTCCAGGGGAGAACTGGAAGGCACAGACGGGGAAGAAGCAGGAGGAAACCCGAGCACGGGCTCAGCACCGCAGCCATAAGAACACGTGGCCCCCACGGACGGCACGTGCGAGCACTCCTGCCAGCAAGAGACAGACACACCGCATCGACACCAATCACAAGACAGCCGAAGGGGCTTTTTGTCCGACATCACACAAAGGGCTGGATGGCAGAGAAAACCCCGTGAGATGAAGAGGGACGTTTGTAGGTCAAAGGGCCGTGACTCTGTCGGCACACCCGCTGGCAGACACAGAGCGAGTCCTGAGCGCACTGGGCACAGGCAGCCCATGCCACTGCCCACAGGGGCCCAGAGGAGTCGAGACCCCCGCCAGCAGGGCCCAGCAACAGCGACAAGCCGTCTGCTCCGCAGGCAGAGCACTCGCCGTGTCCACGCAGCCACGGAACGCCACCCGTCACAAACGATCACGTCCGCGGCCAGACCACAAACCTTAACCCTTCCAAAGGCCCGGGCACAAAAGCAGCGTGTCCTCCCACCAGAGGGGCATTGACTAGACACCAGGACTAGAAAACTGAACACGCCACACTTTTAAGCAACCTGTGGGTCACAGAACTGGGGGCAGACATCAGAAAATGTTGTGAACTGTGCAGAAATACGAAAGTGGAACCTATAAAAATTTGTGGGGTTCAGCTAAAGGGCTGCTTCGAGAAAAACGTACAGGATTAAACCTCACATGAGAGAAGGAAAGTCTCAGCTTCCACCCAAACCAACGTACAAGAGAGCAAAATAAACCCACAGTGGGCAGAAAAGAGGAAAGAACAAAATTCCACGGCATTGACTTATGGCTTAAAAAACAGCAAAGTTTCTAAAAAGATAGTTTTGTTTTATTTTGAAGTAGGCTCCACACCCAGCGTGGAACCCAATGTGGGGCTTGAACTCATGACCCCCGAGATGGAGACCTGAGCTGAGATCAAGAGTTGGACACTCAACTGACTGAGCCACCCAGGCGCCCCTAAAAAGGTCATTAAAAAAAATTAAGGAAACTGATAAACCTCTCGCCAGGATGACCAAGAGAAATGAGAACACACACACATTGCCAACTTCAGGAACGAGGGAAGGCACCACCAGGGACCCTTTGGACGCGAGAGGAGAGGACCACCAAAGACTGCCCATGTGGATTCTGCAGCTCAGCAAAGGGAAACATGCCTTCAGGGCTCACCTGAGAGGGAGCAGGTAAATCGAGGACCTGCACTGAGAAACAAGAGCCTGAAAATCAGCAGATGGAGCCCTGGCACAGGAGCCGCCCCCCCGGCCTAGCGGGCTTCCCTGCTGAATCCAATGGAGCCCTGGCGCAGGAGCCGCCCCCCGGCCTAGCCGGCTTCCCTGCTGAATCCGACGGAGCCCTGGCGCAGGAGCCGCCCCCCGGCCTAGCAGGCTTCCCTGCTGAATCCGAGTAAAGCAGCAAGGGAACGGGACCTACACAGTCTCTCCCAGGAAACGCAGGAGGAGTGCACCTCCCAACTGCAATGACGCTGCCAGTGCCCGAGGGAACCCAAGAACCCCCAGGGGACTCGAGGCCACGGGGTCACTCCGGAAGCAGGGTGGCAGGGGCCAGGGGGCCTGTGCAGGCCGGGGCTCACCTTCTTCACCAGGAGGCAGACGTGGTGGCCCTGGATAGAGCGGCTGTACATGGAGGCGCAGGAGTCTACTCTCTCCACCACTGCAACAGAGGGCCCGGGTGAGGCCGCCGCTGGCCGGCAGGAGCAGAGGGACCACCGCACAGGCGTTCAAAGCCACGCCCCATCTCTTACCGGAAAAATGGTGATGAAAACATATCTTTGCCAGAAGGTTCTGGAAGGACATACTAATGCCATCGACTTTGATTGAGCTCATGCTCAGGTCCCCCGACTCCAACAACTTGGCAAAGGCGTCACTGCGGCAAGGACACAGGACAGGGAGGCTGATGCCGGGCAGGCTCCCCAGGCCCCTCTGGGTGGTACCTCTCCCGTGTGCCTGCAGCTCAGGGTCTCGGAAGGTCCTGTGAGACGTCACGGGCTAACCCGTGCCCCGCCAAGTTCCCATGTTGGATCCTGACCCCTGGACCTCAGAATGTGACTGTGTTTGGAGACAGGGCCCTAATCCAGCACGACCGGTGTAGTGTCCTAACAAGAGATCGGGACACAGACACACGCGGAGGGACTGGGGGTAAGGCGGGGTCTACGCCGGCCTCGTGCACCCGCACGGCGCGCACCTGTAGCAGGGTGTCGTGACCAAGTACGAGGTGCAGCTGAAGTGCAGCTTGAAGTCCAGCTTCTCGTGGGTCGACCCCTCGTCGTTCTGTGGGAGCGGGCGCACAGATGAGCAGGGCGCGGGGCACCGTCTCGCGGGCTCCCGACGCCGCCTCGAGCCCCGCTACCTTGGCGATGAAGGACAGGGTCCCCTTGAGCTTCTGGGCCATGACAATGCTCTGGATGGTGAACACAAACTGGGCCTCGTTGGAGATGCCTGCGAGGGGAGGAGCGGGGTCTGGCTGCCGTCCGGCACCCTGGCAGGTGGCAGGGACACGACCCCGGCCAGGGCCTGTCCTGGGTGCTGCCCGCCCTGGTCAGAAGACCGGGCCCCGCCCCCGAGGGAGGCCAGGTGAGGGGGGACGGGGGGCCCGGACCGAGCGGAGGAGCAGCCGCAGCGGCGCAAACCCCGGGCGTCCTGCCGGTGGCGCGCGCACCTGGAGGCAACTGGAAAGGCACGGGGACACCGTCGTGGACGGAGGAGCCCTCTGGCCGGGCCAGCTTGGTGTTGAGCGAATCCAGCACGTTGAGCTCCATGCTCTTCAGGAAGCTGCTGCTCTGATTCTCCAGGACGACGGACACGGTGACCTGGCTGTCCTTCTGCAGGCTGCCCTGGATGTCATATGTCTGCGGGGCAAGGCCGGGGTCAGCCTGCACCCCCCACCGCCCCCTCCCGGGCCTGCACGAGGGGCCTGGGGAGCGCCAGCAACACTTGCTGTGCACATGTAACTTCATGTCCGAGAAGAGAAAGTACGAAACCCCTAACAAGGACCCGCACTGCAGCGCTGCCCGGGGTTCCAGCCCCTCCCGCTCCTCCCCTGGCGGCCACCAGCAGGTACCCACGTGTGCCTCCCCCCAGACAGGCTCCAGTGGGGGAGGCTCTGGGAGCAGGAGCCCCGGGACCCAGATATTCGCAGCCTCCCTCCACATACCCAGAGGAAGGACCCCGAAGCCTACCCCAGCCCCTTGTGCTCGCAAATACCCACGCCACTCACCATTTTGATGTAGGAATTCTCAGCCAGGAGGCAGTAGCTGGACATGGGCTGGAAACAAAGGAAACACTCAGTTTCGTCCAGCGAGAACTCGAAGGTGACGGCCACCCGCACAACAGGGCCCGTTCCGACCTGCCAAGTGCTGCAGGCGGGAAACCCCCGCCAGGTCCTGGACGACACGAGCCTGCGCCTCAGGGACTCCTGCCACGCGACACCACCGCCTCCCTGACGCCCAGAGCCCCCGGGGCTCGCCCACCCGTGCCCACCGAGGCCCCACTGCCCGCCGGCCCGCAGACGCGGCTCCTAGACTTGGCTTGGGTCTCTCTCTGTGTGTCGAGGCCTTGGCGGGCCGTGGAGGCGCCTCGGGCCCGTGGGAGGCAAGCGAAGTGCCCTCACCGGGAGAGGGTCCTCATCGAGCGCTCCGTTCTCGACAGGTTCTGCCGCCTCGTCGCTGGGAGGCTTTTTCTTCTTGGATTTTTTCTTGTCCTTAGATCTCTCCTCCTTCTCCTTCTTGTGCTGCTTTTTCTTACGCTTAGAAGATTTCTGAAACCAACCAACCAAGTCAGGGTGAACGGTCAAACTTCTCTGGCCAGTGGTGCCCAGCAAGGAATGGCACAGGCTAGGGCGGCTCAGGAGGCACGTGGCTTGAGACGCAGGCCCAGTGAGCCAAGCTGAGGAGCACATGCAGCAGGGCAGACAGAGTGGCAAGCCCCAGGTCTGCGGGGAAGAGGCGAGGACCTGTGAGCCCACCGCTCAGTGGGACAGTCGCTCCCAACAGGTAGGAACCCACGAGGAGACCAGCAAGAACCCAGACGCCAGCTCCGCGCTGCACCCGTGACAGATGAGAACACCCGTCCACGAAGAAACCTGCCCATCCCCGCTCACACCAAGATTCATGACAACCGGAAGGTGAAAACTTCACGGGTGGACGGATACACACAGTGTGTCCACCACGCATGGGAACGTTCCACAGCCGCAAGCAGGAGCGCGGCGCCCACCCACATTGCCCTGGGGACGGACCCTGAGCCCACGACGCTCAGGGAGGGAACCAGACCCAGAAGTCCCCAAGGCGTGAGTCCACGTGTGTGACATGTCCAGAAGAGGCTCCTTCATGGACGTGAAGGGGGCTCGTGGGGGCTGGGGAGGGGCGGGGAGTGATGGCTGATGGGGACAAGGTTGCTTTTGGGGTGATGGAATATTCTGGAAGTAGAGAATGGCCGTACAACCCTGCGGATGTACTCAATACCACTGAACTCAATGCCACCTTAAAGAAATGAGCTTTACAGCACTGGAGCAACAACCAAGCTGTCGTGGAAATCAGAAGCCCGGAACTGTACAGACGGGAAGCCCCACCCCGAAGGCTCCGATGGCTCCCACTCACCCGTGGGATTCAGGCAGTAGGCAACAACCCTCCTCCCCCCAGTCCTCAGCGTAGCCACACAGCCCACTCCCTGACAGCCAGGGTGGGCACCCTCACCTTCTCGGGGTCCCGCTCATCCTCCTCATCCTCCTCGGCACCCCGCTCCTCTCTCCCGGGTTCCTCACCCTCTTCCTTAGAGGCAGCGATGACGGCATTCACTCCAGGCTCTTCCTGAACGGAGCCAGGTGGTGGGGCTCGATGGGGCAGCCAGGCCCAGGCCCGGGTGTCCTCCATCCCCCACCACATCCTGACCCGGCCTCTTTGATCAGCACCAAGGTGTGTGGCCACCAGACAGTGCAAGTGGCTGGGAGAGGGGAGGAGGCTAGGCCTGACGCAGGCTGGGGGCACTGAGTGGGGTCAGTGCCCCGCCCCCAGGCCCCATCCGTAACAGGAAGCAACGGCTCAAGGTTGCCCCCAGCTCAGGAGTAGCGGGCTCTGTGCTGAGGGACGTTCCTACAGCCACTGACTGGGCCAGACCGCAGGCGTGGGACAAGGCTGGCCCAAGTCTGGCTGGTCTGTGCAAGGGTGCCCCAACATCCACGCACCCCCGGGGCAGGCAGAGCCCAGAGGAGGTGTCCCTGGACGCCTCGGAGAGGTAGATCTATCAAGGCTGCTGGCCGCACATGCAGGGCCGGCACGGCACAGGCCGCCCCCCAGGCTCTTACCGGGGCTGGGGCCGCAGCAGGCAGCGGTGTGGCGGACAGCCAGAAATCGAGGTCCTCGCCCTGAAAACATAGGAAGACAGGCCTTTGGCTTAAGCAGCAGGACGGGCTCCAGACGGGCATGGGGTAGCCCCCACCCCCGACCACAGTTTCAGCTGAGCAGGACCCAAGCGTGCAGGGAGCTGACCACCATGTCAGGGCTGGAGGCCAGGGTGGCACTTCCAGCTCCCTCACCGTCAGGAGAACAAGCAGCCCCGGGCATCCCCACACCAGCCCGTGAGAAAGCACTACGACCTGCGAGTGCAAGCTCCTTTAAAGCCCCCAGCCCTTCCCCTGGTGTGACCACACGAGCAAACACGGAGGGACGTGAAGTTCAGTGTGGGGGCTCTGCGGGGCCCACGTACCTCCTTCTGCTCCTTCCCCTTCTCCCTCTTCTCTCGTCCCTTCTCTCTGTGCTTCTTCTCTTTCTTCTTGGGCTTCCTGACCTTCTTTTCTACGACGGGGACATCCTCTTTTTCAGGTGACTTGGAGGTATCCGTGTTTCTGTGTTTCTGGACAGGCAGCTTCTCACTGTCGGCTAGGGGCCTGGGGGTGGGGCAGGCGGGTCACGGAGTGTGGGGACAGGGACACGGAGAACACGCAGCGCCCTGGGGCAGTCCCGGCCCTGCCCCCACACTTACTTGTCCAGGTCGATATCCAGGGCCCTATAGGGGTCGTTGGGGTCCTTGTCATCCTCGTCGCTAGGGAGAGCGTTCTGAGGAAAAGAGGAACTCTACGTCCAATCCATCCAGCCCCGGGCCCCAAGGGTCTGTGGAGCCCCCCCACCCCCTTCTCACAAAGGGACAACCAGGCCCGCACTCAAGAGGGGATCTCATCTGGGGCAGGCAGCAAGGTCGGGATGCGCCACCGTCTCCAAGCCTCCTTGCACCACAGAAAAAGTCAGTGATGGGGAGGCCCACTGGAGGAGGCCTGCTTCATGTCTGCCAGGGGCGTGAGAGTCGGGGTGCCCCGGGGGCTGACCTCGGGCATCTCCTCGGTGACGATGTCCACCTGCTGTGCTGGGGCAATGTCCTCGTCACTCTCCGTGTGCAGCGAGCTGTGGCGCCGCGGCTTGCCCTTCTTCTCCTTGTCCTTCTTCTTTTTCTTCTTTCTGTCCTTCTCCAGCCTCTGCCGGTGCCTCCGCTCCTCCTCCAGCTTCACGTACTGGTCCGACACGGGCATCCCTGTGGGTGCGCACATGGCCCCGTGCTTGGCCGCGGCCCCGCCATCACCCAGACCAGCCCAAGCCCTGAGAGCCATGTGTGGGCGGGGGACCCGAGCGGCTCAGCAGAGAGAGCCCACCGTGGTCTGTGCTGGAGCGAGGCGAGGGAACTCGCGGGCACTGCCCCTTTGGCCACTGGGAGGTGAGCAGAGGCTTTCTGAATGCCGACAGGCCCAGAGCAGCAGGGGTAGGCGGGGGGCTCGGGCTCGGGGAAGGAACGAGACAGCACCAGCATAAAGGCCCGTGGCCTGTGCCCCCCATTCACCCTCTAAGCTGGGGGCTACCACAGCCAAAGAGGCAGCACGGGGTGTAGCCGAGAGCGTGCATGACGGGCTGGAGGCTTCCAAGGCCGGGCCTGACAGCATCTGGCAACTGGACCCGGCCCCCACCCCCCTCGCTGACAGGGGCTCCCCGGGCTCACACTGTCTGTGCAAATACTTGCCTGGCACCTTCAGGGGCACCGAGAGGTCTATCTGCACCACGGGTATGTGCTCCACACCTGGCATGTCCTGGTACCGCTGGAGAAGCAAGCACCAAGACATTACTGGGAAGAACGGACGGGGACTCCTGAGGGTGCCACGAAACATGTGGATAGCCTGGGCTGTGCGGGATCCCGCTGGGGGCCCTGCACGTGCGAGAGGGCATGCTGGGGGGCGTGGCTCCCTACAGACTGGGGGACTGGTCTGTCGGTGTGAAAAAACACAAGTCAGATGTAAAACTTCTGTCCAGTTACTCTGTCTAGATGGCCTACTTCAAGTTAGGAAAGCAACGCAGGCCTGAACTAGGACGCCCACCAAGATGGCTACAGTCAGAAAGCCAGACGTCACAGGAGCCAGTGAGGTCGCGCACGGCGGGTAGGAGCCATCTGTGGGCCCTGAGAAGGCTAAGCAGAGTCATGAGGTGACCCGGCGATCCCAAGAGAAGGGAGCCAAGGGAGCACCCATGTGTGCAGCCGTGTCCATCTGGGGAGCCTAGCGGTTGGAGGGCGTGGATGAGGGCAGTGGGCACTGCCTGGATTAAGATCTGGAACGTTCAGCTGCCTTTACTGGGTATTGTGGGCAGTTGGGCCACACGGACCTACCACAGCAACGAAGTGCTGTCCTGCAGACAGGACCCTGATGTCCTCCCAAGCGTGGATGGGGGCCCTGGGAGGTGTGGAGGAGGAGACTGTCTCTCGAGGACGACTTGAAACCAGCCTTACCTTTTGGGGGGATGGGGAACTTTTGATGTAGAATGGGTTGTTGGCCTGTTCCTGCTTCCGGGCTTCTCGACGCTGCAGGGACAGGATGCAAGTGCGTGTCCATTAACGCAGGTGCGACATGTACCCTCCCTGCTAGGCGGGGGCCACCTCCATGCTCCAGGCCCAGGCAGAGCTGGGAGGCCGCAGAGCTTTACTGTCAGCCCTCAGCCAATAGGAAGACAACAGCAAGAGTAGGAATGAGGTCAAGAATGACCCCAGAAGGTGGGGATGACCATCTCTGTTTCAAGGATGACAGCTCGGAGAGGCTGGGTGAGCTGTCTAAAGCCGTTCAGCTCCAAAGAAGAGCTGAGCTGGGAGTCAGATCACATTGGCTGAAGGCTCAGACTGCACACAGGTGGGAGGAAGGCAGGACGGGCCCAGAGGGAAGGAGGCGCTCCTGGGGGGCACCTCTTATTTCAGAAACAAAGGAGCCAGACATAGTGGGGCAAAGAGCTGGGGGGACGTGCTATCTGTTCTGAATACTGCAAGTTGTAAATCTTGCACCCAGGAAGAACGGAGCAGAAGCCCCCAGACACCAGGTCAGGCCCCCTTGGCTCTCTCCGAGGGGCTATGGGCTCAAGAGAAGCCGCTTCTCATTTCCCAACCCAAAACCCAACCCAGACTTCAAAGGGTCGCTTGCTGCTCCCTGGAGGACCACAGGACCAACCCCAGCTCTGCCAGGACTAGCACAGCCACCCGTGGGCTTAGGTTTCAGAGTGCTCCGAGCCGTGCCACCTGCCCCTGGGGCCCCGGCGGGAATGAAGCCCGCCTCCGTGCAGCCGCTGCTCACCCGGGCCAGCTCCTCCTCGTCAGCCTCCAGCTGCCGCGGCTTGGCGGGGCGCGGCTCCTCCTCGTGGAAGATGGCCTTGGGCTTCTCGTCCTCGGACTCGCTGTCTGACGGCGGCTCGTTGATCCAAGCGTCCAGGTCCAGGCTATGAGACACGGTGAGGTCACAGGGCAGCTACGCCTGCGTGCCAGCCCTGGACGCTCATGGCAGCACATGAAGCAGGAACACCCCTGGCGTCTTGGAGACAAGGATGGCGCTAAGCTGCTACTTGAGATCACAGCTACCAGGGACAGAGACGCCAGCGAACGCCCTGCTGCACTTCCGCTCTCACTGTCCTTCCTGCCACCCTGGCCCAGGACCTCTGACCAGCTGCACAGCTCACCCTTCGGGAACCGGAACTTTCTTCTGTGCCTTGGGGGCCACCGGATTCAGCTCCCCAGCAAAGAGGGCGCTCACTTCTTCTGCCACTGGCACGTCCTTAGCCTGAAGCTTCTGGATGTGCTTGACCAGCTGCAAGATGCAGGACGCCTGAGGGGACCACAGGGGAGTCACAAGGGGGTCACAGAGGACTGGCCCTGAAGGTCACCAGGCACTGCGGCTCACTGCTCAGAACACACGGATGCCCAGCCCGAGGAAGGCAAGCATGGAAGCCCCTTGCCTGAACCCTGCTGAGAACATCTGGAAGGCTCCCAGAAGCCGTGGGCTCTGCGGACGCGTCCACTGAGGAAGAAACCAGCCCACAAATAAGACGTGGGGGTCATGAGCAGAGAAGGCACCGTCGTCCAAGAGAACCACTCGGACAGGCCTGGGCGGCCCCAGCGACCCACAGCACCTGCTTCCAGGACGCACCGAGGCACCTCTGTGCTGTTGTCCTCTGTGGGCCCCGGCTTAGGACTCCGCCCGAGCGTGGCTCCCGGTGTGACGCAGGGCTAGGGGACCACGGCCACCAGCTGGGTTAACGTCGCACAGCTGCCCTCGACCGTGGAGCACCAGGGCCCACCAAGCGACATTCAACGCTCACGTGTGGTTTGGAAAACAGGGTCCTATGTCGCCCACCGGGCACCAGCATGTGCCAAACCAGCTCTCCCCGTAGCAAGAACCCCGGTCCTCACCCACCCAGAAAACCACTGCCAACCGGATGCTCCCCTCAAAGGCCAGTGACACACCCTCACAGTGGCTCCCTCTTGTTCACTGTCTCGTGGGAGCCCCGGAGAACGTATTTCTCCAAGTTGCCCTTGNCCCCCCGCACATCCCCGGGCTGGGGTGGAGCCCCGGAGAACGTATTTCTCCAAGTTGCCCTTGGGGAAAAGCAAAATTGACCGCTGTTGGGAAGACACAAGCACGAGACATGGGCTCCTCCAGAGGCGCGAGCGCTCCGTGAAACACTGACCCGCTCCTGGACCTCCAGGTCCGCGCTCTGCACAAACTGCGGCAGCCGGTCCACCATGAGCTGGGTGACGTCCTGGGCCGCCTCTGGCTCCGCAGCTTGCTCCTTCTGCTGCAGGATGGACGCGTAGAGCTTGACCACGTTCTGCACGTACACGGCCTGGATGTGGCCGGGCAGGGTAGTGACCTTGGGCCGCAGCATGGCCTCGAGGGTCTGGTGGGGTTCCTGCAAGTGCCTGCGGACAGGGAGGGCCTGATGAGCACGCCACCCGTGGCTGCCAGCCCTGGGCCGCCCCGCTATAGGAGTCCCATGTGTGCACTCCCCCATGTGGGGGAGGAGAGAGGGGGAGAACTCTAAGGAAGAACCCACGGCGACGAAGGGACAATCACGGAGTAGCCATGGGGAAAAAAACGCTGAGAAAAAGAGCAAACAAAAGCAAACCGACAGGACCATTTGGGTGACAGACCGTCCGTGGCCGCAACGGGCAAGGAAAAGAGAAGAGCTGGGGAAAGACGCAGCCGTCCTGGGCCACCGGGACTGGCTTCTCACCCGTTCTCGGGGTGGGAAACGTGTACTTAAAGGAGCTCTTTCAGCAGAGAAAAACCCCAGGAAAAAGAGATGGGGGCAGCTGCCAGGAGCCCGGGGACACAGTCTGCCAGCACACCTCTCCCCAGGGGAAGGCGGGCGGCCCTTGGTGCCACTCACTCAGAGAACTCCCCGCAGATCCAGGCGGCGGCGTACAGCACCTCGCAGATGCCGTTGCGCTGGGTGCTGCTGGCCACCAGGTGTGCGCTGTCGAGCAGCGCGGACATCTGCGACACGGCAAACTTGCGGATGGCCTTCACGCGGATGGCCACGTCCAGCATCTGCGCCGCGATGAGGTGGCCGTGGCGGGTGCCCTCCAGCCGGGTCAGCTCCACCAGGACGCTGATGTACCTGCGGGAGGGAGCCCTTGAGGTGCGCCCCTGGCGCCGGCACCCGCCCCCCCGCGCTGAGGGGCACGGACCACTGGAAGTTGGTGATGTGCTGGTAGTTGCACTGGCTGCAGATGTCGATGATCTTAGTCAGCAGCTCGTCGCGGTAGGTCGTGCCCTCCGCCTTGTCCACGTGGCTCATCAGCTTTTTGACGATCTCCACCAGGTTCTTCTTGGACACCTGGGGGCAGGGAGGAGCTGGTGAGGGCGNGTCGATGATCTTAGTCAGCAGCTCGTCGCGGTAGGTCGTGCCCTCCGCCTTGTCCACGTGGCTCATCAGCTTCTTGACGATCTCCACCAGGTTCTTCTTGGACACCTGGGGGCAGGGAGGAGCTGGTGAGGGCGGGGCCGGGCGGTCTGCGGCGGCGCGGCAGGCCAGGGGCGGGGCACACACCATTCCGTACAGGAGGTCGAGGGCCCGCAGGCGGATGGACTCGTCCTTGTCGTCCAAGCACTGCAGGACGAGGTCCTTGTGGGCCTGCACGGACTTGGGGTGTGTTCTCAGGATCTTGGACATGGCCAGCAGGCCCAGGTACTTCACTGCGGAGACGGCGAGATGCAGTTAACCTGGACGCGCCCTCACAGGCTTCGGGGCCTGCACACAGAGCGAGGCCGGGTCTGCAGCCCTAGCCGGACAACCTAGGCATGGTCAGAACCAGCCGCACGCGGGCCCCCAGGGATCCTAAGTGGCACACTGGGTGCAGGGAGAGAAGTCCCAGTGACCTCACACATGCCGGGCGCCACTGTCTGCCCCTGACCGACCCAAACACACAAGCGTCTAAAGCCTGGGTGGTGAACTGCAGGCCACAGGCCACGTCCGACTCGAAGCCCGGTTCTGTGAACGCCCCCCACACAGGCCGTGCCTCCCACTGCCACGGCAGCAAACGCTGCCGGGTCTGCAAAGCTGAGAAAAGTTACTATCCAGCCCTGCGCAGGCCAGGCACGGGAGCCCTTCCCTGCTCTGGACGAAAAGATCCGGACTGAAAAGGCACAGTCCTCAGCAGCCCCTGCCACTGCCCCCAAGCTCCAGGGCGTGTGAATGGCTGGAACCCACGCGGAACACTCTACGAATGATCGCAGGCAGGCGAGTGAGCAAGGCGCACAGGGGTTATGTCATGCCTGTCGGGAAAAGCACCAGGATCACCAGAAACTAAGGTGCTCTGTCGACGCCAGGAAAGCCGCAGGCATCGCAGCAGGAATGGGCGCTCCCAGGAGACCCCAGAGGAGAGGGCACCAGTGGCTCTGGGCCTCCCCGAGACCTGCCACTGACCTCCCTGCTGTGCGTGCACAGCACCTCCCGGAGCCCTCTGGGGCCTGGAGGAGCCACATCCTGCTAAGGAACCTTGCCCAGGGGGCGCCTGGGTGGCATAGCTGTTAAGCGTCTGCCTTTGGCTCAGGGCGTGATCCCAGCGTTATGGGATCGAGCCCCACATCAGGCTCCTCTGCTATGAGCCTGCTTCTTCCTCTCCCACTCCCCCTGCTTGTGTTCCCTCTCTCGCTGGCTGTCTCTATCTCTGTCAAATAAATAAATGAAATCTTAAAAAAAAAAAAAAAAAAAGAACCTTGCCCAGGCCCCACCTCCCCATGGACACGGCACACGGCCCACACTCCGAAACCATCCCGGCCGCACATGGGAAGTTTTATTGGCAGACGGCAGCGGAGGGCGGGCGCGGGGCTGCAGCTGTGCCGACAGAAGCTGGTTTGTTGAGAACGCTCTGGAAGCCCCAGTGTCACGCTGCACACACGGGACCGCAAAGCAGGGCAGTGTGAGCGTCTGGTTTCCTACGCGGCCGAGAGCCCCAGCACCGCAAAGGCTTCGGCGCTGCACCTACGGCGGAACTCACAGTTCTGATCGGAGTCTTCTATCAATATCCTCAGTTTCTGAACGCAGAGCTGCAGAAGGAAGGCGACACGGGTCACGCCTCCTGAGGCCACAGTGAAGTCAGTGACCCCAGGCCCACCTCACAGCCTGATCCGGCCCAGAGGCCCTGGGGCCAGGGAGGGACAAAGGACACTGAGCCCCACTTGGTGCAGCACCCACCATGCAAGCAAGGCTGCCTGCAGCACCCACAGGGACACATGTTTGGGGAACGCCCACTGCCACACACACGGACACCCCAGTGGCTTCTGGGGGCACTCATGTTTGTGTCCACCCCACCCCCGCAACTTGTCAACTTCACAGAAAGGTTGGCAAGGGCCCAGTGCAGGCACCACGCGTGAATGATGGAGCAGAGGTGGGGCAGGCCGGCACATCCCCCAGATCCTTCCCCAGGCCGCGCCCGACTGCAGCCGCGGTGTCCGCGCCTGGAGACGTACCTGGATGCTAGCGCTGTGGTTAGGCATGCCAGAGGACAGGGAGATGAGAACTGAAACAGAAAACTCGTGTCGGAACTCGCCAGGCCTCACCCACGTGCAGAGGCCCACACATGCATCCACTGTGGGCTCCGGGACACCACACACACGCCAGCATGCCGGGAACTGCTGGCCCAACTGCTCTCCTGGAGAGGCTGGTTTAAGGGATGGCATCTGGCTGCTGGGTCTCTATGGCTGGGAGTACAGGCCACAGTCCCACAGCAGGCACCCCATCCAGGGCAGGTCCGCAGAGCCTAGGCCAGCCCCACCTGCCTGGTGCTTACAACCACCTGGGTCTCAGGTGCCGTGTGCCAGGCCTGCTGCCTTGCCCTATGCCCCCAAGCCCCTTGCCCATCACCAAGGACAGACTGATCCTGCCACACCCCGGTTTCCCCCACTGACCACTCCAGAGACTTGCTCTCCAGGTCCTGCATTTGCTGCCTCTGGGCACCGGCCGGCCCCAAATGTCCACCCTTCCTCTCCCTCCGTGTCACTGAGCCTCAGGGCCCACACAGCTCTAATCCCGGAGCGTGGCCCTGGGCCAGCTTCCTGGGAACGGCTGAATTTCAGGCAGCCCACAGGGCCTTGAGGAGGAACCATAAGGCCGGCTTCCCAACAGCTTCGGGCAGATAGGCAGGCAGCAAGGAGGTGAACCCCGTGGGCCATGACTCTGGCTCCAACAAATAACGTGGACAGGGGCTCAACTTGCCAAGCGTGCAGAAACACGTCAGCCAATGCTCTGTGTGGCCCTTGGCTGGAGACTGACTCAAACCGGCAGGACTCCAAGACTCAGGAGGCCTTCTGGCCCCATCTCGTGAAAACTTTTTGTAGTGGGTTCCTATGCTTAAGAATGTACGGGGGATAGCATGGTGCCTAAGACTTGCTCTAAAGTCCTCAAGGAAAAACGGTCTCACTGGCAGGTGTGCCACAAGCCGTCCACGCCTCCAAGGGGCGGCAAAGATATGGGGCGAAGGAGCTTGGGATGCTCTCTGCACCATGGGGCCCCACCTTGGCGCCCAGGGTGGGAGCAGGGAGGGCCTTCCACGTGACACAGCCACCTGCCCTAGACCCCGTGGCCAGCCCCTCACCTGCGATGACGGTGTTCACGCACTCGTAGAGAAGGGACATGGCAGATGTGCTGGAGGAGGAAGAAGAGCAAAGGCGTGAGGACCAGGACACCTGAGAAATGAAGGGAAGGCCCATGTCTGCCACCCCCTCCTACCCTTCCCCCCGCCGAGTCCGAGGCAGGGCTGGGGCAGGAGCTGGCAACCCCTGCACACTACTGTCACCTGGGTCAGCAGCATTCTCCAAGGGACACGAGCCTCCCTAACTGCCAATGGGGGCCTCTGACACTCCCACCCGTTGAGCCCATTCCTGGAACTTTCCATTGTGATTCCCGTAAAGGAAAGCCAACTCCCCTCAACGTCTCTCCCAACCTAAGACCTCACCACCTGGCTCCACCGTGGGGGGACGCAGGGGGCAGTGAGCGTGGCCGCACACAGGCAAGCAGAGCACAGAAGGCCATGGCTGCCGTGCCACTGCCAGGGGTGTCTGGGGGACGTGGCAGGCACGGCCCAGGGCGACTGCCATGGGAAGACACCAGGTGTGTCTACTCCATTTTGACCTCCTCACAGGTGACACTCTGGATCCCAAGTCACCCAAACCCAAGGGTGTGGCTGCCGCGTGTCCCAGAGAGCAGGGGCCATCAGCCCATCCATATCCGTGGTCACTAGACCGATGGCCTCCTGTTAATCCCCTCTGGAAACCACAGCGCTGCACCACTCACTCAGGAATGGTGGGTGTTCAAAACCAAAGACGTCCCCAGCCCAAGCGCCTGTCCACCCAATTATCCCTCACTGTCCGGTCCGCTCATGAGCCTGGGGACGGAGGCCCAGCCTCAAGGCCCCAGTTCCTCCTGTCGCCCATGGCCACCCCCGCCCCGGGGGACCTGGGAGCAGGATCTGCTGTGCCGTCTGCTACTTAGCCCCCCCGACGCAAGCACAGGCCCCCGAGTGGTGCGGGAGCTCCTGCAACATTCCAGAAACGGCGAGGGACACAGCTGTCTACAGCTCTTCCAGCAGACGGCCGAGGGCTCCTCGTGAGCTAGAGAGCAACCACGGGCTCTCTCTTCCTTTGCTTTTACAGCTGCAGTTTCCAAAACTGATTCACGGGGAAAGGACGCACCAGCTCCCCAGGGTCCCAGCAGGGCCAGCGAGCGCCGTGGCGGCACAGCTCCCTCTCAGGAGCAAAATCACACGGTGTGTTTGCTTCTCCATCCCAAGACTCTCCCGGGGTCCCCGTGCCCGAGGGAGCGCAGCCCTGCGCGTGCCAGACGGCGGGGTCACGCGGGGGCCAAGGGCTCACCTGTGGATCAGGTTGGTGAGAGGCTCAATCAGCTTCTTGCCCAACCTTGGCTCCAAGGGGGTCAGAGCACCAAACTAGGGATGAGAGAGGCCGGCGGGTCACTCGGGGCAGGGACAGACCGCACCGACTCCACCCCTCCCCCCCACGCCCAGGGTGCTCCCAGGACACACTGGGGCCTTTTCACTCGGCGAGAAAAGGGAAGATCGGGAGAGACACTTGCCAGTTTGATAATTTTAATGAGGACCCAGTTGTTGGTTGAGGAGGTCATCAGCTTGAAGAACAGCGGAGCGAGGGAAAGGTAGTTTTTGGGGTTGCGCCTGGCCAGTTCACAGATGACGTTTACTGCTGCGGACTGCACCCCTTTGAAGTAAAGGGGGGAAGCTCCTCGTCAGTGAGAGCAGCATCAGCATGGAGGCTGCACCCTTATCCGGGAGGACGGTCCTCCTCAGTAGGCTGGTCACCCCAAGTGCAGGAACCCCTGCTTTGTGCCTGGCACTGTGCTCATCACCGGGGGACAGGGTTCAAGCACCAACCTCCGAGGGGATCAGGCTTCCTAGAGCCGAGTGCTGCCTGAGTCTGTGGGGCTGGCCCCTGAAGGATCCAAGTAACTCCGGTGCAGGACACCCACCGCGCCTGCCGCCTTGGCTCCTACTTCCCCTACCAGAACTTTCCACACCCTGCCATTCTCCCTGATATAAGGCAGGTTCCCCCGAGACAAGCCAAACCTTGCCTCATTTTTAGAGAAGTTGTGTGACGTGTGCTCAGCCCAGAGTCCTCGATGAGGGAAGGGTTGACAGAGAACAGGAGGAAGGCTGGCATGAGCCCTGCGGTGTGGGACCAGAGTCAAGGTGTCAGAATAGTCATGAATGCCAGTGTACAGACAGACAGCCAGGCACTCCCCCGTGTGTGGATGGCTGGTGTCTACTGAGTGATGCCCGTGAAGAGGGGACACCCAGGGCCCAGAGTTTGGTGTTTACGTCCCACACCAACAAATGGGACCAGCCCCTTGGATGGCAGATTCCAGGGCCAGAGCGGGGAAAGCAGAAGGCAGACCTGGTATCTCATGGTAGCAAAAAGTAAGGAGATGCTGTCTATGGTGGGACACCAGGATGGAAGTCCCAGGACCCAGGGCCCCTCAACTCTATCCTTGCAACATCCTCCACCAGGTCCTCGCAGATGCCGGCAGAGACCTGCACCCCCCACCGTCCCATCGTAAATCAACAAACCGGGGTCAGGGTCCTCCAGCTTCTCTTTCAGGCGGGGGAAAGCGGGGCGCAGCGACTCGGGGTATTTCAGGAACACCTTGTACATGATCAGCACAGCCTTCTTCCGGATGTACGGCTTGGTGTGCGACATCTGCAGGAGTAGAGGGCCAGTCAGCCTCCCCTCTGCACGGCCACTGTTCCCGGGACTTGCCCCTCTCCCCTCCCCCCCCACGCCTCCCTGCACCCGCCCTGCTCACAGTCCCACACCTACCCGTGTGTCCCCTCCATCACCCGGAGGGAAACCCCCCCTCCGGCTCATCTGGTTTCTGGCCTTCGAGGGGGCCTGCACACTGGCACTGTGGCCCCAAGCGCAGGGCCCACACAACAGGGTCTTGCATGGAATTGAAACCAGCTTCCCTATGTCCATGACCCCAGGCCTGCCCCCTCCAGAGGCCGAGACCCTTCTCAGACTCACTGGAACCCGATGAAGGGAGAGAGAGGGAAGGGACTTTAACTGGAAAAAGAGCCTACGCCAGTCAACGCTGGCCTCCGACTCCTCTGGCATCCAAGGTCTGTCCCCAGAGCAGGCCGTTGAGGGGTGTCCAGGGCTCCCCTCCACACTGAACCATCCCAGAGCTCTCGTCCTTTTGGAACTCTGCTCTGGCCAGGAAGGCCACACCCCGAGAAAGCTCCCAGCCCCCATGACTCACTAGTGGACTCCCGGGCTTGCAGCTACTTTCACCAGCACCGCATCAGCAGCTTTGTGGCCAGGGGGCATGTCCGTGGTCTCGCGGTGGCAGCTTGAAAGCCACCAGGGACACCACGTGAACAGAAGAGCAGGGCCAGGTGTGGGCAAAGCGACTGACAGCAGGTGGCCAGCTGCACGTGGCAGGGCTGTGATGGACCGGCCCCTGATCTAGAAGCTGCTAGCACATACCGTCAGAAACCACAAGCCCGGACCTATCCATCTGCACGACAAACAGGCTAACCCATATGGACAGAACTCTCCAGAGAGGAAAGCAGCCACCCTTGTGCTCTGTCCAGATAAAAGCGGATGGGAAACGGCCTCCCAATCAGTTGGAGAGTTGGGTGAATGACTGATGCCTCTGAGAACCAGGACTTGTAAGAGGACGTCCGCATTTTAGAAAAATGCTCTGGACACCCTGGAGGTCAGCAGTGGCTGGGGGTTTTTGCCTTTCAAATGGACTGAAATACAAGAAGTCACTCCATGGCCAAAGAAAGACACACGCATCAGGGACGGAGCAGGAAGGACCAAGCTAACTGCGCACTGCCTGCTGGGAACCAGTGAGGCGGGAGCTGGCGGGGCATGCGCTGGATGGCATGGGTGCTCGCCCCGGGCGCCACCCACCTTTGCCCCAAGCGGGGCTGTTTGAAAGGAGGTGAAGAAAGAATGTGAGGGTGACAACGGCCCGAGGCTGGGCCCCACAGTGGGGGGGGGGNGGGGGGGGGGGGTTTGGTGGGGGGAGACACAGCAACTCGGTTTCCTGTCTCATCTGGGGGAACCCTGCCCATTTCTGCACGCCCAAGTGTCTTGGTGTGAGTTTAACCTCGGTTTTCCAGGCCCCCGGATGGACCAAATCACATCACAAAGGATTGGGCACACTCATAAACTCACCAGTGTCATGATGTCATTGGCCAGGTCCCTGGCAAGATCTGGGGTAACAAAACAGGACAGGCCAGTCAGTGCAACACCAGTGTCGTACTGGCTGGGGCTGCTCAGGTCCTGGAAAGGGAGGGAGAAGAGTCAGCAGACAGGCGCCGACAGATCATCACCGGCTCCCAGCTTGGGGTCTGGGGCTGGGCCTACGTGAGGACCAACAAGCAGCAGCCAGTTCCAGGGAGAACGGCCCCAGCCCTGCCGGGCACGGGGCACCCAGTGAGCGCGGCCCTCAGTGTAGGCCCAGGCCGGCATGCCAGCTCTTGAGGCGGCCACCTGCTCGAGAACCCCAGGGCTGAGGGGCCAGAGCGGAAGCCAAGAACCTCTCCCGTTCCTGGGGTTTCTCTTCCGCGACAGCCAGGACAGCTCCTCTGGGCCCCTCCCGAAGGCAGGCCAGCTCTGGCCTGACTTTCCTCTCTCAGGTGAGCATAAAACCAGCCATGAGAGTGGCGCACGCCCAGACCCCTGGTCGCACAACGGCCTCGCCGTGACATCAGCAAAACAATGTTTGTATCATACACTTGCTCTGAGGAGACTTTCCTGAGGAACTCCCCAAACATCTCACAGACATGGTAAAAACACACGAAGAAACGTTTTAAGAGGTCACCTTCTGGATAGCAGTAATAACCTGAAAACAGACTCCTAAAATCCACCCCGGCCCGGGCTGACAGGTAAAAGTGCGTTGGACCCACGGTACAGAACTCGGGTCCTAGAGGACCGCTCCTAACCCAGCGTGACTTACAAAGGGCCGGCAAAGAGTCACCACGGGGTTTTTCAGAAATGGACGTTTGTGGAGAGGACACTCAGGTCACCGTTAAGCGGGGAGAGCCCCAGTTGAGGGGGATGGAGACTGGGGGACAGGGACGGTCTACGAAGTTGTTCTAGAAACCGTGGGTTTATTTAAAATGAGCCGCGTGCAGACTACAAACACTGGGGAAGAGAACGGAGGAGAATGTTTTACAACAGAGCAGGGGTACCCTCCGCTCCATTATGGGACATCTCAGGCTCGGGCTGTCTCCCCAGCAGAGGAGATCTAGGTGACCTGCTCCGGCACGTCTCCATGCCATCGGAGGTTGCTACAAAGGGGCGGGTAGGGGGCGTGCCTGTGCCCAGACGGCCGGCAGGAAAACCCAAGCTGGGCCAGAGTCCCTCACTGTCCTCCTCCCTGCGCCCCCATGACACAGCCCCGCCGGCTGCTCCCAGCTGAGCTTGCCCCTCACAGCCCTGTGGCACCCACGACGCCCAGTGCTGCCGCACAACCTGACCCACACTGGTCTCAGAGCCACAGCTCGGGGCTCGGTCCAGCAGCCCACCCTGTGCCAACCAGTACTCTGGCCAGCGCAGTGCTGCCGGCGTGCCGTGGGGTCTGCCCAGGAGCGCAGGCCAGGTCCCCAGGTCCCCCCGCGGGGGCAACCACAACTCATAGGGTCTGGTCTGTGCACCCAACCACCGCCGAGCTTCTGATTCTGACACCCCCTCGTTACTCCACAAATGATGCTCAAAGCTCCAGGGCCAAGGAAGAAATATATTACTCGGTGATCTTCACGACCATCTCCAAACACACAAATTTTCCATGACTAAGACACACGCAATGTGACTCAGAAGACCCGCTGGGCAGGGGCACCTGGGGGGTGCAGTCAGGTAAGCACCCGACTCTTGGTTTTGGCTCAGGTCATGATCTCACGGTCATGAGATTGAGCCCCAAGTTGGGCTCTGTGCTCAGCACGGAGACTGCTTGTCCCTCTCCCTCTGCTCCTTCCCCCATCCTCTCCCCTGTTCACATGTGCTCTCCCTCTCTCTCAAAAAAGACCCAGGGGGCAGAAAGGCCCCCAGGGGAAGGGTGTGCAACCTCAGCACCGCAGCCAGAGGGAGAAGGGCATGAGAGGAGGACCGCGGCCGGGAGCCAGCCTTCCAACACCCAGAGGACCCCAGCGAGTCAAGAGGGAAGTCTGGCAACTCTCTGGCCTCGCCCGCTGCCCGAGAGCAGACAGACAGACCTGCCACACCACTTCTGGGTATCTTCTGACAATAGCGCAGTGGTGTCTGGAAGCCACTGGCTTATGACGGGGGTCACAACAGCGAGAGCTTGCTGACCCCAGCGCTTTCTACTCGCCAATCGCTCGGAGCACCAGAGAGGCCAGTGTGGAGAACACTGTGGGGCCAGGGTGACAGGAGGGTGCTCAGGGAGGGCCGATGACAGCCACGGGGGCGGGAAGGCCGCCTACCTTGCGGATCTGGTTTGTTGTCAGCATGATGACGTCAGTCCCCTCGTGAAAGCACTGGGAAGCAGCAAGGTAGCCGATCCGCTGTGAGTCAGACATGAGGGCGTCAGCCACGAGACAAGGGCCGCACACCCCAGGGGGGGAGCCCCCAGCCCGTCCCCTGAACTTTGTGCCAAGCAGCCCCGAGCCAGGCAGTGACACCTGCGGCTGGCCGCGGGGCCACAGGGCGTGGATGCCAGGAAGTCATTCCGGGAGGAGGAGGGACCAGCCAGAGCTCCAAGGATGCAGTCTTTGAAACACAGAGTTCTTGTAAGGCCAGCCACACCACCCAGTCCTCCTCCAGCACGTGTCCTGACTGCCCCCGGCAGCCCGGAACTGCCTTCGTGACGGACTATGGGAGCCAGCGTAAAGGCCAGCTTTTCTGAGCACTCAGACCTCCCTGCCGGGCCGACGCAGACCCGCCACTCCTGCACGTGAGCGTGAGGCTCTCGTGGCCAAGCAGAGTGCCTCCTCTGTGGCCGCACTGAAAGCGGCCTGCAGGCAGGACTGTGTCCGTCAGATGGAGCCTGAGACGGAGCCCGAGACTGACCCAGGCAGTGACCCACAGGCGGGCGCTGCGGCCCAGGGAGCTGGAAACGGTCTAGCCTCGTGGCTGGCACACGTTCCCGTCAAAACCTGCCCCGGCCCAGGAAAACGACGCAGCACCCCCCAGTGGCCGTGGGTGTTGACGATCACTCCGCAGAACAGGTACTGAAGGGAGTCGCGCTCATGCTGCGGTGCCAAGTGAGGAGGCCACACCCCAGATACTTGCAAGCGGGCCTCCGAGAGGTGAAGGAAAATGCTCAGAATCCACTAGGAGGCCCTGGGGCTGGGGGCACGTGGCGGCCTCCGAGTAAGAGTTTTGCTTGTTTTGGGGGAAAAATTACAAGCTTGTTTTAACTACTATTACAAAATACATAACTAACCCCAGGAACCCGTCATTTCACGGACACACCACGCAGGTAAGAGTTCACGGAGAACACAACGCACACCGCCACGGCATCTGAGGGGCTGAGGCTCGCGTCCCACACTCTTGTTTCTGCAGAGCACGGCCTCACGCTCTCACGCCCTCCGCCCATCACCACGCGGTTCGGGCCCCACGGCAAGCTCAGCTACCTCACCTTGAACGTGAACTTGGAGGCGCTCATCACTTCTATGATGTTGAAGGCAGCCCAGCTGATGTCATACCCCAGCATCTGTAACTGTTGGAAAGACAGGCACAGTGAGTTCCAGTCACACACCGAGGCTTGAACCCCAACATTCAACGCCCTGTCTCGGCTGGCGGAAGAGCAAACACCATGCGCGCCCCCACTGGCCGGGCCTCGCCGCACGCACACCCTGGAGGATTTCGTGTCTTCAGATGCTAGTCCTTGCATTTAGAGCTACAGGGACAGGTAAATCACAAAGGTGGAAGCTAGGCGTCGGCAGCTGAAATGCCAGCAGCCACAAGCACTGGTTAAGACTCCCCATCAATGAGAATGAACTGGCTCCTCCCAAAAGCTCCAAGGTGACAGGATGCCCCTGGCAAGACTTCCCCCTCCCTTCTGACCAGAGAAGAGACCAGACGAGAGGGGCGTGGCCCAGGCCAGGTGGGGTCCACCATGCCATGGGGTCATCACAGCACGACCGCTCTCAACTCTGAGAAATCAGTCCTGCATGCCAAGGCCAGCGCCTGGAGCTACTGGTGTCGATCCCTGCTTGGCAGGTGGGTAGAAATAGGTGGACAGAAGGACAGACAGAAAAGCAGCCTGACCGCAGCAGGGGTGTGGGAAGCGCCGTCCCGAGCAAACAGCGCTCAGTACTTACATAGGTCAGCTTGCAGACTGCGTTTGCTTTTACTGCAATGTTGTCCTGCTTCAGCTCTTGCTTGATCTCATCAATGCACTGAGAGATGTATTTCGCCTGAAAGGAAACAAAAAATGAGAAATTGCAAATGCCTAAGAGAGTTAGGAATCATTACTGCAGAAAGAAGCCAAACCCAAAAGGCCACACAGCGCATGATTCCATTCACGTGACACAGCCCGAGCAGGCCCATCACAGACACAGGAAGGGGCTTTGTGGGTGCTGGGGGCTGGGGTTTCTTCCTGCGGTGCCAGAATGTTCTAAAACGGACAGCGGTGCTGGCTGCACGACTCTGTGAACGTACTAAAACCGCTGAACTGAACTCTTTAAACAGGTGAGTTGTAGGACATGTGAACATCTAACAAAGCTGTTACTTAAAAAGCCATTTCGGGGGCGCCTGCTGGTGCCGTTGGCTGAGCACCCAATTCTTGATTTCGGCTCCGGTCATGACATCAAGCCCCTGCTGGGCTCTGCGCTCAGCGGGAGTCGGCCTGAAGTTCTCCCTCTCCCCTCCCTGCTGCTCCCACAGCCGCACTCTCTCACGCTTGCTCTAAAACACAAAAGGGCCATTTCAGTGTGGTGAGATGCCCGGGACTCCTTCGTAGCCCTCCCAGGGAAGAAGACCAGTGACGCTCCAGGTGCCTCAACGTGCACTTACTCCGCATTCCTAACGTGGGGGTGGCGCTCGTGTTGTTGTTTTTTTTTCTTTTTTCTTTCTCTTTTTTTTAAAGATTCTATTTTTAAGCAATCTCTACACCTAACATGGGCTCGAACTCACGACCCTAAGATTGTGACTCAAGATCAACGTCCCCAAGATCAAGAGTTGCACGCTCTTCCGACGGAGCCAGCCAGGTGCCCCTGGCTGATATCTTCTACGTGGAAAAGTGTTAAAAGTTAAAGAAGAATAATTTCAACACAGAAAGTTAAGACATGGAAATCTTCCTGATTCTCTAGTTTAGCCTTTTAACAACGTGCACATGAAACCTGCACAAAACCAGGAAGCAACCCCGAGGTCCCCCCGCCTGGTGTCCCTGCCCACCGTTCACCTCATGGGCACCTCTGAGGCCGACACGCAGCCGGCTGCTCAACACCGAGCCCTCCCCACCCCCACAGGCCTCTCCTGGAACTGCTCTGGGTCTCTGTGGCTTCCAGGGGCTTCTTCAAGGAGCAGCATGTCAGGGCTCATGCACGCTGCAGAAAGGGGTCCCGTCCCTGCCACACGCGTACAGACCACCAGGTGTTCATCTGGCCACTAGAGGACGGACACCTGCATCTTTCCCATTTTCTGCTCTTGTGAGTTGAGCTGCAGTGTTTGTGAGAACATATGTTTTAGGATTCCCTTGGTTTCCTCACGAATTCAGCTTGTCTACCACTCACACAGGTTTGACCTGAAGCAGTTCGGATACATGAGGACCAGAGCCACTGCCGTGCCTCCTGGGGGCAGCGGGACACAAGGCTCCCATCACCCCTGCCCCGGAGACACACAGCCCCAAAGAGAACCCATGAGGTGAACGGCCACCGCAGGGCTCACAATGAGTTTGTCCTGCCAACACCCAAGCCCCACACATGCCCGGCACTCCATGAAGCACAAGGAGCCTCCTGTCCGTCATCTGACCAAGAGCAACAACCACTAGAATGTCCCCACCCGTCCACCAGGTAGCAGGAGTCAACGGTCGGCCCCCGCAGCGCCACCGCAGGAGTGACCGCTTCCCAAGAGACCTGGGTGGCAGGCACAGACAGAAGACTCCTGCTCCGAAGGCCCTGACCCCACACCCTCCGTCCACGTCCCCCCCAGACCACACCCTGTTCTGGCCCGAGCCCCTCCGTTGCCTGAAGCACAAGCTCATGGGGAAAGGAGCCCTCAGGCCCTCTCCCAGCCACGGGTGTTTTATGAATAGTTTATGGCTGGGAGTCGGTGCCATGGAACAAGTGTCACTATATCCTTCCAACAGGCTTCGAATTACTAAATCCCACTCGGGGATCTTTACTTCCTGTACTGGCGCACAGATCCCCTCCAGTGTCCTGGATCACGACTGTGAAAGACTTCAAGGGGAAAGAACAAAAAGACAGTCACAGGTGTTGGAGACACCGGCCGTCACGCACAGACGGCAGGGATGGAAGAGGGTGCAGCGCTGCGGAGACAGCCTGGCAGCTCCTGGAAGGGTAAACAGAGTCCCGCCCTGCGTGTACACCCAAGAACACCCGAAACAGTGTCCAAACAAACACTACCACCTGAACGTACAGAGCAGCGTGACTCACGAGAGCCGCAGAGAAGAAACTTCAACGTTCTGCCGCTGCTGGTGGATCAATAAAACGCAGTCTACCCGCGCACGCGCTCTTCTGGACGTCTAGGGGCCCCCCAACCCAGCTTTCAGGAGCACCCGGCACAGTCCACCACTGCTGATGTCCAAGTGGCTCCTATCAGACCAAGCCTCCCACAGCTTGAAAACAGTCTGGAGGCACTGCAGAGGAAGCACAGAGGTGCTGGGTGTCATGGTTTTTGTGGCTTTCATCTCCAGCACCCAGAGTCGCTGGCCTGTGTCTCCCGGCTTCAAGAACCAGAAAGCAGAGACTAGGGCTAACACAGCAGCTGCCAAGCGAGGAAGGAAATCCTGGAGGAGAGGGGGTGGGGGGTGGTCCCCACACTCTGCATATAAACTCAGCCCAAAGCCCGGCAGACCCCGGAGCTAGGCACGCACGGCACGCTGCGCACGGCCAGCTGAAGCTGGAAGTGAACACATTTCACCTGACTCCTGCCCGTGAGAGGACAAGCTGGAGTTTCAGCCCAGACAAGCTGACTGCCCCCGGACAGGACTTCTCAGAGACCGTAACAGAATCCAAAGCCTCTACAGCACGCCAGTCACGACACTCAGGATACGATCTGAAGTCATTCAAGATAAGAAACAAGAAAATACTAACTACACGCAAGAGAAGACGACAATCAAGGTGCACTGGTCCTGAGCTAGCCCCAGTGATGGAATTAACACCCAAAGATTTCAGCTTCACAACTGTAACCATGCTCCCATGGACCAGAAACAAATATGCCCGTAAAGAATAACAAGAGGGGAAGTCTCAGCAGAGAAAGTCAAGTGATACAAAATATGCAAACGGAGATTCCAGAATTGAGAAACAATTTGTGAACTACAGGAGTCACTGAATGGACTGAAGAGCAAACTGGAGATGGAGAGAGGAAGTCAGCAAATTTGAAGCTACAACAAAAGAAACCATCCGGTCAGAAGGACAGAAAATTTGAGAAAAGATGAGGCGAGCCTCACGGTCTGTGGGACACCACCACAAGGTGTGACACGCAAGCGACTGGTGTCCCGGAAAGGAAAGGGTGGGAAAGAGAATATATTTGAAAAATGAAGGGCTAGAACCTCCCCAAATTTGGTAAAAGACAAATTTACAAGTTCAAGAAATTCAGCACCCATGAACGGAAAATGAAAAGAAAACCACACTCAGACAAGTCAAAGTCAAACTACCAAAAAACGAAAACTAGTAGAGAATCTTTTTTTTTTTTAAGTTTGTTTATTTACATAATCCCTACACCCAGTGTGGGGCTCGAACTCACGGCCCTGAGAGCAAGCGTCACATGCTCTTCTGACGGAGCCAGCCGAAAAGCACGGGCTACCTACAGGGGAGAAAGGATTCCACGCTGTCATCACAAACCACACAGGCCACGCAAAAGCGGGAAAACTGCTGACCTGAAGTCTCTTCCCAAAGACAACATCCCCCAGGGAAGAGAGGCAGACGCACGGAGGCCGGTGACATCCGTCCCTGCACTTCAGAGCATTCACCGGGGAGGAGAGATGAGCCTCAAGGATGAGTGGCTGACTTTCAGCAAGGCCCTGCCTGAACACCAGTTTTTAGGTGGAAAAGAGATGCACGGCTCATGGCTCCTGCAGACAGGAAAGGGGCATCATAAGGACAGAGAAGACTCTATCTGCTGCTCACTCGGGAGGACTTAAACATTACCTACGCGGAGCTGCAAGAAGGTAAAGGAAGGAAAGTGGAACACAGACGTGACGTTCCTCTTTCATTCACATACAACACCGCTAACAAAAAAGCAGAGTGTCTACTCCCCTTTTACAACAAGAAAACAAAATTGGTCAGGTCACGTGGACATGACCTAGATCCAGAAAGCTGTAATAAAAACATAAATTAGAAAGATGTTAAAGTCTAAGTTATAAATGACTACATACCCTTGACATTTATTAATTTGTTTTAAACAGACTCCATGCCCAGTGTGGAGCCCGACACAGGGCTTGAACCCACAACCCTGATGAGATCAAGACCTGGGCAGAGATTGAGAGTTGGATGCTTAACAGACGGAGAAACCCAGCAAGCAAGGAAGGAGAGGGGGACGCTTGGCTGGCTCAATCGGTTAAACGTCTGCCTTCGACTCAGGTCAGGAACCCAGGGTCCTGGGATCGAGTCCCACATCAGGCTCCCTGCTCGGGGTGGAGTCTGCCTCTGCTGTCTCTGCTCCCCCTGCTCGCGGGCTCTCGCGTGCACACACACGCGCGCTCTGACAAATAAATAAAATCTTAAAAAAAAAAAAAAAGAAAGAAATGGGGGTAAAAGCATGATTCCGTTTCTCAAATACCTCAGCCTGTTCTGTGCAAATTCACACTTCAGCACAGAGCAAACCAAGAACCGAAACGCATGCCCTTTCCACATCATTTTTGTTAGAGAATTTAACCTAGAACAAAGGACTCAAATTTCCCCTACACGAGAACTCCTTAGGTCTAATATGAAATAGCCATTTCAATCCTGGCCACTTTGCAGAGTTCCCTGGAGCACTTTTTTAAATCTAACAATCAAAAGTAAAACAAAAACCCGTAGCAGATTCCTAGTTAGCCCTCCCTGGACCAGTGGAGTCAGGATCTCCAGGGTGAGGCCCGGTGTGGGTTTTGCAAAGCCTTACAGTTGTTTCAGAAGTGCAGGCAGCTCAAAGACCACGGGCTGGACCCTGGACTTGTTTTAAGAGCAATTTTAGTTTCACACTAAAACAGAGTGGAAGACGGAGTTCCCCCAGCCACCCTCTCCCCGTAAATGCACAGCCTCCCCCATTAGCAACATCCCCTCCAGAGTCCGATCTTTGTGACAGCTGACACACTGACACTGCAAAATTATTAACAATAGTCCACAGGTGACACCGGGGCTCAGTCGGTGCCGCACGCCCTGTGGGTTTGGACGAACGTCACGGACACTGATCCGCCATCACAGCGTGGCACCGAGTTGTTCCCGGCCCTCCTGACCCTCTGTGCTCGGCCCCATCAGCGCCCCCCACTCCAGCCACCGCAGGCCCTTTTACCGCCTCCACCGTTCTTTTTTTTTTTTTTTTAGATTTTATTTATTTGACAGAGAGACAGCCAGTGAGAGAGGGAACACAAGCAGGGGGAGTGGGAGAGGAAGAAGGCTTCCAGCGGAGGAGCCCGATGTGGGGCTCGATCCCAGAACACTGGGATCACACCCTGAGCCGAAGGCAGAAGCTTAATGGCTGATCACCCAGGCGCCCCACCGCCTCCGCTGTTCTGTCTTTTCCAGAACGTCCTAGATTTGGAACCACAGGGTGTGTGGCCTTCTCAGGCCGGCCACTCTCACTTAGGGATGTGCCGCTGAGTGTCGTCCGTGTCTCTGCCTGGCTCGGTGGCTGGTGTCCAGTGCTGCATGGACCAGCCCAACTGTCTGCTCACTTGCTAAAGGGCACCTCACTTGCTCCAACCCTTGACATTTTCCAGAGGTTCTCTGGACTGTCCCAAACAGGCCCCCCCACAGTTGGCTGTGGGCCCCACTGGCTCCCCAGCTCAGGGACTTGGAGCCCACACCACTCACTTCATGGGCATGAGCCCCAGCAGTCTTGTGACCTCTGGGCCCCTTCGGGGTTGAGACCACCAGAGCTAGCGTGCATGGAATGTCCTAGTGAGAAGCCTAACTATATCAGTGTTCCAAACCTTTCCAATTTCTCAGGCCAGAAATTTTCCAGTCATCACAACTGGGATAGGGTGGGGACAATTTCACCCACCTTCCGAATGAAAAAAACCTGGTTGCTGTCTACCATCACCAGCGTTTCAATACCTTTTTTTTTTTTTTAAAGATTTTATTTATTCGACAGAGATAGAGACAGCCAGTTAGAGAGGGAACACAAGCAGGGGGAGTGGGAGAGGAAGAAGCAGGCTCACAGCGGAGGAGCCTGATGTGGGGCTCGATCCCATAACGCCGGGATCACGCCCTGAGCCGAAGGCAGACGCTTAACCGCTGTGCCACCCAGGCGCCCCTCAATACCTTTTAACCCAAAAATGTAGAGAAGTCAGTGAGGAAATAAAAGAAGTTCAACTGACTGCGTCCAAGCGTAAGCAACCACGGAGGTTGCTGTCCTCGTTTTCATTCGGCCGTGGCTGGGCTCCAAACCCCCTGCAGCCAAGACGAGCCTCAGCGACCTGGGAGAAGCACAAACCCGAGGGCCCCCACACCAACACCCAGATCCACTATAGTTCCAGCACCCGAAGAGAGTGAGGCTGGAGCAGGACAGAAAGCGGACAGTCCCACCCCCGTCCTGCCCCCTCCCCACCTCAGGGACGCCTCCCCCTGCATCCAGCCTCCAGAGCCTATGCACAACCATGACTTTCCCGTCACCCTCATGGCCCACATCACCCACGGCCCAAAGGGTAGCGAGGCCCACCTCAGGGCGGGAACACCATTCAAAAGCCTTTGGTGCCGGGGCGCCTGGGTGGCTCAGTCCGTTAAGTGTTGACTCATGGTTTCCATGCAGGTCGTGATCTCAGGGTTGTGGGATGGAGCCCTGCGTCTGGCTCTGTACTCAGCGGGGAGTCTGCCTGAGATCCTCTCTCTCTCCCTCCCCCCGCTCAGGCATTCTCTCAAAATACATACACAAAATCTTTTAAAAAATAATAAACAAAAGCCTTTGCTACAAACACATAAAACCAGAAGTAGGGGGGCGCCTGGGTGGCTCAGTCAGTTGGGTGTCCGTCTGCCTTCAGCTCTGGTCAAGATCCGGGATCGAGCCCCCCACATCAGGGCTCTGTGGCTCCCTCTTCTCCCTCTTCCTCTGCTGCTCCTCCTGCTTGTGCTCTCTCTCTCTGAAGTAGATAATTAAAATCTCAAACAAAACAAAACAACAAAAAACAGAAGTAGACTAAGGGAGCTGGGGAAGGGGAGGTGGGGGTGGGAGGTGGAGTGTCCGTAAACAGGCATGGGTTTCTTCTGGGGGTGATGGAAACGTTCTAAAGTGGTATCGTGCTGAAGGCTGTACGCTCCTGTAAATAATAAAACTCACTGAACCTGGGGGTACCTGGCTGGCTCAGTCGCAAGAGCATGTGACTCTTGATTTCAAGGTCAGGAGTTCGAGCTCCGCGTTGGGCACAAAGATTACTTTAAATAAATGACATTTTTGTTTTTATTTCTTTTTAAGATTTTATTGTGAGAGAGTGCACGTGTGCACACTCATGTGAGCAGGAGGCAGGGCAGACGGAGAGACACTCTCAAGCAGACTCCAGGCTGAGCAAGAAGCCCAATGCAGGGCTCCATCTCATGACCCCGAGATCATGACCTGAGCCAAAATCAAGAGTCAGATGCTTGACCCACTGAGCCATGCAGGAGCCCCATAAATGAAATTTTTAAAAACTTCCACTGAACTTCAAGCTTAAAGCAGATGAATGTTATGGTATGTAAACTGCAGCTCAGTAACACTGTGTAGAGGAAAAACCACCTCGGATCATCTGGAACCCCCACGTTAGTCCACAGGAGACCTGGACGGACCTGCTGCTTCCGGTTCTGCAGACGCTCACAGCGCTTCCGCTGTGCCTGCTCTTGTGTGTCCTACAGCAGCAGCCCCTCCTCCCTGCTACAGGCCCCACCGCCTGGAGACCCGGCAGAGCCGCTGGAGACCAGTCCCGGCTGATCGAGCTGCCCAGACAGTCAGGGAAAAGGTCCAAGTCCTCTGCTGAAAGAACATCTGTCTTGTGGACTCCAAGGAGAGGCAGGAGATGACCCCACATACCAGGGTCCCACCATAGGGGACAATGGTGCCAGGACCCACCCGTGAGCCTGGGTGCTGCCCGCGTAACAAGGACAGGATCACAAAACGTGGCCCAATTTGTGGCCCACGTAAGCAGCCTTGGGGAAGCCAAGACTAGGAGGGATGGTGAGGCTGGGAGTGTCTGCCATCTCTGTACCCTCCACAGGCCCTGGGCAAGGCAGGGGAGGGGTCCATGGACTGGGGGGGAGGGGGAGAGGAAGCCCATAGTCAAGCCTCAGACTTCCTAACCAGATTTCCTAGAGCAGAGGGGTGTTCCGGGGGGGGTGTCACCGTGCCCCCCCGGGAACATTTGTGGCTGTCAGGACTGGGGGTGCTCCCGGCATTGAGTGAGCACCCAGGATGGCCCCCACAGTACTGAGGGAAAGGGCACCCGTCCTTCCTTCTACTGCTCCCAGGCGCTCCCAACTGTAGTGCACACAAGAACCACACAAGGCTGGTTCAAATGCAGACACAACCCCACCGCAAGCCTTGGTCCTCTCAGCCGCCCCACCCACGGCCTGGCTACGTACCATGCCTTCGGCCTCGAGTGGGCCCCTTAAAAAGCCCTTACAAATCGGCAGCCAGACAAACAGAAAAAGTGACCAAGCTCTAAGAGGCAATGTCACAAGGAATGCAACCGGACACACACCGAGCAAAGCACACCCAGCTATGTTCTCGGTCAGGCAACTGAAAACTGCCGTCTGTCCTGCCCAGGCCGCAGGTTCTGACCGTTCCAGACTACTCCGGGGTGCTCATCGCCTGTGCTGGGACGTGCGCCGGGAGAAGTGCTTGGCAGGCGGGCAGCGCCCACGAGGAAGGTGGACAGCAATCCCAGCCCGGAGAGTCATTCATAGAAGGCTCCAGACTGGAAACTACCCAGAAGTCCAGAACAGTCAAACGGGTAAATCAAGGACTGCAGACAGAGAGCCAGGTGCTGTCAGCCACAGCACCCACAAGCTACGGGGCTCCCCTACAGCGGCGAGCGTCAAAGGAAGGAGCGGGGCCGAGAGAACTATGCTTTAGGCAGCAGTCCGCCAGACCGTGTAGGGACACAAATTTCCGTATTAAGTTATAAGCAAAGCAAGGAAATTACAATCAGAGAACTTAAGCTAATTGTATTAATTAAACTACATAACAGGGGCTCCTGGGTGGCTCAGCTGGTGAAGCGTCTGCCTTCGGCTCAGGTCTTGATCCCAGGGTCCTGGGATGGAGCCCCACATCGGGCTCCCTGCTTAGCGGGGAGCCTGCTTCTCCCTCTGCCGCTCCCCCTGCTTGTGCTCTCTCTTTTGCTCTGTCAAATAAATAAATTCTTAAAAAATAAACAAACAGAAGAAACTACGTAACATCTAACGCACTACGACTGCACAATGAATAAGGGTTAGGAAAGAAGCACATCTAGACAGCACTCTGCGCATCTGTCTGGAACCGGTTTTCCTTGGCTCCCATGCCCGGGAGGGACACCGGCAGGCTCAGGGCTGGGTCCCACACGACTGTACCCACCTCTGACCCCGGCCCCCAGCCCAGGCTGTCTGTCACCTGTGCTCTGACCGACAGGCTATGAATTGGAGTTCACAACACCCCCTCCTCTCAGGTCTGATTAATTTGCCAAAGCAGCTCACAGACCTCAGGAGAGCACCTGTTCGCCTTCAGCAGCTGAGTACAAAGTAAAGAGCATGACAGACCGGACAACGAACAGCGAGATGAAGAAGTACCCAAGGAGGTGTCCAGAGCGGTCAAGTATAGGAGCTCCTGGCCTTGGGGAGCCTCTTCACCACGCCATCCTCCCAGAACACGATGCTTTCACCAACCAAGACCCTCTCCTAACCCCACGGTTTAGAGATGTGCATGACAGATGATTAATTCAATACCTAGCCCTCTCCCCTCCCCAGAAGATAGGGGTGGGACTGAAAGTTCCAAGCTTCTAATCATGGTCTCTCTGGTGACCTGCTCCCATCCAGGAGCCCACCAGGTCATCTCATTAGAACGAAAGACACTTCGATCACCCAGGAAATGCCAACGGATCTGGGAGCTCAGGGTCAGGAACTTAGGGAGGAGGCCAAATACGTATCAAGGATGTTCCTAATGCCTTTATCGCTTAGGAAATGACAAAGACTTTAGGAGCTCTGTGCCTAGAGCGAGGGACAAAGACCAAAATATGTATTTCTTACATCACAATATCACAGGGTCCAACAACATGCTGATGATGAAGGAAACACAGGATGCATGGATGAAGGGAAAAGCATTAGGGAATCTGGAGAGATTTTTTTTTATCAATGTGGATCAGCAGTTCTCCTGGGCAATGTCTGGGGACATCTGTGGTGGTCACAAGTGGGATGCTCCTGGCATCGAGTGGGTGGGGCCAGGGATGCTGCTCAGCCCCCACAGTGCCCAGGACAGACCCAACCCCCAAAATGATCCAGTCCTGAATGTCAGCGGTGCCAAGGGGGGAGACCTCGATTTAGGGTAATGACTCACGTTATTAAGGAAAAATAAAAAAACTCAGTTCAAATTTAGTATCTGCTCCCCCTCAGAAACTGTTAAACTAAAAGGAACCTCTTACAAACAGCCACAAAGCCCTGAGTGCCTGACCAGGCCAGACATGACCTACACTTCGGTAACTGTCCCTGGAGCGGACCCCAGTCCTGGACTCACCTCCGTGGCCTGATGACCCCAGCACCAACTTCCTGGGTTGAACCCCAGGATACTGCCATGTTTGAGATCAGAAACAACGGAGTATCAGCAATTCCATACAGTTCAATCTTAATCCCAGATTACACCTTATTTCAAAACACTACTCTAGGCAAACTGAATGAGTGTCTGAAGTTCTGAAACAACAGTTACATGGGTTGGAAGTGTCTATATCTAGGCAAAAACAAGTCGACACCATTCAGATACTAGCAGATCCACTCAGGGCCCGCACCCAACCAAGTGAAGCCACTTAAATGCTGGGAATGAAATAAACCACGAACACCCAGACCAGGGGGAGGCACATGTTAACGATCCTGTGGGAGGTCTTCATACGTTGTATCCTGGGACGCAGTCAGTAAGGACCACTGCACTAACGAGATGCAGAACAGAATCTTTTCTAAGAAAACTCTATGCCCAACGTGGGGCCTGAACTCATGACCCCGAGCTCAAGAGTCACAGGCTCTGCAGACTGAGCTGGCTGGGCGCCCCCGGATGCAGAACAGAATCTTAACAGGCCCTGAGCACTGCCAGCATGCTCAGAATTGCCCACGATTTCTATGCACGGAAAAAACACTCAAAGCATACACTCCAAACTGATTTACAGGGAGGGAGCTTTTCCCTTTTCCTTTAATAAACATCGAGCAGGGGCACCTGGCTGGCTCAGTCAGTTGTCTGCCTTCGGCTCAGGTCGTGACCCTGGAGTCCGGGGATCAAGCCCTGCACTGGGCCCCACAAGAGCAGGGAGCCTGCTCCCCCCTCCCCCGATCATACCCAAAGTTTAGGAACAAGGATATTTGCAAGCAGATTTCGCCCTACCTGCCAACATCATTTGTGCTCTATCTTAAGGATACCTTAAGGATTAAAAATAAACTCAAGCACCCCAGAAATATATGAATTAGACCACTTTTTCAAACTTTTTGGACTCATTTTAAGAAATATGTTTCCACAGTAACCCAATACGATGCATGCACACAGTTATCCTAAGCTGAAATAAGTTTCAAAAAACAGCAGTTACTCTACGTGTATGCGGGACTGGGACTTTCTAGTTTCCTTTTTAACATAACCCATTAAAGTGAATTCACAACCCACTAAGGGGTTGCAGGCTGAGATTTGGAAGAGCCAAGCAGACAGCTTCACGGGTGCTCTGGTGCTCACAGAAGCCCACATTACAGCACCTGCCGAATCCTCAGAAGGGCGCAGCAAGGTGGGGAGGTGGCCGTCATCCCCACTGTATAGGCGTGGCTCTCTCCACCTCATCCAAAGAGGCCCAAGAACCTGGACGCAGGTCACCCAACATGACTAAATTACTGTGAATCACGCTGCGTTTCCATGTGGCTTTCAAGGTCCCCTCGAGCCTCATTTGTAGGATGCCACGCAGAAGTTAAGCTAAAATCTATTCTAAGCAGTACACTCTGAAGGAACTATAGTGCTGCAGAAAACGCGTGTCTTTGCTGGGGGGCGGTGGGTAGAAGGGAAGGGCCTATTGGAGCCAGAGAGTGGGGGACTAGGAGTAACAAGTCATCTGCTGTGTGCACAGGGGCACGTTCTGGGGCCAGAACGGGGGCCTCAGTAACCAGCCTCCAGATCACCAGGATCTTCTGGTGAGGAGACCATGGCGTCCCTGCAAATCGCCCACAGGTCAAGGGCAGGACCCACGCAGAACCCGGGCCTCGATGACTTCCGACAGCAGCCTCTTCCACCACAACACCCCCGTGAAAAGGGCCCCAAGGGTGGAGATGGTGCCAGCGATTCTCAATGAATCAAGTATGGCTCGGGGAACGGCCCAGGAACAGTGAGCATCCCCCCAAGCGTCGAGGCGCCCTACCGGGAGTGGGCCATGGTCCCAGGGTTCTAAGACGCACGAACACAGACAATCAGGTGGTCAGCCAGCACACAAAAGGAACCTGAGGGTATGAACGTGTTCCACATTTGCCTGGCCACCCTGGGTAAGTAAAACCCATCCCAACCGCTACTTCTCCAAGTCACAGACCCTGGGGTCCAGGACTGAGATACATAACGTAACCAACACTGCTGACCAGAGCTTCTAACTCCAGGCAAAACTCAGGTGCGGAAAAGGAGGAGGGAAATGACCTAAAATAACCCCATTACTTTTCGGGGGAGGTCACGCCCCTTCTGAAAACGTGCAACAGCACGGCAGGAACTCAGGCCCAGCAGATGGACCTGGGCTGAGGGTGCCTCCCAGCAAATTCCCTGACTTCTGTGCACCTCCCAGCCGGTACTGCCGGGCTTCCGGCGCCATTGTGAGCAGGGCGGGAGAGTCTGGTGGTGGGACCCGTTCCTCAGGGCCACTCCCTCCCCCTAGGAAAGTGCGGTGCTCTCTCACGACCCCTCGTGTGAGTGTGGGCTCTAGGAAGCCAGAGTCCTGATGGCCACTAACTGTCCCCATTCCTCTCAAATCTAGGTCACAGGTTGGGGGGAGGGGCAGAGGGAAGGAAATGGTGCCCACGGTTACGATCTTACTTCTGGAAAACCTTCCCCTTGCCCTGCCTTTAGGGTTTCTAGTTGAAAGCGGTTCCCCATTCCAGGACCCCTCGGCAGCTTCCGTATTTTGAGTCAGGGATCCCACTGTCTCCCTCCCTCCCTCGGAGGGGCGGCCCCACCTTCCAGGACTCGGGCCCAGGAGGCAAGGCCCGATTCCGGACCCGGCCCCAGACAGCGACCTGGACGCGCACTAGCGGGGGCGGCCCGCGGAGAGGAAGGTCCCCAACCAGGAGTCCAGAGCCCTGGAGAGAACCTAGGGCCCTTCCAAGTCTCTTCCGCGGACACCTGCGGGAAGGAGGGAGGCGGGCGTCCAACACCCAGAGGGTAAACTGAGGCCACGGGGGGGGTCACCCAGCGGGAGGGCCCCCAGGAGACCCGACACACACAGAAGGTAAGGAAGGTCTTGAGAACCGCGGCTCTGGTCCCGTCCGGGGGCCGTCTTCGGCCCTCGGGGGTAAACTGAGGCTCAGGGAGAAAACGGGCGTGGGGCGGCCCGGGTGGCAAGCAGGCAGGGCTGGAGTCGGGAGCAGGGCTTCGGGGACCAGCTGGAGGCCGGAGTCGGGGTCCGGGTCGGTCTTGGGGCCGCGCGGTGCGCCGGGCTCACCTCGTCCTCTTTGTGGTTGCGGATGCCGCGCACCAGGTCCTGCAGGTTCTTGTCGAACATGCGGTCGATGCTGCCCTTGACCATCTTGAGGGCCATCGCGGCGGACGCCGCCGGGCTCGAGCCCCGGGAGGCCCGCGGCGGGGCACAGTGCGGGGGCCCGGGGGCCGCGCTTGCCGCCCGCGGGAGCGCTGC
>NC_048221.1:1360774-1385808 GCF_002007445.2 Ailuropoda melanoleuca
GCTGCGACCCGCTCCGCAGGCCGCGCTCGCGCTCCCGCTCCCCTCCGGCTCCGCGCCGCGCCGCTTGCAAATGGCGGACAAGATGGCGGTGGGTCAGCTGACGGCGGGCGCCCCGGCTTGGCGGCCCGCCCCCGGAAGCCTCGCCGTCCAAGAAAGCCCCGCCCCACCATCTCCGGGCCACCACGTTTCCCTGGCGACGCCGGCCGCCCAATGGAAACGCGGACAACACCCTCGCAGTCCGCTCAGCCGCGCCCCCTCTGGCTCAGGGCTCTTCCCTCTCATTGGTCAGGGCCTGCATAACACCGCCCACTTCCTCATTTAGGGTTCTAACCACGCCCCCCGGGAGCTCCCTCCCTGCCCCGCCCCTCAACGAAATGACAGCTGTAGGTGGGGCCTTCTGTGGGCGGGGCTCCCACGTGGAGCTTCTCAAGCAAACTCCTGGGAAGGAATCCAGCTCCGCCTTTTCTGAATCGCAAAGCCGACGCTGCTTGAGAATTTCCAAAGCCGGCGCTGCGGGGAGCGGATGTTGTGTCCGCATCCTGCGCGTCTCACAGAACCCTGTGATCTGGGCAGGACAGGAATTGGCATGCCCACATGGAGAAACGGAGGCCCGGAGCTGGAACTGCAACGTGCCGGGCAGCGAGTGGCACGCGTGGCGCCCTCCAGCTGCGCGGCTGCAGAGTGAAGACGCAAGCCGCAGACGGGGAGAGGAGAGAGGCGCAGGCCTGTCCGACCAAGGACCGCTGTCCACAAGGCAGTTACACAGAAACGGCAGGACAAAACAAAACTCCTACAAACCACGAAGAGAAAAACAACCCAGTTAAAATGCGGCAAGAGACGAACAGGCACTTCACTAAAAACACCCCGGTGGCCAGAAGGTGTACGAGGTCAGTGGTTGGCAGGGAAATGCCAATTGAAACGTCTGCCTCTGTCCGCTATGAGAGTGGCTGAAATTAGAAAGTTGACAATACCAAGTGTGAAGTCAGGGGGAACAGCGGGAATTTCCCTGTCACTCTCCAGGTAGAAATACAAAACTACACGGCTACGTTGGAAATCTGTCTGGCTGTATGTTGTGGTGGTGCTTGTTTCTTTGTTTCTTAAAGTAAACTCTACCCGCAATGTGCGGCACGAACTCACGAGCCCAAGATCAAACTCCGCACGCTCTACCGACTGAGCCGCTCACACGCTCCGGCCTGCATGTTTATATTTATTTATTTAATTTATTTATTTTTAAAATAGGCTCCACACCCAATGTGGGGCTTGAACTCATGACCTTGAGACCAAGCATAGCAGCCTCCACTGGCTGAGCCAGCCGGGTACCCTTGGTTGTATGTTTTAAAGGTAACGTGTATACCTTAGGACCCAGAAATTTCGTTACTGTTCCCAAGAAGAATGCAAAAATGCATCCACCAAAGACTTGGATAAGAATACTCACAATAGCTGTATTTATATTAGTCCAAAATCCAAAACAACCCGAATGTCCGTCAACGGAAAATGGAGGCACAACTTGTCGTTGTCGTACAATGGAATACCATGCAGCATGAAAATAACAGATCGCTAATACACAGAACAAAATGGATAAATTGCACAGTGTGGAACAAAATAAGCCAAACACAAAGGAGTGTGCATGACATGATTCTATTAATGTGAAGTTCAATTACAGGCAAAACTAATCAGGTCACCTGGGTGGCTCCGTCGATGAAGTGTCTGCCTTCAGCTCAGGTCGTGATTCCAGGGTCCTGGGATCCAGCTCCACGTCAGGTTCCTAGCTCAGCAGGGAGTCTGCTCCCTCTCTCTCTGCCCCTCCCCCTGCACTTGTGTGCTCTCTCTCTCTCTCTCTCACTCTCGCTCACTCAGTCTCTCTCAATAAATTAAAAAAAACCTTTTTTAAAAAAGAACTAAGTGACTCATTATAGGTTACACAACCATGCAGAGGAGAACTGGAGACTGGAAGTGTAAGGTCTGGCATATCCGTGCAATAGACTCCTGACCAGCTGATGAAAAGAATGTAGTAGGTAACTGCTATGGGAATTGCACCCTAGACTATGGGAATCCCACCCTAAACAGCTACAGTGCTGGACAGAATATATGAAACGATGGGCTTTCGACAGCATGTGATAGGCAGTGCAGGACTATGACCCCTGAGAGAAGGGAAGAAGCAAGAGGAGCCTTACACTTGCTCCTGGATTCTGCCTGTAGGTGGTATCCAGGCTGCGGTCGGGGGGAAACCCAAGCACAGCACAATGGTTTCACAAAGTGAGGGGACAAAGGTAGGAGATGAGGGAGGTCAAGGTAGCTAGGATTCTCAGGGCAATATACCAGAGAGCAGGGAACTATCCTGAGAAAGAGCTCATAAATTTTCACAGGGGTGCCCACGAGTCTTTGGCCGATGGTCACTGTGTGTGCACACACTGAAATGTCACTAGGCCAGGCAAAAAACAACGGCTGAGAAACAAGGGAAATAAAAACGAACTTCTAGTCGAAAAAAGTACAATATGAAAAACACTCACTGCATGGAATTAGCAATAGAATAGACACTGGGAAAGAAATCATAAGTGAAATTAAAGATATAATAATAAAAACTATCTAGAATGAAACACACAGGGGCCTTGCGTGGCTCAGTTGTTAAGCGTCTGCCTCCTGCTCAGGTCATGATCCAGGGGTCCTGGGATCGAGTCCCACTCAGCCTCCCTGCTCAGCAGGGAGCCTGCTGCTCCCCCTTCTTGTGCTCTCTCTCTCTGGCTTTCTCTCTCTCCCAAATAAATAAATAAAATATTTTTTAAAAGAAAAGAACGACTGTAATTTTTAACAAAAATAATTCACCCCCCAAAAAAACCCCAGTTCACCCCAGAAGACAATGTACTAATATCTTTCATGTACCAAAAGAAAAAAATAATCAAAACAAACACCTAAAATTCGTTACCCAGCAACAATATCTTTCAAAGCAAAGATGACACCTATTTTCAGAAAAATAAAGCAGACTCTTTGCTGAGCAGGGAGCCAGACGTGAGGCTCAATCCCAGGACCCCAGGATCATGACCTGACTTGAAGTCAGACGCCCAACCGACTGAGCCACCCAAGTGCCTCGATAATTGACTCTTTAAATAAAAAGTAATAACAGTGTATTGTGAAATTTATTTTAGAGCCTATTCAAAGTAACACAATAGTATAAAACGGGAAGCAGAAATATAAATGTACTGTGGTGAGGGGCTTACATAAAGTGTGAAGGAGTGTGTTGTAACCCTAGAAAAATCACTTAAAATAAAGAGGAATAATAAATTTAATAAAACAAATATAGGTAAAAATGGAAGAATCTTTAAAATAGTCAATCCAAAATAAGGTAAATGAAGAGGAAAAGGATTACAAAGAACAAAAGAGACAAACAGCAAAATGGTGGATTTAAACCTAGTCATAACCCTACTTCTCCTAAATGTAAATGTCTAACCACTAGTGAAGAGGCAGAAACTGGGGCCGCCTGGGTGGCTCAGTCGTTGAGTCCTGGGATGAGCCCTGCCTCAGGCTCCCTGCTCAGCGGGAAGCCTGCTTCTCCCTCCCCCACTCTCCCTGCTTGTGTTCCCTCTCTCTCTCTCTCTCTCTCTCTCTCTCTCTCTCAAGTAAATAAATAAATAAAACCTTAAAAAAAAAAAGAAAAGAAAGAGGCGGAAACTGTTAGCATGGCCCCAACTCAAGGTTGTCCTTTAAATATAAAGGCATAGGTTGTATAAAAAAGATGTAATCAGGGGCGCCTGGGTGGCACAGCAGTTAAGCGTCTGCCTTCGGCTCAGGGCGTGACCCCAGCGTTATGGGATCGAGCCCCACATCAGGCTCCTCTGCTAGGAGCCTGCTTCTTCCTCTCCCACTCCCCCTGCTTGTGTTCCCTCTCTCGCTGGCTGTCTCTATCTCTGTCGAATAAATAAATAAAATCTTTAAAAAAAAAGATGTAATCAAAACAATTTTAAAAAGAACAAGATTGAAGGACTACCTGGAGGTATTTTTAAGCTTTTTTTTTTTAAGTGATCTCTACACCCAATGTGGGGCTCGAACTCACGACCCCAAGTCACATGCTCTACCAACTGAGCCAGCCATGTGCCCCTGAAGGGCTACCTGTTTTTAAGATTTATTATAAATTTATAGTAACCAAGACAATAAGAAGACAAAAGAGAGCCCAAAGAGTAGACTCATGCTTATATTGTCAATTGATTTACAACAAAACTGCCAAATAACTCAATGGGGGAAAGAATAGCCTTTTCAGCAAAGGGTGCTGTAACACATGAATATCAAAACAGAAAAAAAAAAGTCCTTACTTTTTTTTTTTTAAGATTTTTTAAAGTAATCTCTACACTCAACATGGGGCTTGAACTCATGACCCTGAGATTAAGAGTTGCATCCTCTACCAACTGAGTCAGCCAGGCACCCCATCCTTACTCTTAATGTACATACCCAAAATATAACTCCGAATGGATCACAGACCGAAGTATAAAGGCTTAAAGTTTGAAACTTCTGGAGGAAAACATAGGAGAAAGTTTTTATAACTTTTGTTAGGCACTGATTTTGTTTTTTTGATAGGATACAAAAACCATGAACCATTTTTTTGAAAGCAATGAGATAGACTTTAGCAAGAATTTTTTTTAAATCGCTCTTCAAGTAAATGTTTAAAAAATGATAAGGCAAGCACCAACTGGAGAATATACTCACAATACATATATGTGACAAATAAAAAGAAAATACTAAGAAACTTAGGAAAATAAGACAACAATTTCTTAAATAGGTAAGTAGATTTGAATAGAGGTACTTTACCAAAGAAGATTATGAAGATCCAATAAGCACATGAAAAGATACTTGCCATAAACAGTCTTTAAGGAAATGCTCCCCAATGGGATAGCACAATATATATGTTAGAAAGATTAAATTTAAAAACCTGTTAACTCCAAGTATTGGCAAAGATACACAGCAGTTGGAACTTTCATACATGGCTGGAGTGAACACAAAATGGCACAACCACTTTGGAAAATGGTTTAGTAGTTTGTTACAAAGTTAAAAATACATTTACCATGTGTGCCAGCAATTCCACTCTTGGGTATTTACCCAAGAGGAATTAAAATATGTTTCCAAACACTGACTTGTATGCAAATGATCATGGCATCTTTATTCATAATAGTCAAAAGTGGAAACAATTTAAGTATCCATCAACAGATGGATGGATTAAAAAAAACAACAACAGTGGTGGTATGTCCATCCAATGGAACACTTCTCAGCAACAATAAGAGATTAACTACTGATGCACACAATAACTTCAATAAATTTCAAAAATGTTATACCACACGAGAGAAGCCAGACTCAAAACACTACATACTGTATGCTTCCATTCTATGGAATTCAAAAAAACACTGGAACACAATATTGATGGAAAACATATCAGTGATGGCGTGAGGGCAGGGATGAGAGGAGGGTTCACTGCAAAGGAGAAAGAAATTTGGGGTGATGGAAATGTGCTATATTGTGATTGTAATATAGTTATACAACCATAAACAACTGACAAAACTAGGGGTGCCTGGGTAGCTCAGTCGGTTAAGTGTCTGTCTCTTGATTTTGGCTTAGGACATGATCCCAGCATAGTGAGATTGAGCCCTGAATCAGACTCCGACTCAACACAAGTCTGCTTGGGATTCTCATTCTCCTCTCTCTCTGCCCCTCCCCCCACTAAATAAATAAATAAATAAATAAATAAATAAATAAATAAAATCTTAAAAAAAAAGAAACCTGCCAAAACTTATCAAACTGTAATATTACAGTAAGTGAATTTAATTGTATGTAAAGTATGCTTCAATAAAGCTGAGGGGGAAATGCTACAAGTGGGGGAAAAAATTTTACATCGTCAGGGAAAAAAATGTAAAAGATGGAAAAATATACACCACTCCAACACTAATCACAAGAAATCTGGAGTAGCTGTATTTTTATCAGAAAAAAAAAAAGAATTCAAAACAAAGAATATTACCAGGAATAAAGAAGGGCATTACAAAATGTTGGAGGGGTCAATTCATCAAGAGCACATAACAGTCCTGAACATGTATGCCCCTAATAACTATGCCCAAAAAACACAAAGCAAAATTTGACTAGAATAAAAAGAAAAAATAGTCAAATCCACAATTATGGCAAGAGATTTCATATCCCTCTCTCATTAATTAGTAGAGTAAGTAAAAAATCAGTTAAGATATAGAAGGCTTGAACAACATTATCAACCAATAAGAGCAGCATATACATTCTCTTCAAAAGCACATGGAATATTCATCAAGATGATTGGATAATGAGCTGGGTCATGAAGTATTTCTCAATACATACAAATATTTCATGACTACAATGTAATTGAATTGGAAATTAATAATAGATACCTGGAAAACCCCAAAATATCCCTCTAAAATCAGTAAATATCTTAGGGAAGATATTTGAGACTATGTAATATCTTGTTTCTCATCCTGTTTTTCCTCTGATATTTTAGTATTTATTGCCTCTATTGATTTCAGACTTGCTGGGACACTGCATACCTTTTGGCTTTTCTTTCTCATGGTTTTCCTCAAAAGCCCTCCTCCTCATGTCCCAATATCCTCTCCCCAGAAGAAAACCACTGTTAGCAGTTGGGGATGTCTCCTTCCAGGCCCTTTCCTCTACATTTATGCATGTTGGTCTCTACCTGTTCCATTTGGGGGTGAATGCATTTCATACAATGAAAGCATGTTGATCTGTTGCTTGCCTTCAATTACCAATATGTCTTGGATGCTGTTAGCAGAAAAATGGCCCATAAAAATGTCCGCATCCTAAACTCTGGGACCCATGGATATTTTACCTCACAAGGTAAAAGGGTAAGGACACTGAGATGGTGATGATCCTGGACTACCAGTGGGGAGGGAGGGCAGCATCCTTACAAGGTCCATACAAGAGGGAGACAGAGTTTAAGAGTCCAAGAGATGGAAAGACACCGCGCTGTTGACCGTGTGGATGGAGGAGGGGCTGTGGGCCAAGGAGGTGGCATCTCTGGAAGCTGGAAAAGGCAGGAGATGGGTCTCCCTGGAGTCCCCGGAAGGAACCAACCCTGCCCATGGCTGGGTTTAGTCAAGTGAAATCCTGGTCGGACTTCTGACCTCCAGAGTGTACTGAAGAATGGTTTAGACAACACAAGGGTTCTGGTGGGCTGCCTGCAATATCCGGGAAAGCCAGCAGAGAGCAGTGCTAGCCAGGCTCAGAGAAGGTGCCGCTCTTCTCTGAAATGCTCTTGGCTTGGAGTCCTGAACATGGCATCCTGACTAGAGATTTGGGCATCTGTGATCAATTCCAGCTCCAGCCCTAAATCAGTTCTTTCATCTACAAATGACCCTTCCATTCATGCATCATCCATCCAGGCATCATCCACCCATTCATCATCCATCCCCCCATCCATCATCCATCCTCCCACCTGTCCATCCTTCTGTCTACTCATCCATTCATTCAACAACAACGTACTGAATATCTACTGTGTACTGACTTTGGCAATGAACAGAGATGGAGGACAAATTCATAGCCGAGAGAAGTTTTTGGGAAAATGACCAGGCAGATCTCAGGACAAAGTGAATGGTTAGAACAAACTTAGCATGGTGGAAAAATGGAGAGAAAGCTGGTGTGATTGGAGGGTAAGCAAGGAGGGGAGTAGAAGGTAAGCTGGGCAAGGTCACTAGGCATCTCCTTACGGGAGCATTCATAGAGTGCCTGTGCTATGCTTCACATGTGTTCTTCTATTTTGATCCTCAAGACAATGGGTGAGGGTCATCCCGATTTGCCCTTGATAGCAGAGGCTTAGAGAAATGAGGCCAATCAACCAAAACCCCACAGCTATTATGTTGCCAGATTTGGACTCAGGTGTCATATTTGTCCCCTGCACCCAGCTACCTTTGGACTCTTTGGTAACTGTGTCGCCATTAACAGACTCTTTCTTCTGCACTTGGTTTCACTACTTTGAAGCTCTTTCTGTCCAATAATGTGGACACCTGGTGTATCAGTCAGCAAGTGTTGTGATAGCTCTGTGTAACAAACTACACCAAAATTCAGTGGCTTTGACGATAATCATCTCTTCCCATCTTCAGGTCTGCTGGGCATCCGTAGAGCTAACCTTATCTTAGCTGGTCCTGGTTCCAAGCTTCATGCTGCCCTACATGTTTTCTTCGCAGGGCATGATGGTAAATGTTTAATAGCATCTTGGGGGAGGGGATGAGGGTGGAGGTGTTTGTCACCTTTGCCAATTTCTATGGTGTAAATACTCCCACTGTGGCTGATCTCCATTGACCATTATGACATCACTGAATGAAGAGTTGGAAAGAGGTGTGCAATGGTCATTTGGGCTGCTATAACAAAAAATACCACAGATGGGGAGCTTACAGACAATAGACATCGATTTCTCATAGTTCTGGAGGCTGGGAAGGTCTAGATCAAGGTGCTGGCAGATTTGGTGTCTGGTGAGGACCTGATTCCTGGTTCACAGACAGCTGTCTCTTCTCTGTGTCCACATGTGGCAGAAGGGGTGAGGGAGCTCTCTGGGGTCATTTTTTACAAGCACACCAATCCCACTCATGAGGACTCCACCATCATGACCTAATCACCCTCCAAAGGCCTCACCTCCAAATTTCAACACACGGCGGGGGCGGGGGGGCTTAGGTTTCAAGATACGAATCTGTAGGGAGAGTGCTGATGCAGTTGATGTAACTAACCTGAAAATATAACCTATTTCTATCTGTAGAATCGGAAGCATGCGCGAATCGTGATAAGTGACACCAAGAGAATGGTAAAACAAATGGGAATAGTGAGTTTTGAGCATTGATTACCTTTGTTTTAAATACAACTTATTTAAGTGTACACTTATGTAATTTAACTTCTAACACTGGCTGTGTCTAAAACGCAGGTCACCAAATACCTAAATATTTAACAATTAGTCCTTACGAGCCAGTGTGAGCTGACTTCAGCCCATTGTTGTCTCACGTGTGATTGTTCAAACCCTCCTGGGGCCAGGCTACTCTCTCGGCTGCTTGTGAGTACCTGTTTTCATCCTATTGGCCAGAGCAAGTCAGTGGCATCTCACCCCATGGGGCAGGGACATACTTCCCACAGTTAGAAAGATTTCAGCCTCACCTGACGGTGTTGACACAGGGAGGGGTTAGGAATACGAAAGAATAAAACAAGGAACCACATCTGCCGTTGTGTCCTCCTCCCCACCTTTTAAAATAATAACAGCTATTGAGATGTGCCTAGGAAAACTCACCCTCCACCTGTGTGTGTCTCCTTTGCTCTCACACCATCACACTGACAACAGTCTGACGCCAGACGTGACATCAGCTGGGAGCCCTACAATCTAGCTCAATTCCGACATTATCTACCTGGAGACACATCAGACCCTGCAAGTTCAGGGCTCACTCCCACATGGCTGCCCCCACTTCAGACACCAATCCCCAGTCCGGGCTGTCCGCTGGGCTTCTCACCGACTGGCTATATATCAGAGGTTCTCACAACCCCCTTCTTGGGTATGATTAGTTTGTTGCAGCAGCTCATAGAACTCAGGAAAACAGTTTTACTTACTGTTTATTGGCTTATTCTAGTAGGATATGATAAAGGATACAGTCGAACATCTAGATGGGATAGATGCATAGGGCAGGGCAGGTGGGAGGGGCACAGAGCTTTGTGTCCTCCCGGGCTCACCACCCTACCAGCATCTCCACACGTTCACCAACCTGGAAGTTCCCTAAACCTGGTAACTTTGGGATTCTATGGAGGTTTCGTCATGTAGCCGTGACTGATAATTAACTCAATCTCTAGTCCTTCTCCACTCCCTGGAGGATGAGAGCTGGGCTGAAAGTTCCAAGCTTCTATTTTTTTTAAGGCTTTAATTTAATTTTTTTAAATTTTTTAAGGCTTTAATTTTAAAGCAATCTCTACACCCAATGCGAGGCTCAAACTTATAACCCCAAGATCAAAAGTTGAATGCTCCACTGACTGAGCCAGAGGGGTGCCCCTGAAAGTTCCAGTCTTCTAACCATGGTCTCTCTGGTGACCTGCTCCCATCCAGGAGCCCACCAGGTCATCTCATTAGAACCAAAGACACTTCAATCACCCAGGAAATGCCAAGGGATCTAGGAGCTCAGGGCCAGGAACTGGGGACAGAGACCCAATGGCAGAACAGCAGATGTTCCTAGCACTCTTATCACTTAGGAAATTCATGAGTTTTAAGAGCTCTAGACAGGAACTGGGGGACAGAAATTATTATTTCATGGGTATGATTTACATACCATAAAATGCACCCCTTTAAATGTACAACTCAGTGGAAATTATTATTTCATGGGTATGATTTACATACCATAAAATGCACCCCTTTAAATGTACAACTCAGTGGTTTTTAGTATATTCCCAAAGTTATGCAAAACATTGCCACTCTAATTTTAGGACCATTTCAGCACAAACCAAACAAAGACAGAAAACCCCCATCCTGGGGCGCCTGGGTGGCACAGCAGTTAAGCGTCTGCCTTCGGCTCAGGGCGTGATCCCGGCGTTATGGGATCGAGCCCCACATCAGGCTCCTCCGCTAGGAGCCTGCTTCTTCCTCTCCCACTCCCCCTGCTTGTGTTCCCTCTCTCGCTGGCTGTCTCTATCTCTGTCAAATAAATAAATAAAATCTTTAAAAANAAAAAAAGAAAACCCCCATCCCCACCAGCAGTCACTCCCCATCCCCTGCCCAACCCCTGGGCCCCCAAGAACCCCCTTTCCGTCCGTGAAGGAGCCTGTCCTGGACGTGTCACACACATGAACTCACATGCCACAGGGCCTTCTGTGTCTGGTTCCCTCCCTGAGTGTCATGGGCTCGGGTCCTTCCCGGGGGAGCACGTGTGGGCGCCTCGCTCCCGTTCGTGGCTGAGTGAATGCCTCGTCATCTGCTCATTGATATTTCGATTGTTTCCACTTTGGGGTAATTATGAAAAATGCTGCCGTGAACGTCCATGTGCAAGTTTTTGGGTGGACACATTTTCATTTCTCTTAGGCACATACATAGGAGTGGCACTGCTGGGTCATATGATAATTCTATGCTTATCTTTTGAGGAGCTGCCAGACTGTGTTAAAAGGCAGCTGCTCTGTTTCAGGGCCACCAGCAGTGTGTGAGGGTCCCAGTTTCCGCACATCCTCTCCAACACTTGATGTCATCTGTATTCTTGATTCTAGACGTCCTGGTAGGTATGAAGCAATAGTTCATTGTGGTTTGGATTTGCATCCCCCTGATGGCTAATGACATTGAGCATCTTCTCATGAGCTCATTGACCATTCGTGTATCTCCTTTGGAGAAATGTCTATCAGATCCTTTGCCAATTGTTCAATTGGACTATTTTTAAGTTGTTGAGTTGTAAGAGTTCTTTATACATACTGGATACAAGTCCCTTACCAGACACCTCATTGCAGACAATATTTTTTCCCGTTCTGTGAGTTGTCTTTTCATTCTCTCGATGGTGTCCTACTAACCACAAAAGGGTTTCATTTTGATGACGTGTAATTCATCCAAGTCACGTACATGCTCGTGCGTATTTCTTAGTGGACATACGCTCTCGTTTCTCCCGGCCACACGTCCAGGAGTGGAATCTCTGGGCCAAGCGCTAAGTGTGTGTTCAGTTTCGGTACATGACGCCAGTTTTCCAAAGTGTTGAAGGGCGTTACAATCCCTGCAGCAGCAGCTGAGAGTTCCAGTGTTATCTGTCCCCGCCGGCACTTGGTTTTGTCAACAATGTTTGTTCACTGAACACATATGTGATTGTCACAGTGCCCGTCCAGCAGACTAGGAGCCTGGATACTAGACAGGGAGGTGGCCTGCCCCCATTGCCCAGCATCCTGGTCGGTGGCAGAGCATGAGTCCTCTGGTTTGGAGTGAGGAAATGCTGTTCCTTGGGGCGCCTGGGTGGCACAGCGGTTAAGCGTCTGCCTTCGGCTCAGGGCGTGATCCCTACGTTGCGGGATTGAGCCCCACATCAGGCTCCTCTGCTAGGAGCCTGCTTCTTCCTCTCCCACTCCCCCTGCCTGTGTTCCCTCTCTCGCTGGCTGTCTCTATCTCTGTCAAATAAATAAATAAAATCTTTTAAAAAAAGAAAAAGAAAATGCTGTTCCTTTCTGCCTGTGATGGGTGGGGTTCCTAGGGCTAGGCCTGGTTCCTGGGTGAACAATTTGGTACCTCCACCCCCCCACCCTGAGACACCAATTAGGCTGCTTCAGTCCCCTGGTAGCTGGGGAGGAGGTCCTAGCAATGAAGCCATCATCTTGCATCACCTATGGTCCTGGTAACCACAGGCACCAGGTTTGCTGGGAGGGTGTGGAGGTGAGGAGGCAAGAGAGGTGTGAGTCAGGCTTCCAGGGAGGTGGCTAGGGACCCTGGAGGGGCCTGGTCCCACCCAACGGTCCATCAGGAACTCAGCCCGCAGTGCCATCCCAGTCCTTGGTTTCCTTAGCTGTAAAGTGTGGTTATGATATTTCCCATTGGCCTAATCTCATGGGAGGAAGGGAGGGCAAAGATGTTAATTATATTGACATCGGTAATCGTGATAATGGGCATAATTATTGAGCATTCACTCTAAGCTTTGTCCGTGGTATCTCGCTTAATGCCTATAGGTGGTTCATATAAAAATCAGAGGCTGGGCACCTGGGTGGCTCAGTCGGTTAATTGTCTGCCTTTGGCTCAGGTCATGATCTCAGGGTCCTGGGATTAAGCCCCAAGTCAGCCTCCCTGCTTGTCCCTCTCCCTCTCCCTGCCACTCCTGCTTGTGCTCACCCCCTCCAAAATAAATAAATAAAATCTTTAAAAAAAAATCAGAGGCTGATGACCCTCCTGTAAAACACAGACAACTGCTAAATAAATAAAATCTTTAAAAAAAATCAGAGGCTGATGACCCTCCTGTAAAACACAACTGCTAAGGGGCAGAGGCAGGATTTGAACTCACATTTCCACCTAGGTGTCCCACCTTCAATAATCCTACAGAGCGAAGCTCCGTTTGGGCCATTAAGTCACTGTCCAAAGCCTCTATTGGCTAGAACTCCCACCCACCTGAAAGGCTGCTTCCCTGTCGAGGAGCTATGAGCACATGACAGTGTCATGTGACAATAAATATGGCTACCTGGGCTCCAGGAAGTGACCGGGGCCATTTTCCCAAAATGCTGCTGTGTTTTGGTTAGGTGTTTAGATTTCGGGGGAAGGATCCCACTTCAGATACAGGACTGCCCATTGAATTGGAATTTCGAGTGAACAGTGAATTTCGTTTAGTTATAAGCATGTCCCATTAAATATTTGGGACATGCTTACATTACAAAAATTATTCACTGTTTATTTGAAATTCAAGTCTAACTTGGAATCCTGTATATTTACTTGTTAGACCTGGCGATCTTAATTCAGAGACTCTTTACTGCAGATATTTCACAGGGAGGGGAGGGGGAAATGACAGAGGAAGAAGTTTGTGAGGACCTTTATCCCCGCGTGGGGGCTAGATCTCTGGGTTGTTGATCCTGGCCTATATTGCAGCCCCACTCCCCCTCGAGATCCTTCCCTTCTTTCCTCCCATGAAGAGGACAGTTGAAATATGTCTATTTTCTCTCTTCTCTTTGATTATCACGACATCTACTGAGAGTTTGAACAACGAGCAGACTTGACCTCATTATGCTCATGCTAGAACTATGGCTCAGAGCTACCGAAGGGCTCGTCCGACATTAGCAACAGCTAATCCCAGCTTCTTTCTCTGTGTTTCAGAATAACCCTTTCCCCACCCCAATCCCCTCACTGCTTAAAGCCCATCTGATAAGGACCTCCAGGGACACAACTGTGGTCCCAGAAAGTTAGGTGTATTAACTTGCCACAGCATGAGACCACCTAATAGAGGATGTATGGAGTGTCTCACCAAAAATGGGAAAAAAGGAAACAGATGATAGGATTTGAGGGGAAAGTAGAGTTCAGGTAATATTTACGTGAAGCGGAGCTTGATGGGCTCAAAACTAGGCAGAGCTATGAGTGAAGAGGTTGGCGTTACACTTGGGCTAAGATGCAGCCATGGGGTCTTGTTTCCTTGGAAACTGTCATGTGAAATGTGTCTAGACAGCCGAGAAGCTCTGCACCTGGATTGGAACCCTCCTCCAGATAGGAGCAAGATGTTGCACTCCCACCAATGAGACTGGAAACAGGAAAGATTCTGACAGTCTACGATTTTAGAGAACAATGTTGTCCCGAACTCTATCTTTTCTTTACAGATTTTATTTTATTTATTTGACAGAGAGAAAGAGAGAGCACAAGCAGGGGGAGTGGCAGGCAGAGGGAGAGGGAGAAGCAGGCTTCCCGCAGAGCCGGGAGCCTGACTGACAGACATGGGACTGAATCCCAGGACCTCGGGATCAAGACCTGAGCTGAAGGCAGACACCTAACCAACTGAGCCACCCAGGCGCGCCTCCCCCACTCCCACACTCTATCTTTAATGTGATTAACAGAAGCCATTTGCACAGAATCACATTATATATCTTTGTCCCAAGACGCGAACACTTATGAGTCCATGACACCCAGCACCCAGATCTTGATTTCTAATACCAGTCTCCAACAAAAGGAACCAGGGTCCTGGTTCTAGACTGAGGAAGCACACGACATGAGCCTGGGGCATCTCATGGTACCAGGAAGTAATTGTTTTAAAAAATCCACCACAAAGATGGGGTTATGCCAACAGGACACAGGAACCAACTGAAAGAGCTCCCAGTGTCCAAAGCTGAAACAATTTTTGCAGTGAATAAAGCAATATTGGACTAAACCCCAAATGTAACATAAATACCTATGACTCCATACTGATGTAAGTAAGTGATTAAAGAAATAAGTGGGAAAATAGATAGACCTCCCAGGCAGAAAAATTCAAAACAATTCCATAAATATTGAACCCTCAAGGAGAGAGAGCATAACTTCCAACTTATAAATGTGAGCTATACATAACAGCTTCCTGGATGCAGATGGGATGGGAAAGGGGGAGAGGAGAGTAATTTATGGTGGAGACATCTGACATACACACCTCAACCAGGTGATCAGATCAACAGTGATGTCATATTGATGGCACGGACCCTTGATATGGGATGACCCTTTGCCTCTGTGATCTTCTTCCCTGAAATGCATAAATCCAGTCTAATCATAAAAAGAACACCAGACAAGCCCCCGTTGAGAAACATTCTATAAAATGCCTGATGAGCACTCCTCAAAACCATCAAGGTCATAAAACACAAGAAAATCTGAGCAGCTGTCTCAGCCAAGAGGAGCTCAAGAAGAAATGAGCACTACATATCATGCAGTCCCCTGGATGGGATCTTGGAACGTAAAAATGGCATAGAATCAGGAAAGTCCCGGAGACAGGAAGTACATGGTGGGAACCGGAGATGGGGGGCGGGAAGGGGAGTTAAGTGTTTGATGGGGACAAAATTTCAACTTGGGAAGGTGAAAAGTTTTGGAGACAGATGGTGGTGATTGTTACATAACATTGTGAATGTACTTAATGCCAGGAAAATGTACACTTTAAAATGGTAAATCTTAACGTTATGTGTGTTTTGCCACAATTAACAACAACAACGGCAAAAACAACAGACTCCAAGAGCCCAGTGTGCTTGACCAGATGGCTTCTGGAGGCTAAATGGGATCAAAAAAACAGAAGAGAGTTTCTTTTTCATTTGTGTTTTTTTTTTAAACCAACATGCTCACAACAACTGGTATAATTTGAAGCCAAAACTTGGACACTTGAGGTTGTCCAGGAGTGACTTTGCATAACTCCTTAGAGATATGTCAGTAAAGGGAAGGCTTTCTTCAATCACAGATCTGCTTACTGTACACCCATTGGGACTCTCCAAATGTGAAAATATTTAGAGATTCCAGGAAAGCTCTAAGCTCTTGGGCTGCCCTAGAACTCCCCACCAACTCAGGCCCAGTAAGGACCTGGGGGGAAAAGGAGTCCTGGGATGTAGTTAGCAAGACAAAGCCAGAGTTAGAACACCAGAGACCCAAACCCCTGGCCAGGAAAGGCAAGCTGTGGTGGGGGGTAGGGATGGTTATGGGGGGAGTTCAGTACCACGGAGAGCTCTGAGCTGCCCCGCAAAAGAAAAGTGTCCAGATCCTGTCAAAGTGTGTGTTTGGAGGGGCTGGGGGTGGGGGGAGGATGCAGCCGACTGGACTAAGGGGATGAAAGAGATGTAACCTCAGACCCCAGAGACTTCATTATGGTGGGGGGCGTGGAGTTCCCTCCAACAGATCAACCTACTTTACTTAGTGAGAGACTGGGCTCCTGCTTTTCTAAATCCTATATTCAGGGGCACCTGGGTGGCTCAGTCGGTTAAGTGTCTGCCTTCAGCTCAGATCATGATCCCGGGGTCCTGGGATAGAGTCCCACGTTGGGGTCCCTGTTCAGTGGGGAGCCTGCTTCTCCCTCTGCCTGCTGCTCCCCCTGCTTGTGTGCACGTGCTCTCTCTCTCTGACAAATGAATAAATAAAATCTTAAAAAAAATAAATCCTATATTCAGCTCTGCATTGCCTTCCTCCTGCCCACAGGCACTTGGCATACTGCAGGTCACAATACTGGCTAATAGGCTGGGCTCTTGAGTTAGGTCAACCCAGCTAGGTGCCTGGGTGGTGCAGTCATTAAGCGTCTGCCTTTGGCTCAGGGCGTTATCCCAGTGTTATGGGATCGAGCCCCACATCAGGCTCCTCTGCTAGGAGCCTGCTTCTTCCTCTCCCACTCCCCCTGCTTGTGTTCCCTCTCTTGCTGGCTGTCTCTCTCTCTCCCAAATGAATAAATAAAATCTTAAAAAAAAAAAAAGAAAAGATCAACCCAGCTAGACCACTGAGGAGCAGCTTGTGACTCAGGTAATCACTAAACCCATCTAAGCCTGAGTGGTTTTTTTCACCTGCAAAATGGGATGTTTGTAGAGTATAGTAGGTAGACAAATGCCCCTCAAGGACGTCTGCCTCCTAGTCACCGGAACTTATGGATATGTTAGGTCCCGTGACAAAAGGGAATTAAGGTAATTAAGGTTGTAGATGGAATTGAAGGGTGAATTAGCTGACCTTAAAATGAGGAGCTTATTCCGGATTATCCGAGTGGACCCAAGGTAATCATAGGCTCCTCAAAAGTGGAAGATGGTCAGGGAGGTAGCAGCTTGACATGCGGCTGGCCCTGAGGATGGAGGAAGGGCCAGGAGCCAAGGAATGCAGGGAGCTTCTAGACGCTGCAAAACGGCAAGGAAATGAATCCTCCCCTAGACACTCCGGAAGGGAGTGAAGCCCTGCTAACACCTTGATTTTAGCCCAGTGTGTTAGGGTGCTCCAGAGATGCAATGTGTGTGTGAGAGTAAATTTGTGTTGTTTTAACTTGTGGTCCTTGGTTACAGCAGCCGTAGGAAACCGATACAGAAAGAATATCCTTCCTGGGGTCCTTGCAGGATCAAGTGAGATTATGTATGGATAGGGCTTGGCTTAGCCCAGGCATACAGTCAATGCTCAATCATTGGAAATGGTTGAGTTGCCAAACAGCACCATTGCAAGGAACTTGGGAAACCCTGGGCTTCAGAGGGGACAGTGGCCTGCATCTCAGAGCAGAAGGAAGCCATGGTTTCTCCATTCTCTGCAGTTACTGCTGCCACTCCTGGGACCTTAAACTGGGCCCCCAAGAGCTGGAGCGGTAACACTTCCCTGCTGGGGAAGATTTGGTGAATCCACGGAGATTTTCCAGAGCATCTGGCAATCGGATGTTATCCCGTGCTTGTTGGTCTTCACCATGAAAAAAATTCCAATGTGTGGGCCTCGTGGGGGGTGTCATAAAAGCCGTGAGTGTAGTCAAAATGGTCACGAGCTCCATTTCCACTAGGAGAAAACACTGTGTTGTGGGGCTGGGGAGCAGAAGGGTCTGGGATTCTGTGCAGGGCGAAGGGCAGAGAGGCAATCCACTGTGTCCGGGGCTTTGAGCTCCTGTAACCTTAATGAGGGGGTCAGCAAATCACTGCCCCAGGGTCCAAATCCAGCAGGAGAACGTTGGGGATGTTTGTGTTACGTGCTTTGCCCCAGCTCCCCTCAAGTGTGGTAGGCATGGCAAGGCTGCTGATTCCAAGAGGCAAGTGTACTCATGTTTCATATCAGGGGCTGGCACACTTTCTGTAAAGGACCAGGGAGTAAATACGTTGGCTCTGCTATCACAACTGAACTGTGCTGTGGTGGTGGAAAAGCTGTCATAGGTGATGCGTAAATGAATGCATGTGGTTGGGTTCCAATAAAACTTTATTTACAAAAACAAGCGGTGGGCTGGATTAAACCCTGTCCTAAGCCAACCCTCCTTAAAAGAGAAAGTATGGGCCTTTAAAGGCTCCCAAAACAGCTTCAAGAGGTCTGGAAGCTTCCATTCTTTTTCTCTTTTTAAAGATTTATTTATTTATCTTGGGGGGGGCAGAGGCAGAAGGAGAGGGAGAAGCAGACTCCACACTGAGCACAGAGCCCGATGCAGGGCTCGATCTCACGACCCTGAGATCATGGCCTGAGCTGAAACCAAAGGTTGGATGCCCAACCAAATGAGCCACCCAGGCACCCCTGGAAGCTTCTGTTCTTAGGCTCTCACTGACGTTAGAACACCATGAGGCTCGTCTACTGGAGGATGAGGCCGGAGAGTAGAGGCAAGCCAGCCCAGCCGAAGCCCTTTAGACCAACCAGCCAACCGCGGACCCACCGAATGACCGCATGTATGTGAAAAATTCCAGGCACCACCAGCAGGAGAACTGTCCAGCTGAGCTCAGTCCAAAGTGCTAACCTACAGAGCAAGGAGTGAACTCTATGATCATTGCTGGAAGCCACAAAGTTCTGCAAGTGGTTTGTTTCACAGCAGTGGATAAGCGATACACATCGTTAAGTCTAGAGTTGATGGAGCAGGGATGTATGTTTTGACAGATCTACCGGGAGACCCTGCAAATGCACATGGCAAAGAGTGTGGATGTGCGTACACAGTGGGATCTCCCACTGTTGGGAGAGACCCCAACAATCTACTATTCGTCCCTTCTGGCTACAACCACTGTGATGTGTTTCTTGTGAGCCAGAAAGAGCCTACTTCTATGTAAGCATGTTTATGTACGTAGACACACATATATACTTAAGTACAAATATGAACTCACTCAGCACGCTGATCTGCACCTTGCTCTTTTTAATACAACATACCGTGTACATCTTTCTCCATGAGGACATCTTTCCACGGTTTCATCTGCTGGATGACCTTTAACTTGGCATACAGATCTGTAAGCCTCCTTCCCTGCAACACAGATGCACCCGTGCATTCAGGCTTGCCAACGATGATCTCATTGACCCTAGGACAAAGCAAATGACACAACCGGAATGTAGGAGGAGGACTCTCATTCAGTCCCATATTTCTGGGGCAGAAGCCCACCCTTGTCTGCAAAGCTGGTCATTATGACTATATTTGCTTTTTTTTTTAAAGCACTTTCTAAAAAATTGTGATAAAATACACTTAAAATTTTTGAATGGTTAAGAATGTAAATGTTATTTTTTATTGAAGCATAGCTAACATACAATATAATGTCAGTTTCAGGTGATTTGAAAATTATATATATTATGAAATGCTCACCACCGTAAGTGCAGTTACCGTGTTAGTCATTACTAAGTGCACAGCTCCGCGGCATGAAGCACACTCACCCCGTCCTGCAGCCACCCCCACCCGCCATCTCCAGAACTTTCCGTCTCCCCACACGGAGACTCTGTTCCCAGGAAGCACGGACTCCCCAGCCCCTGCCCCAGCCCTGGCTCCCACCATCCACTCTCTGTCTGTGTGGGCCGGACTCCTTGGGGACCTCCTGGGAGTGGGGTCCTGCGGGATGTGACTTCCTGGCTTATTTCCAAGCACAAGGTCTTCAAAGTCCATCCATATTGCAGCATGTGTCAGGATTTCTTTCCTTTCTAAGGTTGAATAATATCCCATCGTATGGGTGGATCACATCGTAATAAGGCTGCTGTGAACACAGGTGTGCAAATATCGGTTTCTAATTTTTTGAGTGTGTACCTAGGAATGAAATTACTGGTTCACACAGTACCTCTACATTTATTTTTTGAGGACCTCTAAAACCGTTTTTCACAGCAGCGGGACCATTTTATATTCCCACCAACCCAGACCTGGTTTTATTCTATTCTATTCTTTCCTCTTTTAATATGAGGGTTAGCACACATACAAAAAGTTCACAAGTACACTAATCTCAAGTGAGTGACTTAGTAAATTCTCCCCCCCTTACCCTCATCTCCAAGCACCCACCATTCAGACCACAACGCAGAACGCATCCAGACTCTTCTTAGCAACGCTGCAACCCCCAGAGACAGCCCGTATCCAACTTCTAACACCATTCGTTATTTTCTAGGTTTTGAACGTCATATAAATGGAGGTAAAAAGTAAATCCCTTTCGTGGGTGGGTAACAGGTGAAACAATTGAAGAGTACAAGAATGATGAGCACTGAGAAAGGCATTGAATTGTTGTATCGTACACCTGAAACTAACACTGCGCGCTAACTAGACTGGAATTAGAATAAAAAAATTAACAAAATAAAAACAAACAAAAAGCCCCCAAGAACAAACTACTCAAGAAAGAAAGAAAGAAAGAAAAAGAAAGAAAAGAAAGAAAAAAAAAGAAAGAAAAAAGAAAGGGAGAAAGAAAGAAAGAAGTCCCTCTGGTGTTGCTTCACTGCCTTTCCCTGACCGCTGCGTCTGTGAGACCCACCCACGCAGGCGCACACCCCGGTTCTTTCCTTTCCAGCTCTGTGTGGCATCCCTTTTTCTGAGTATACCACAATTTCTTCAGCTGCTCTCTTCTGGAAGGACATTGAAATCATCCCCAGTTGTTGGCTATTGTAAATAAAGTCCCTGTGAACATTCCAGTGCATGGCTTTTAGTGGGGACTCAGATACTTACTTCTCTTGGGCGAGCACGGAAGAGGGGGATGGCTGAGACCTGAGTGGGTGTAGTTAGCTCTTGGGGTTCAGCCAACAGCTTTCCAAAGTGACTGCTCCAATTTGCGCGACCAGCAGAATCGCATGGGAGTTCTAGTGGCTCCCCGTGCTCACCAACATTAGATATTGTCAGTCTCTTTAATTTTGGTTACTTGGGAAAGGGAAATGTCTACCATGACTTAGAAGATAATAGTAGCCAGGTGATCAAAGTTAACAGCTTGGTCTTAAGTTCTGTTGGTAGCAGGTATCTTTGATGTTACCTGATGAAAATGGCATTTTATCTCTGGGTCTCCCTCCCCCAAATCCCATAACCCCATACTAACCATAAGAAAAACATCAGAAAAACAAACAAATTGAGGGACAAAATGCCTGACTAGTCCTCCTCAAAACTTTCAAGGTACCAAAACCATCACAGTCCAGAGAACGCTGGGACAGAAAAAAGATGTTAGGGAAGAACTAAGGAAATGCAAATAAAGTTTGGACTTTAGTTCGTAATAATGTATCGATATTGGTTCCTTAGCTGCAACAAATGTATCATACTAATGTATCATGTGAAAAATGCTGGGGACTTGGTACAGGGTGGGGGAGCATAGAAACATTCTGTACTATCCTTGCAACTTTTTGGGTCAATCACAACTATTAAAATGAAGCACTTCTGCAAAGATAATAGTGTATTTCCTTGATTTAAATACGCCTGAGTCTCCTTCTGTCTTTATGATTTTGGTATCTGGGTGCATCTTACGATCAATAACAAGGAATTGCTGTCAGCCCCCCGGGAAGGGGGTGGTTTGTCAGCAGGCGGCTTGCACCAGAGCTGAAGACGAAAATTGTGGGCGAAGTCTGAAGGCTCCACAAGTATTTAGAACCATAGGGGAGGATGAACCCGGTCACTTAGGTGCTGGCGCCCTGGCCTCTTCCGCTGGCCACGACCGTTTTGAGACTTCAACAGCCAGTATCTGCCTCTCGAGGGCTGTGGCAGGCCAGGTGGGCCGAAGAATTCACACCCTCCCAACCCCTGCCCCCACCCCTCCACCCATTAATAGGAGTTAATGTGTAAGTACCCCAGCTCCTTTGACCCCCCTGTGGGCTCATGCCAAGGTATGTGTTTGCACAACCCGAGTCTCTGTGATGGTGTTGGTCCCACCGTGGTGGCTGGTGTACAAGTGTACCCGTCTCTTCCTGTTCCACCTCCTCCTACCAGGCTGTTCTCTGCACCTCTCAAATCATCAGCCTGCACTCATGTCCTTGTTCTCAGCGTCGACTCACCCCCGGACGGGGACCAGAACAGTGGCCAGAGGGGGTGACTCTGGACAGAGGCAGCTGCACAAGGTGGTTGACAGAGGCCATCGTTAGGGGGGCAGCCCCACCTCTCCAGCTCTGAGCGCCAGGTGGATGGGCACACATGCTTTTCATTTCATCCCTGAGGCTTGTCTCAGCCTTGCCCGGCTGCCTCACTCGGCGTCACCTCTGAGAGTGCACACGTGGCTGGGATGGAGTCCCTGCCCTTGCAAGATTCTGGGGGAACCAGCCCGTCAGAATACTGTTGCATCAGGGTCTCCGCCCCTCGGCGCTGCCAATGTTGGGGCCAGGTCGTTCTCTGTGGGGGTCTCCCGGGCTTTGTGGGGGCTAAGCAGCATCCCTGGCCCCCACTCACTTGATGCCAGCCTCGCCCCTAGTCGTGGCAAGCACAGGTGTCCCCAGACACTGCCCAGCGTCCCCTGGGAGCTGGATCAGTCCAGGTGAGAGCAGTGGGCCCCTTTGATTTCAGGGCCTGCATTTAAATCTGCCCCCTCCCCCTCTCCTTCCCTTACTTTAGTGGTCTCCCTGACACCATTTCCGACAATAAATTACATCTTATCAGCTTATTGTTTTCTGCTCTTCCTGAAACATAAGCTCTATGAGGACATGGATTTCCATCTGCTGTCCTGGCTGCTGTGTTCCCAGCATCTGGAAGAGGGCCTGCTACGAGATACTTGTTGAATAAACGAGTTGAGCAAAGAGATGAGTGGATGAATGAAGGCTTACCAGGAAAGAAGGCGGGTAGGGGGAGATTTCCTCTCTGGCTATGTGCAGATGGGAGATAAATCCTAAATAGAGTGACCATCCATCCCTGTGTGCCCAGAACAGAAGGGTTCCCTGGGTTTCCAGAGCCAAGACCAGAACAGTCCTGGGCAAACCAGACGGTGGGTCACCCGACAAACTACCACAAACTATTGCAGAAAGGACAGATGCGGGGGGGGGGGGGGGAAGGGNGGGGGGGGGGGAGAAGGGAGGGGAAGGCATGGAGGAGGGAGAGAGGGAGGGAGGGTGTTTCCTGAGACACATGCTTTGGCTGCCTCTGTGTCCTATGGGATGGAAGCTGAAAATAGCCTGAGAGCCTGGGAGCCTGAGGTGGCTGACTGGCCCTCCTCCCCGGAAGATGAGGAGTGGCTCTGGGCTTCGGGCTCTTAACCCTTGTCTCAGGCTGTCCTTAGCTCACAAAGTCCAGGCCGACTGGCTGTGTCATTCACGGGGAGGTTTGTCCCTCTTGGGAGCACTCCTTTCCTGTCACCTGGGTGACCGTCTGGACCCCCCACTCCTCTTACTCCTTCCTTTACCATCCCCCCACCTCCCAATGTGGTCTCTGCATAGCAACCAGGGGAATCTGTTTTTAGAAAGCTTTTTATTGATAGACATACAAAAAGTGCACGATGGATACTTTTTCACAGGTGAATGTCCCTGTGTCACCCCTCTGACCCCTGAGCTAACCACTGTCCTGACTTCTAATGCCGTTGGTTAGTTGGCCTTGGTCTCCAGCGTCCAACAAACGGAAGCCACTGCAGCTGTCTTTCAGACCCCGCCTCTTTCCCTCCACATCGCGGGGAAGAAGCACCCACGGGCCGTGGGCTCTGCAGCACGACACTGCTGCCACCTGCGTGGCCCTGAGCAGGTGCACCTCAGGCTCCTCACGGGCAAGAGCAGATGCCACCTGCTGGCCTGGGAGCCGGACACTGAAGGGAGGTACTGAGAAGGGCTCAAGGATCACAGGTGTATTAGTGAGGGTTCCCCAGACAAGCCGAACCCACAGCATGTCTGTGTGTACTTACACACACATGTAGAGACGTAGAGGTGGGTGTATGTACTGTATACACAGGGAATATAGCTGCACGTGTGTAACGTGCAACACCGTAGCACACACACATACTCATCTATACACGTAAACATGCAACATGCATGTTCCTATATGTACGACGTACGCACACACCTGTAAACAGACATCCTTACATATACACTGCGTATATGCAGACACACATAAATGTATAGGTGTGTACATTCACATATATCCATACGGACTGTCATTTTAGGAAACCGGAACACGGTCAACCGTGGGGCCGTCAAGTCAGAAATCTCCAGGCAGGACCTCAGGGAAGAGCTGATGTAACAGCCAGAGTCTGAAGGCCACCGCAGACGGAGGTCCCTCCTTGGAGGGAACCTTAGTTTTTCCCTCTTAAGACCTTCAACTGATCAGACGAGACCCACCAACAGCATGTCGGGTAATAATGTCTTTGCCTCAAGTCAACCGATTTAAGCGTGATCTCATCCGAACACTAGCTCCTGGCCCAGTGGACACACGGCATTAAGGACCCTCGTGGCTTCCCCGGCACTGGCCCGATCCTCCCTGCGGGCAGGGTAGTTCCCCTTGGTCACTCTTGGATGCCCAGGGCCTGGCGCCGAGCCGACGCTCAGCAAGCTGCGTTCGCGCGGAGCGAGCCGCGACTCCATGCGGGAGCGCAGGCCTCCCGGACGCCGACCGTCCTGTTTCACGAGGAATTACGGCTTCTCTGGGTGTGGGGAGGGTGGGCCCCCACTCCTCCGGGGGCGGGGCTCGAACCTGTCATCCCAGACCCGCGGGGTCTCCCCGGGTCCCCGCATCGGGCCGGCGGGGGAGGCCGAGGGCAGCCGAGGACGTGCGTGCGTGCGTGCGTGTGGGCGAGTCCACGGGGCGGGGCGGCGGGGGGGCCGCGCC
>NC_048221.1:1385908-1443814 GCF_002007445.2 Ailuropoda melanoleuca
CGCGGCGGGCGCCTTGGGCGGGCGTCTTCGGGGCGCCCTTCGGCGCGGACGCCCGGCGGGGGGACAGGGGCCTCCGGGGCACCCGGCGGGGAAGCCCGCGCGCCCCGCCCCTCACGCGCGCTCTGTGTGTGTCAGTTTTTGGAAACGTCGCGGCCGGGGGCGGGGCGCGGCGACCGCCCGGGAGCGGGTGTTGGCTGCCGGCCCCGGCTCCTCCGCGGTCGGAGGGTTTCGCGGTTTCCAGCCCGCCGCGCGCACCGGAGCTTTCTATTTTTGTTCATCCTGCGGCCGGAGGCGAGGTCGAGCCCGGGCGCTGGCTTTTCCGGCTGGCAGCGCCGGTGTGTGTGTGTGTGTGTCTGTCCGGTCGCCTGAGCAGTGGGCAGGGCGGGGAGACCGACGTCCAAGGTGACGAAAGTGGGGAGAACCTTCAAAACTCCAACCGTTCCACCGGCCTCCGCCTCCCTCTGCCCTTGTGACAGCGCTCCGCATGCACCAGTTGGCTGGCCAGCGCATTCTTTAAAATTGAGTGATTTTTTTAAATCCTTAGCACGCAGGACGATCACTGCTTTTAGCACGGCGCAGCTCTGGAGTTTTGACAGGTCCGTCCTAATGAGGCCGCAGACGGATCCGGTCAGCCCTCCGAGTGCCATTCCACCAGCTCAGCTCTTTCCTCTCTCCCCCTACAGTCTTGCCTTTTCCAGAAAGTCATATAATTGGAATCCGCAGCAAGCAGCTTTCTGGCCCAGCAGGGCATTTCTGAGACTTCTCCGTGTTGCTGTGGGTGTCAGAAGTCCCTCCTTTTTACTGCGGTGTCCTATTCCATCTTTTCATTTCCCTGTTTCACTGGCCACTGGTGGCCTTGTGGGATGTTTCCAGTTTGGGGGGGAGTGGTTAGGAATAAAGCTGCTATGAGCGTGTGGGGACAGGTTTCTACATGAACTTGATTTCTCACCTTGGGAAGCATTCAGGGGGAGTACGGTGGGGCCTGTGCCGCTCGCTGTGTGTGACACTTGTGCATCTCCCAGATTGGCACTGTTGGGTATTGGAAGAGTGAGGGAATGCACTGTGACCCACTGTCCAGGCCCTGGATACGGAGGTGAAAGTTCATCCAGAGACAGCCACAGTGTCCCCATCACCACCATCTTTTATTTGGAGCAGAGCAAGGCCCACAGCGATTTGTACCTGGTATAAACAAGGCCTTCTGTGTTGGGCCTGGCAGGACCCGCTTTCTAGTGGTCGCTGGCTCTGAACTGCGGAGTGTCTTTCCCTCACTGGCCGGGACCTCGCTTGGCAGGGGGACGGGCTTGTGCTGCCCGCCTGGCCAGGCATTCTGCCTGACGTTAGCAGGCCGTTTCCTGGTGTGGTTGTCCCACTGCCAGGCCAGTGGGCAGGCGGGCCCCGTGAAATCCTCAGCTAGCTACAGTGGCAAGCGACACTCTTGCTGCAGCTTTGTAGTGATGTCTGTTGACTTTCCGCATCCCTGCTTACGAAGTTTGCTTTCTTGTGGGAAGCGAGGGGCAGTACTTTCAGAAGGGTTCATATTTTGTGATGATTCGATGATGACTACATTAAGAAAACGGATGACTTCATAAGTTAACTTTCCAGAAGGTCAGATTATCATTGGACTGCGTGCGCAGGATGACTAGGCCTATTTCTTCTTGGGCCCATTCATTTTCCCAGCACTTACTGGATGCTTCCAGTGTTCCTGGGGCGGCAGAAGACAGCAGACAGTATTGTCATCTCAGGAAACTTGTAAATGTAGGGAGGTAGGAGATCTATAAACACAAAAGTTCAGCAGTTATGGTGCCACTCACATAGCTGTCGGCTGAGGTGGTCCTGGAAGGAGGGGCTGTTGGGTTTGCCCTGGGGGAGGTGTGGGTGGCTTCTTGGAGGTGGAGGCATCTGTAGGAGGAGGTGCCAACACCACAACCACCCACGCTGGGAAATGTCCAGGGTCAGAAACAGGCTTTTTTGGGAAATTGACAAATAGGAGGGAAGGTTGGTGGGGGGAGGGGCTGGCTGAGTTTTGTTGCTTCCACAACTTAGGGTTCTTGGATACCCACCTATAGTTCAAGGTGGCCCTTGTCTTAGTGGGAAAACCAGGTCCCAGCTGGAAGGGAGGTAGTGGTATTTTTGGCTGCCTGGCGGCAGGGCAAGAACCTGCGAGGGCGTGGAGTGGTCCATCCCCTCCATGACTTATTAAGCCTGTGGGCGGGGGGAACAGCCCCAGCGTGACTGTCCCCGCCTTCAGCTTCCTCCCCGGGAGCCCACGATCCTCTGATGAATGCCCTCTGAGCAGTCATGCCCTTTATGCAGGGGGATGAGTGGGTGGGTAGAGTGAGCCATCCCTCCCTGTGACTCAGAAAATATTTTCTGATGCTGACCTCCTCTCGTGTGAGCCTTCTGCCTAATCCTCACTCAGGTGGAAGGCAGATTAACCCTTAGCCAACCTTGTGTGGGTGGAGTAGCTACTTTAAAGGGGAGAGGGATCATCAGAAAAGCCTGTATGTCATATGCGGCTGTTAGTTTTCATAGTCTGGTCCCTAGGATCCGAATGCCAGTGGGTACTCTGTTCCGGACGGGTAGGAGACGGAGGGAGTGGGAACTTGGAATATTCACTAGGGAGGTCGTGGCAGAGCTGCAGGGGATCTGCCTGCCCAGTGTCCCTCTGGGAGCTCTGCCCTTTCTTTTCTTAAACTATTAATTTCGAGGTAATCGTAGATTCACTCAAAGCCGTAAGAAATAACAGGGGCGCCTAGATGGCTCAGTTGGTTAAGGGTCTAACTTTTGGTTTTGGCTCCGGTCATGATCTCACAATCGTGAGATTGAGCCCCACTTGGGCTCTGTGCTCAGGAGGGAGTTAGCTTCTCTCCCTCTCCCTCTGCCCTGTGCTGTCTCTCTCAAATAAATAAATCTGAGAGAGAGAGAGAGAGGAAGGAAGAAAAGGAAGTAACAAGGACAGCCTGTGTTCTCCTTACCCAGCTCCCCCAGTGGTGCTGTCTTAGGACCAGAGAGCAAGACGAGTATATTGTTGGCATTGGTATAATGAAGATACAGAGCATTTTGGGGCCCTCTTCTGAGCGTGGGGACCTGCGGGCTGCCGAGGTTCCGCATCTGGAGCAGTTGGGTCCTGGGCCCCCTGCTTCTCTTCTGGGAAACTTTATTCTGCCTGGCTTCCCCTGCAAAGTGTGCCTGGGTCTCCCTAGCCGTGGGAATAATGTGCCTATTTCCTTCCTCTTGCTCCAGGTTGTACTTCCAGAAGCCTCTCTCTTGCTTTCTCTGTCTGTTTGAGCTGTCCCCACAGTTCCCACCCGCGGGGGCTCCTGCTAGCCCAGGCCGTGGCATTGATTCTGTGGGTATTCGCCAAGGACCTGCCGCCTTTTGGGGGGTGCCGGGTGTCACTGTGCCACTGCACAGCCCACACGTGGCTCTGGCATGCCCCTCATTGCCTTGCCATTCCGTGCTCCATGCTCTCCAACTCCTTCTCTTCCTGACTACAGTCTCTCTTCCACCCCTCCATCGTGCTTCCAGTTCCGAGCCTATGGGCCCTCTCCCTGTCTGTTGTGTGGCACCTGGGGTGCTGCCAGTGGAGGTTAGGAGGTCAAGGGCTCTGGGCTTTACTGTGTACCCGCCCTAAGGCTCAGTTTCTCCTCTCTAGAGAGACTTTGGCTTGAGTTCCCCTCAGCTAGTTTTGGGGGGGTGTGGGCTAGTGTGCAGAAAGTGTTAGCTTCACTCCAGATGCGGCCAGGGTGAGTGATGGGTATCCATCCACCCTGATAACACTTTTGTCATTTAAAAACCCAACACTTCTTTTTAGGAGTTGGGGGACAGGGCTTTCTGGACTTTGTGGTAGGGCACAGGTGCTGGTGGGGGGTGTGGCCTGCGGGACCACAGGAGGCCGCGTGGGGCTCAGGTTTCTGCTCTGGACGGCTGTTTTGCTGTGATCTGTTTAAAGGGGTGAACAGGGTTGTTTCCCCTGGTCTGTTTGTGGCTCACTGCGGGTGGGTCTGCTCTCCCTCTGAGGGGCGGATGCTGGTCTGCAACCTGGTCTGGGGGTTGGGGTTGTCTGCCCCAGATGTGCTGGGTACGGGAGGCCAGGCACAGGGGCTGGGTGGGTAGGGGACCCAGGAAGGGACTAGGAGGACAACAGGAGTGCAGGGGCAGTGCTGGGGCTTATGAGTTTTGTTTATAAGTAACAGCTTTATTGCAATATAATTGACACACCACTCCATCTGTCCATCTAAAGTACAGTGTCGCAGACCAGTCCATTCACGGGGTTGTACAACTGCCACCTTTAGTCCCAGAAAATTCCATCAACCCAGAAGGAAACTCACCCCATCAGCAGTCACCCCCCATCCCCTCTCCAGCCCCCGGCCCCCACGAGCCCCCTTCCCATCCGTGGAGGAGCCTGTTCTGGACGTGTCACACACGTGGACTCACACGCCGTGTGGCCTTCTGTGTCTGATTCCCTCCCTGAGCGTCGTGGGCTCGGCGTCTGTCCCCGGGCAGTGCGGGTGGGCGCCGCACTCCTGCGTGCGTCTGAGTGACGTTCCCCTACGTGGATGGACCAGGTGGCCAGTGGCTGCTGCTAGGATGGCGCAGCTCCAGACTCCTTCCCTGTGGGGGCTTCTTCTTCTGGACCCCCTGGTCAGTGGAGTCCACCGAGCACAGCGTCCAGCACTGTGTGGGACCGAGTCTGCGCCTGAGTGAGCTGCTTCTCTGGCCTGGCCGGCTCGTGCAGGAGGCGGGGCGTCCGTGCTGCCCCACGTGCTGTGCGTGGCCCCTCAGACCACGCTTGGGCTCTCTTCAGCATGCACTCTTGCTTTCTCTCTTCCCTCCCCCAGCCGTATTTACAGCCTCGGGGGATCCCCGTGGCCCGCCCTGCCTCCCGCAGCGCCTCCCTCGTGGGGCTCGCGTGTGGATTCTTGCGTGGAGCGCCACTTCGTGGTCACTTGCCGGCGGCCATAGCGCAGGCCTGGTGTGCTGCTGGGATGGCGCTGGGCCGGACTCCCTTGCCCCGGAGAGCTGGGGGCTGCAGGGCTCAGGGGCCGGGTGCTTTTAGATGTGGCCCTGTCCTCTGAGCAGCCCTGTGTGTCAGAGTTGGCGCTGGGCAGCGTGGCCCCGTGGAGAGGGGTGCGGTGGAGGTGGGGGCAGGCGCCAAGCCCTCCTTCCTGGTGAGTCATTGCTGGCTGTCGTCACAGAGCAGAACATTCCCTGACAGCCGGCATGCGTCACAGGTGAGTGGTTGGCTCGGCTCCCTCCTCCCCCAAGACAAGTTATCCGAGCAGCATCAGCTGCTCTCCCTCGTTCTGGCCCCTCTGCAGCGTGACATTATTTCGGGGACCATGTTAGTCCTTGAAAGTAGTGAAGCTCAAGGGCAGTGACCGGGTGAACTTGACCTTCTGCAGCTCGGGGGAGTGCATTCGGTGCTCTCACGGCACCCTGCTTCATTGGGGGTAGTGTCTTATTCCCCATCACTCAGCCCAAGCAGGTGGCCCCAGTGTGACCACAGTCACTGTAACTGGCCCCTTCTTTCCCCGTGCCGCCTCCTACTGCGGACAGCAGGCCCAGAGCCCCCTGGGGCACCGTTGCTGCGTAGACACCAGGGCTGTGAGCTGGGAGATTGTGTCCCCTCTGCACATCTGTCACTGTGTGGGTGTGTGGTGTCCGAAGACCCAGCCGGTCGAGAGCGGAGGTCTGGGAGAAGGACCAGCACAAACAGGAGGGCTTTCCAGCGCAGGTGTGTCCCCGCAGGGTCCAGTGCACAGGTGAGGGGGCCATGCACAGAGAGGACAAGTCCCGAGTCCTGTTCTTGCAGACTGCAGGCCTTCCTGCACGAGGGCTCCATGCTTGGTTTAATGCCGTGGGATGGCTAACCACGTGTGAACAGGAGCGCCCTCGCCCGCCCGAGCTGCCATCTTTGCCCGGCCCGAGGCAGCCTGCCCCCGGTCCCTGGCCTCCTGCCCTGCCTGCTCTTCACTCTGTCTTGAGGGCTAAGTATGAACTGCAGACCTGACCCCTTGTTCACCTCCCAGAGCACCTTCAGTAGCTGTTCTCTGCCTCAGCGGAGCCCCCAGACTCTCCCTGCCTGCTCTGGGCACTGCACAGTGACCTTCCTTCCCCTCCAGGCAGACCTCCGGGGTGCGTTAATACCCTCCCACCCCCGCCTTCTTATCATTGTTTTTTGCTCTTTCTCATTTGTACACATGGCCTGTCTTTTTGGGTTCTTGCTTATTTGAACTGGAAAAGATGCTGTCACTATAAATGGTTGAATTGGTATTTTGCTCCCCCTGCTCAGCTTAACCATGAACTTAGGCCAAAGTGGTGCGCTCTGTTTTAAAGTGATCAGGAATGAGCGTTTATTTTGTCACAGGGCCATGTCGTAATATCTGTGAAAGCGCGGCTTCCGGGTGGACTTAAGGTGATTATTCAGATAGCAAATTGAGCACGTTGTTTTGAGATATTTAAACAGATTCAGGCTGTGATCTATTACATTCCTCATTGCGGGTGTTATGTTGCAGATTTCCTTATTTCTGAGTTGAGGAATATAAAATTTTAGTGGGGGAAAGATACTGTAAAATTCATGGAATTATTAATATATTCAGAAGACTTCAGGTATGCTCTGCTTTTTCTTTTTTTTGTTTTTGTTTTTTTTATTTTTTACTTTTTAAAGTGAGCTCTAGGTTCTATGTGGGGCTTGAACTCACGGCCCTGAGACCCAGGACTGCCTGCTTCCCTGACTCAGTCGTCCGGGTGCCCGGGTGCGTTACATGTATGTTTATAGTGTTCCTGCCGGATGAGGAGGCAGCAGGCGGCGTTTCCATCAGCTGGAAAGGAGGGCCTTCTCGGGGCGGGGGCGGGCTGAGGGGCGTGCGTGTGCCCGGAGCACCTGTGAACCCTGATGGCACCTTTCTGGTTTGTCTGCATTTGAAGAACTTTCTGTGTCTAATCTTCTGTGCAACGTTTTTGCACTTGGAAAGGATATTTTTCATTTTTATTTTTATTCTTTTTTTTTTTTAAAGGTTTTATTTATTTATCAGAGAGAGAAAGATAGCAACAGAGAGCACACGTGGGGAGGAGAGGGAGAAGCAGACTCCCCACCGAGCAGGGAGCCCGACGCGGGACTCCATCCCAGGACCCTGAGGTCATGACATGAGCTTCACCTCACCGACTGAGCCCCCCAGGCGTCGCTGGAAAGGATTTTAGACAGAAGAGCGTGTTGCACAAATAGAACAGAGTTCCTATACCCTCACTCAGCTGCCCGTGGCACCAGGATCTAAGCCGGGGCTCAGCACTGAGGAGACTCAGGACTCCTCCTCCCCATGTCCCTGTTTGCTCAGGTCCAGCCCAGGGTCCCCTTAGTGTTTAGTGGTTGTGTGTCCTCAGCTCTAACCTGTGGCAGTCCCTCACGTTTCAGGAAAGGCCAGCACCTGTCATGACCTGCCCACCCTGCAGGGGTCCTAATGTGGGGTTGGAAGCGGTCGTGCGTTCTTGGCAGGAGTCCCACAGGCGGACACTGTGATGCCTCCGCCATCACCTCTGAGGCCGCTGGGTCTGTGCGTCTTCTGTGGACGGTGCTGACCCTGAGCCCTGGTCGAGGTGGCAGCACCGGGTCCCTCCCCCGTCCAGGGTCAGGTTGCTGCTACTTTCCCCTCTCCCCCGGGGAGGGGTGCGTCGAGGCTGTCCAGGACCCTGGGGGGCCTTGACTACAGCAGTTACCACAGCCCCTGCGTCGTGGGGCTTTCTCCCTTCCTCCACCACACTCTTGTACTGACCGCAGTTCCTCTCTGGAACAGCTGTGGCTGCCCCTACTCCCCCACTCACACGTGTCCAGCCCCCGCGTGCACTGCGTTCTGCAGGTGATGGTCCAGTCAGTGAGGGCCTCGTCGCTCACGTTCTGGAGTTGGCCCCCGGGAGCACCTCTAGGCTTCCTCCTGGGCCCCAGGCCTGCCTCCGCCCCTTCGGGACCACATCTTTGCTGCCTGGTGTGCAGGATGTCCAGGCTCATCTTGTGTGTCCTCTGGCCCAGCCTGGAATCAGCCATTCCTCCAGGGAGCCTGGTTCCTTTTCAGAGTCCTGTGGAGGAGAGAACCAGTGCTGAGACATGGTCGTGCAAACCTGGATTTCAGACTGTGAAGGAGCCGTGGCCTGGCCAGCCCTCGCCACTGCTCTGAGGGCCCGTCTCTCCACGTGGGTTCTTAGGAGGAGGGGGGCCTCCGGGCTGTGCGCACTTTCCCGCCGGGTGTGGGCAGCCGCCTCGGAGAGTGCCCGGCCCTCGGTTCAGAGCCTGGCTGCCTCGTCCGCTCCAGGGTTCCTGGGCCAGCCGCAGAAGTGCGTTTTGTCAGGAACTACTGTGTGTGGCCATTTTTGGCAACGTGTGCTGCTGCCGGCTGAAATTCCACCTTCCCGGCTGCCACTTTGGGTTGGATTTCTGCTTTTCCACCTGTGTCCTCCTCCCTGCCTTCGGCCGAGAGGCGTGCTCCTTCTTGGCCAGCTCCTGGTCACCTCCCTTCCTCCTGGGTCACCCTGTGAGCACTGGCTATATAGTTTGTGCCCTGTGGGTCGTTGTCTCAGTTTGCATGGACTGCAGTAAAATGGGACACCACGGGGGGCGGCTTGAACGCAGACACTGATTTCTCGCGGTCCCGGAGGCTGGCAGTCAGAGACCACCGTGCCTGCAGGGTTGGTGCCTGGCGAGGGCCCACCTACTGGCTGCTGCCCCGCCCTCTCGCTGTGTCCTCAACGTGACGTAGAGAGCGTGCTGTGGTCCCTTCATCCCCTTACAGGGGCACTAATCCCACAGGGGGTTCCCACCTTCGTGACCTCACCTAACCCTAATCACCTCCCAAAGGCCGTGTCTCCTAGTGCCACACCACAGGGGGTCAGGGCTCTAGCGTGTGCATCTGGGGGACCCAAACATTCTGTTCTTCACAGTCCCTCTGTGTCTTACCATCCGGCCCCTCCAGCAGCCCCTAGATGCTTCCATGTCGGTGTCTTTGTTCAGCTGCTTCTTTGGAGTCTGTTGGCTGGAGACCCAGCCCACTTGGCCGTGCCTGGCGCCCCCGCCCGTGACGGCCCTGACTGGGCACAGTGCTGTGTTTGCATTCCTCTATGAGGCCTGTGTCCATCGCGCACACCTCGGCCGTGGCTTGTCCTCAGGTGTGGTTGGCGGGGCTCGCTTCCACCGCCTTCCCGGAGCGCAGAGGGCAGGCGCCCCATCGCTGCCACTCTGCTCTGTCCTTGCTGGGGGAGTGCAGACCTCTGGGGCAGGCTATGGACACAGCTGGCGTCACGCTCTGCAGCCACGTGTGAGCTTGCTCATTTTCCCATGCAAGCCTTTCCTTTCGTGATACTGAGGTCCTAGAGGTGCCACATCGTGCCGGTCCGCCGTCCTTACCACTGCTCCCTGCCCCCGGTCCCGGGTGCACGGGCACGCAGGCGGATAGATGAGGCCGAGCACCCCAGCCAGGCCCCCAGGCCCTGTGCTCTCCACCCCGCTGGGCTCTGTAGCTGCAGCCCTCTGGTCTTCCCCCCGGACTGAGTGTTCTGGACGCCTGTTGATTGTGCACTGTGTCCTTCACTCCAACCAGATCTCTGCAGCCAAAGCCCTGCCACTGAGACGGACAGACAACAGCAGGCCTCCTGCCATGTCCCATCACCCCACCTTCATTCTCTGTCCTTCTCCACTCCTTAGAGCTCTGTTCGCACATCACCTTCCTGTCCACGGCAATTCCCACGTCACGGTTTCCTCAGGGCGGTGGCTCTCCGAGTGGGGTCCCGGGGCTAGCAGCCTTCGCATCACCTGGGAACTTGTTACAGATGCAGATTCCCAGACCCCCATCTGAATCTGAAGCTTTGTAGGTGGGCCCTGTTTGTGCTCAGGAGCCTTCTCGGGGATTCCGATGGCTTGACGCAGTGTGAGACCCCTGCCTCAGAGGACCTCTTGGGTTCTGCGCTCGGCTGTGATTCTTGATGGTGGTAGAGGGCACTCCCCGGGTGTCATTCTTGTTGCAAATGGGCGTCAGGAGAATGGAGCTGGCGGACGGGTTCCCTGTGCACGCGCCCCTCCGTTCACCTCTTGGTCTCCCTTTGCCTCGGCAGCCCGTCTCTCACTGTGCACCCCCGGCACCAACACCCCTGCAGTCGTGCAGACGTTTAGAGTGCGGGAGATCTGAGTACTCGGGAGCCTGGGCTCGTGCCCTTGCGGAGGGCATCTCAAAGACCCTCCTGTCTACACTTCTTGTGCTGAGGGGGGGACTGCAAACCTGCGGGGGACGGGCTGGTGGCAGAGCCAGACCTTAAGTTCTTGTCCTGGGTGCTTATTCTTAGGTTTGTCCTCAGGATGCAAGAGGGGGCTCTCCACATGCTCTCTCCCTCTGTGCATGTGCCCTGCACACACCGTCTGTGCTGGGAGTGCTGAGGACATGCTGCCGCCGGAGATGGGGAGGCAAGTGGTAGTTGCAGGGATAGTTTCGTGTCCTCTCTGGGTGTGACGACTGCCCCCATGTGGTGTGCAGTGTAAGGGCAGGAACAAGTTGTGTTTGTCATGGACGTTTTCACGTGCTCCCCGAGGTGGAGGGCCTAGCACAGCCTGGTGCCCAGTGCCCGCTCCCCCAGTTAGCTGCATTCACTAAACAGGGTTCATATGGAAGAGCCTCTCAGCTGCTCCGTGTGGATGCTCTGAGAGAGTGGGTCAGTCCCGACTCTGCAGACAATGTTCCTCCTGTGGCCAGCGCCAGGCTGGGGACATGGGCTGTGTGTGTGTGCGGAGGGGTCCTTGTGAGGACAGCAGGGTTGGGGCGTAAGCCCCGGGTTCCAGGGCTCCTGTGATGGAGGAGGAGGAAAGGGGGGTGTCCCTGGGTCACAAGACAAGGGCTGCTCATGAATCCAGGCTTCCTAGGGGCTGTTCTCAGTCTAACCTTCCGGTGGCTTCTGGCATCTTTCTCCTGAAGGCCTGTGGAGCGGTAAGGAGAGGCCGTATCCACGAAGTCGGAGTTTCTGAATCATTTATGGTGATCAGCACATCTTAAATTACACATCTCAGGGCCACTGGTGGCAGCTGGCCAGTCTCTGAAAGGATCATTCTGAGACCTTTGGAGGCCCAGTTGTAAACTTTTTTCTTCCTTTTTTCTGCTTTTAAAGCACTGGAAACTGGATTTCATCTTCTCACAAGATGAGATCAAATTCCAGGCACTGCTGCCTTTCCAGGTCTGTGGATCTGGCGTGAGAGGAGTCAGCCTGGCCACCGTGCGGGTTCCTGTAAGGACGGGGGAGGGGTTTGTGAGCCCCGCATCTGCACGTGCCTGCCGCACCGCAGCTGCTCAGGGCTGCCCAGGGCCACTGTCCGGGTGTGCTTGCCCCCGCCCTGCCCTCAGGAGGAGCTTCACAGGGCTGTGCAGCTCGTCTTGTAACTGTGGTGCTGACTTGAGTCAGACCCTTGTGGTCAGGGGCGTTTCTAGAGTCACCATCCAGTCCTGTTACCGTAGAACTTTTTCTCAGGGGCAGTGCTCCCTGACTGGCTTATCAGCCTTAACACAAAATCTGTATCAGTTAGCTGTGGCTGCCTAACAAATTCCCCTCCCCCTGCAACTTAGCAGCTGAAAGCAGCACACATTTATTTTCTCATGGTTTCTGTGGTTGGGCATCCAGGAGCAGACGTAGCCGGGTGGTCCTGGCTCGGGGTCTCTCATGAGGTTGTGGTCAGCACATCGGCCAGCCAGGGCTGCCTCGTCTGAAGGCTGGACCGGGGTGGGAGGAGCCGTTCATGCGCCCTCACGGGGCTGTGGGTGGAAGGGAGGCCTCAGCTCCTCCTCACTGCCCAAGCCTCTCCGTGGGGCTGCTCGTGACCCGGCCACTGGCTTCCCTAGAGCAAGTGATCTGAGAGAGAGAGAGAGAGAGAGAGATCTGGTGGAAAGGTCCAGACTAACTTCCTTCATCACCTCTGTAGCTACTTGTCCTTGTGCCGTGTGAGTGTGATGGTCCTTCTGTAGGCACTGTGACACAGTGTGGTGTCTTCTCTGCTTTTCAGGGTCAGTCAGTACAGGAGTCAGATGAGCTCCCGCCAATACCGTGAATCTGGGTTTCATTAAATGTTGTGGAACAGCAAGAGAGTAGGCTCATTGTGTGAGTGTCTTACAAACTCAGTATTTCTTGTTGCTGTGGGGGGTGCTTTTAATGATAGGCGGCATTACTTCTGTGGATGTTTTTGTTGTTAACAGCTTTTTTGAAGCGTAATTCACATACCAAATAACTCACCCATTTGGAGTGTGCAATATTCACTGAGTTGTGCAATCATCACTACTATCAATTCCAGAACCTTCCATTACCCCAAAGAAACTCTGTCTCCATCAGCAGTCACTCCCCACCCCCTCCCCAGCCCCTGTGAACCCCTTTCCCATCCGTGGAGGAGCCTGTTCTGGACGTGTCACACAGGTGGACTCACACACCGTGTGGCCTTCTGTGTCTGGTTCCCTCCCTGAGCGTCGTGGACTTGGGGTCCGTCCCTAGGGCAGCGCGTGTGGGTGCCTTGCTCCCGTTTGTGGCTGAGTGATGTTCCCGTGTGTGGGAGACAGGTTGTGTTTATCTGTTCATCTGTCAGTGGACACTTGGGGTGTTTCTACTTTTTGGCTATTAGGAATGCTGCCGCTGTGAATGTGTGTGCACAGATTTTCGTGTGGATGTGTGATGTTTCTTTTGGGTGTATACTTAGGGGTGGAATTTGCTGGACCATGTGGAAATTTCTCTTAAACATTTGAGGAACGTCCAGACTGCTTTCCAAAGTGGCTGGACCATTTTACATGCCCATCGGCCACGTGTGAAGGCTCTTATTTCCCCACCCCAACACTCAGTGTCCATCGTGTGGACTCTAGCCGTCCTTGTGGTTTTGATTTGTGTCCTTTCATGGCTCAGGTGGTGGAGTGTCTTTTCATTCCCTTATTGGTCTTATTGGCTGGCCATTGGAGTATTTTCTCTGTAGCAGTGACCATGTCAACTCATGATGTGGCGGCCTCATTTGTCTTTTTATTTTGAGTTGTTCGAGTTCTCTATATGCGCAGGCACGCATTGGGGGTCCTCTGGGTTTGGTTCCAGGCCACTGCAGTAAAATGTCTCAGTAAAATGACTCGTGTGAATCACTTGGTTTCCCAGTTATGTAAAAGTTAGATTTATGCTGTACCCTAGTCTGTTAAGTGTGCAGTAGCGTGATGTCTAAAAAAAAAAAAGTGTACATTCCGTAAAGAAAAAACACTTTGCTAAAAATGCTGTCATCTGAGCTTTCAGTGAGACAGAATCACTGATCACAGATTGCCGTAGCAAGTATAGTAACGATGAAGTTTAAAATATCGCGAGAATTACCAAAGTGGGACACAGACACCCAGGGAGCCAACGCCGTGGGAAACACGGTGCAGAGAGAGGCGCTCATCCCCGGGTGGCCACAGCCCTCAGCTTGGACAAGCGCCCTTCTCTGCGCAGTGCAGGCCAGTAAGGTGTGCCTGTGACAGATACAGACGCTGTTCCTCGGCAATGACTTGCACAGTTTTTCTCTCATTCTGTGGTTTGTCTTTTCAGCTTTCTTGATGCTGTCCTTGGAAGCATCGTTGTCTCATTCTGATGAAGTGTAGCTTACTTACGTGATTATCTGGGAAAGGGCCCTGCCCTCCACCCTGCACTTTTCTCACTGAAGCGGTGGGTGCTGCCGTGTCTCCTGGCCGTGCTCCGGGTGCCACCGCTGCCTTGTGAGAGGCACTTGGGGCAGGTTGGCGCTCAACTTCTCCATCTGCACATTGGACAGCTGGCCATGCACACGGAGGGCTTGGCACCACCTGAGCCCAGTGGTTGTGTCACACACTCCCCTGCATGTGTCACACTATCTCCCGAGCTCCGCGGGTGCTGCCCACTGCTGTTGCTGTCGGACCTTCCACCTCACTGGTGCCCGCATGGCGGGTGTGGACCTAGAGGGTCGTGTGGACCTAGAGGCCAAGGGCTGAGCGGACAGGCCCACACGGTGATGGGCCTGGACACCTCCAGGCGAGCCACGTGGAGGATTGCACCGCACGCGGGCACAGTGGTCTTTCGCCGTGTGGGCTCCTGGGCGAGCGGTCCAGCAGCAGGAATCGCGGCTTCCTCCTTGTTCCTGACACTCTTGCGAAATAACGCGGGAATGCCCACAAGGAGTTTGTGGGGACTCTGAAGGTAGCAGTCTGGGTTCCTCTGGTGCTCAGGTAAGAGGAGCTCTGTGTTTGATGCACCAGGAGGTGTGAAGAAGACGAGACTGAATGAGCAGAGAAGCTCTTTCCTTGTGGGTGTCACCCAGCTCCTCACTCCCGTCCACCCTCCCGGGGAATCAGAGCGCATGGGTGTGTTCCCGCTTACTTGGGGCCCAGAGGGTATTGCGCAGGCTGGCATGGCCCGCCGACAAAGCCGGGGCTCCCGTGTCAGAGGCCAGGGGTGTCCACCGGCTCCATGTGCCTTCCCCAGAACGCAGGGGTCAGGTAGTGCTAGGCCTCAGGACAGCTGTGCCCGTGGCCTGCGAAGAGGCTGTCCTTGCGGCCAGTTCCCATTGTTTTTTGAGACCTTTTGAAGTTGAGCTAAAGCTGTCTTCACCTGCCCAGCAGAGCTGCCTCAGGTGTCTTCTGACATTTACTAGGAGGTCTTGGGGCCGCTGGTCCCCATTAGCGGTCCCCGCCCCAAGTTTCTGAGTCGGCAGCGTGCTGACGCTGCTGGTCAGGTTCCCCTCGGTTGGGGCCGCTGGGCTGCCTGCCTTCCTTCTTGCCCCCCGCCTCCGCCACATCCGAATAACAGGACTGCGAGTGATGTGTGTCATTTGGTCCTTCATCGGTTGGAGAAGATTATTAAGAACACTGAAAGGTTGGCTCTTCATTTGCCTTAAGAAAGTACAAAATGCCGGGGCGCCTGGGTGGCACAGCGGTTAAGCCTCTGCCTTCGGCTCAGGGCGTGATCCCGGCGTTATGGGATCGAGCCCCACATCAGGCTCCTCTGCTGGGAGGCTGCTTCTTCCTCTCCCACTCCCCCTGCTTGTGTTCCCTTTCTCGCTGGCTGTCTCTATCTCTGTCAAATAAATAAATAAAATCTTTAAAAAAAAAAAAAGAAAGTACAAAATGCCACACAATGTGTGATTCCATTCACGTGAAATGTGCAGAAACAGGCAAGCCCACAGAGACAGAAAGTGCATTAGTGTTTGCCAGGGGCGGGGGAGTGACAGCTAATGGGGACGGGGTCTTTATGGGGTGACGAGAACGTTCTGGAACTAGTGCATTGCTTGCACAACTCTGGAAGTACTGAAAAGCCATTGAGTTGTGTGTGGGAAGCAGGCGAGCCCCATTCTGTGAGAATTCCGTCCTCACGGAGCTGTCCCTGCGGAAACAAGGGTGGGGCATGGGGCACACGGGTACTTGGAATTGCTTGACACCGGGTTTTTGCCCCAGGCATCTGTTGTAACAGCGGGTGTGTATATACTCCCTCTCCGTGGTGCTGCAGGCTCAGTGCTCGCCACAGTGGGACGGGGCGGAGAAGGGCCCCTCAACATGTCTGGTTCTGGTTTCTGCAAAGTCTGGGGTCAGTTGGCTGCCCAGACCCCAGTGAGAGGCCTGGAGTGAGCCCTCAGCCTCCTCTGTGAGGAAGGAGCAGCAGCGAGCTCCCATGCAGTGCGCACCGTGGGGACCCGCCGTGATCAACTGTGGGGTTAGGGGGTGCCTGTGCTCTGGCAGGAGGATGGCCGTGTGCGTTTTCCCCATGGCTGTGTTACTGGTATTTCCCCCATTTTACAGATGGGGAAACAGAGGCCTGGAGAGGTTCAGTAAGTCAGAGCCAGGCCTGTGGCTTCCAGCCCGCAGGAGTGGCTGGCGGGGGCGGGTGAGGAGTCAGCAGAGCGGTGGGTGAGGGGTGGGGAGAGGAGGGTCAGGGCAAAGACTCCATCCCAGGCCCCTGCCCCACTGCCTCCTGGGAAGGGAGTGCTGCAGGAGCAGGTCTTCCCCAAGGGTGGTGTGTCCCGCGTGGGCAGGGGTCCCAGAGCAGCACCTCACGCCCTGGGCCGGGGCCCCGCACCCTGCATCACTGGAGGGTGTAAACCCTGTCCCTTTGTCTTTCAGGACAAACACCACGATGCTGCTCATGAAATCATCGAGACCATCCGGTGAGTGTGGCACCTGCCGGGTGGGCGGGGCCTCACAGGGTGGGCCCCCATGCAGGCCGTTCCGCCTGTGCCCTCTGGGCTTACGGTCTGCCCTTTGACCCCGCTTTTCCCTGCGTGGCTCTCACGGTGAGCACCTCAAGAAGGCTTGAGAAGCAGTGACAGCTTGGTCGGAGGAGTCTAGCTCATCCCCATGTGGCCCCGATCAGGTCTTGGGGCTTCTCTGAGCCTTGGATCTTCCTGTGGAAAGGGAGGGAAATCCCGAGCTGGCAGGATTCCGGGGGCTCCCCCACCTCCCCTCACCACCTTGCTTCTTTCTCCTCCCCCTTGGATTTGGTGCTGACTCAGCCTTCCCACGGATGGCTCCTTCTCTCAGGACCCTGGACAGCCTTTCGCTAGCTTGTTCCCTGAGTGTGCGGAGAAGAGCGCCCCTCCCCCACCGGGCGGCGACCTTGACAGAACCCACAGGAAGGCTGCCTACCCCTCTGTTTCTAATGGGTCTTCTCCCATGCTGGCGTGGGGTCTGGAGGGACCTCCCGGTGCCGGGGGTGGCTGCTGGGCGCCATTCTGTACCTGCTTCTTGCTGTACAGTGTGTGGTCAGGGACCCCAACCCTGTTCTTCGTTGAGCATCTGCAGTAAAGCTGGTCGTGTGTTTGTGTGGCTTTGGCCTCTGTTGCTGTGTTTTTCCTCAAAATCCTTAACCGTGTAGCTACCACCTGGGCCCCTGCCGTGATGTCTGCAGGAACGTGCAGTGGCCAGAGGGAGGGCTGGGCTGGTGGTGCCTTGTGAGACAGCCAGGCTGGGAGGGCCAGCTGTGATGGGAGTCCTTTCCCTGCCGCGCGGCTGGGCAACGAACCCGGGCACTCCAGCTGCCCGAGCCTGTTTGGTTGGTTCTAAGTGGTTTTAAGTGAAATAACGTGTGCCGGTGTTGCAGGGAGGCCTGAAAGCAATCGTAGTGTTAACTAGTTGTCTTAGTTTGATTTGTGTCATTTTTAAAGAAGGCTGCTGGTTAGGAAGTGGGAGTGTCGTGGTTCACAGGGAGGGCTCTGAGTCAGGTGGCCTGGCATGTGCCCCAGTGGCCTCTGCGCCTGTTTCTCATCCGCGGAGTAGGGCGCTTGTCCCTGCGAGGCTGGGGGTCAGCATCCGCGCTGCAGCTGCCGAGCCAGCCCTTTGTCCGCCGAGGCCTCGTCTTCTCCCGGGGCTGCCCATTTACAGGCCCGATCGTCATGTCCTGGGTCGCAACACGATGTCACCTTCTTCCTCTTTGTCCCTGCAGACAGGCTCTGTTCCCTGGCAAGACGGTCAGTTACCTCCTCTTGCTCTTTCTCTTGTTTTACTTCCTATGACGGAGACTGTCCAGCAGATGCAGTGGTAGACAGAGGGTGTCCGGGGCCCGCGTACCCACTGCCCAGCCTCATGGTGCCCGGCTTGTCACTACTCAGGTGTCACCTTTAGTCTTTGCCATATTTGTATTTTTTAAAAATGCAATCGGGGGCGCCTGGGTGGCACAGCGGTTAAGCGTCTGCCTTCGGCTCAGGGCGTGATCCCGGCGTTATGGGATCGAGCCCCACATCAGGCTCCTCTGCTATGAGCCTGCTTCTTCCTCTCCCACTCCCCCTGCTTGTGTTCCCTCTCTCGCTGGCTGTCTCTATCTCTGTCGAATGAATAAATAAATAAAATCTTTAAAAAAAATAAAATAAAAATAAAAATGCAATCGAGATACAATGGCCGTACGAGAAACCACATGCAGGTAAGGTGCACGCTCCAGCTGATGTAGGTGTGTGCCCGCGTGTGTGAGGCAGCCACAGTAGTAGATGTCTCCATCAGCTGCACCAGTCCCCTCGTGTCCTCTGTGACCTGCTTGCCCTCCACCGCTGTCCCCAGGCAGGGCCAACCCACTTCCTGCCACTGCAGGTTACTTCTCCTGTTCTAGAACTTTACCTACGTGGACTCGTTCGGGATGTCCTTTTTTTTCCTGACTTTCAGCCAGCACGTGATTTTGAGATTCTTCCTGTTGTATCAGTCAGTTTTCCTCTTCGTTACTGAGGAGTGTTCCGTTGTAGGACAGACTATAGTTTGTTCATTCTACCATATGATGGCCACGTTTGGGCTGCTTTCGACTTTGGAGATGATAGTTAAAGCTGTTACGAACATTCATATGGGGCTTTTTTGTAGACATGTCTTTTATTTCTTTTGGGTAAATACCCAGGAGTGGGACTGCCGGGTTTTATGGCAACTTACTTGACGAGGAACTACCCAGGTGTTTTCCAAAGGGACCATCCTGTTTTGTACCCTGCAGACAGTGTGGGAACATTCCGTGGCTCCCCAGCACACCAGCATGTGCTGTTGACATGGTGTGGTTTTGCTGGGCTAATCGGAGCTGTGTAGTGGTATCTCACTGTGATTTCGATTTGCTTTTCCTAATAACTAATGATGGTCACCATCTTTTGCTTGTTTTTAAGAATTGATTTTACCATTGAATTTTAAGTGTTCTATACATGTCCTCGTTACCAGTCTTGTATCAGATGCGTATTTTGCAAATCTTTTCTTTCAGTCTGTGGCTTACCTCTTCATAATCTTTTTTTTTTTTTTAAGATTTTATTTATCAGAGAGAGAGAGAGAGCAAGAGAGCACAAACAGGGGGAGCCGCAGGCAGAGAGAGAAGCAGGCTCCCCACTGAGCAGGGAGCCCATTGCGGGACTCGATCCCAGAACCCTGAGATTATGACCTGAGCCAAGGCAGACGCTTCACTGACTAAGCCACCCAGGCATACCTACCTCTTCATATTCTTTTTTTTTTTTTTTAAAGATTTTATTTATTTATTTGACAGAGATAGAGACAGCCAGAGAGAGAGGGAACACAAGCAGGGGGAGTGGGAGAGGAAGAAGCAGGCTCATAGCGGAGGAGCCTGATGTGGGGCTCGATCCCAGAACGCCAGGATCACGCCCTGAGCCGAAGGCAGACGCTTAACCGCTGTGCCACCCAGGCGCCCCTCCTCTTCATATTCTTAACAGTGTCTTTTGAAGAGCGGATAGCTTAAATTTTAATGAAAGTCCAGTTTGTCCACATTTTTCTTTTATAATTTGTGTTTTTCGCTTCCTAAGAAATATTTGCCAAATCTGAGGTCACAGGGGTTTTCTTCTATGCTTTCTAGAAGTTTTAGGGTTTAGGTTTTGTTTTAAGTTGTTTCATCCATTTGAGTCAATTTTTATGTATGGCACAAAGGTGTGAGTTGAAGTTGATTGTTTCACATGTAGACGTCCACTAGTTCCAGCACCATTTGTTAATGAGACTGTCCTTTCTGTATGGAATGTCCATGTCACCTTTGTCAAAAGTCAGTTGACAATGTGGGAGTTGGTTTATTTCTAGGTTTGGTTCTGTTCCACTGACCCCTGTCTGTATCCTTTCACCAAAGAGAACCTTGGTTACTTCAGCTGTAGAGTAAGTGTTACAGTTGAGCAGAGTGAGTTCTCCACCTTTGTTCTTTTATTTTTTTTTTAAAGATTTATTTATTTATTTATTTGACAGATAGAGACAGCCAGCAAGAGAGGGAACACAGCAGGGGAGTGGGAGAGGAAGAAGCAGGCTCCCCGCGTAGGAACCCGATGTGGGACTCGATCCCGGAACACCGGGACCACGCCCCTAGCCGAAGGCAGACGCTTAACGACTGAGCCACCCAGGCGCCTCTCCACCTTTGTTCTTTTAAACTATTGCTTTGGTGGGCGTATGGGCGGCTCAGTAGGTTAAACGTCCGACTCTGTGTCTCAGCTCAGGTCTGGATCTCAGGCTTGTGAGTTCAGGCCCCATGTTGGGCTCCATGCTGGGTGTGGAGCCTACTTAAAAAATAATAATAATGACAATAAATATTGCTGGTTATTCCATCTCCTTTGTATTTCCATATACATTTTAGAGTCAGCTTGTTGATTTTTGCATAATTTTGTTAGGAATTACATTAAATCAGGGGCGCCTGGGTGGCACAGCGGTTAAGCTTCTGCCTTCGGCTCAGGGCGTGATCCCGGCGTTATGGGATCGAGCCCCACATCAGGCTCTTCCACTATGAGCCTGCTTCTTCCTCTCCTACTCCCCCTGCTTGTGTTCCCTCTCTCGCTGGCTGTCTCTATCTCTATCGAATAAATAAATAAAAATCTTTAAAAAAAAGTATTAAAAAAAGGAATTACATTAAATCAATAGGTCATTTGGAGAGGTTTGCCACTGAGGCTTCCAATACTGGGTCTTTGAATCCATGAACATGGTATACATCTTTCTGCATTTCTTTCAGCAGTGCTGTTATTTCAGTGTGGGTCTTGGGCACCTTTTGTTCTGTTTATTCCCGGACGGTCGGGCTTCCGGCACTACTGTAGATGGGGTTCGGTGTCGTCTTATTTTCCAGTCGCCTGCTGCTAATAAAAATGCAGTTGATGTTCGTACATTAGCCACGACCTGTTGCTCAATTTATCGATTCTAGTAGCTGACTTATAGATTTCTTAGGATTTGCTGTAGAAATACATGTGTCATCTGTGAGTAGGGACAGTTCTACTTCCTCATTTCAGTCTTCATGATTTTGTTCCTTTTCCTTGGCTTTCCTGCATTGGCTCGGACCCTCAGTACAAGTCTGTGTAGGAGTCGTAAACGCTGTCGGTTTCCATAGACGCCCTGTGTGAGTGTGAGGAAATGGCCTGCTCTCCCTGATGCTGGTTTCCCTCGGTGTGACCATGGCATTGTGGTCTTGTTAAAAGAAGAAGCCCATAACGTTTACAGATGAGTGCTGGAGTACTTATGAATGAACTAACACAACGTCCGCGGTCTGCTTCTGAATGACAGGGAGTAGGTGCAGAAAAGCGTTTGACAAAAAGTATCTGTTTGTGGTAAGAGCTCTCAGTGCAGGAAGAGGCACATGGCCTGTAATTTTGTCTTGCTCTGGTGACGTTTCTCTGATGTATAGTCACTGCTTTTCCCCTTTTAATTAATAAATACCTTGGGGGAGATCCTTGGACACCATGCAAACATGCCGTTTCTCCTTGGACTTTGGCTGCTCATTTTAGCATCCAGAGGTGGCTCTCACCTGCCACAACGGGTGACTGCTGCGTTCTGATAAAGGTGAGTTTCTTTCCTCATTCTCTCCGTAGTTATTGACTGGAGCTCTTCTGTAAGAGAGAGCTGTCCTCTCATAACGTGTTTACTTCATTCCTTGAACCATAACTCACGACTGCTGTTTCCTCACTCACGCTGTTCCTGTGCTGGCCGGTTGGGGCCCTCTCAGTGTGTGCCCTGTCCCTTTGGCGTGCCCCTGCCTTCCCGAGCGTATCCTCACTTTCTAGAACGAGGGGTGCTCCAAGAGTCGTCTTGAATTTCCCATGTTCCAGATCTGCGAATCCACTGCGTCTCTGAGGAGCTCTGGTTTTATTGGAGACCAGTGTGTGCTGTTTTTTTGAGATTGTGTTGTTTGTCTTCTCCTTGCTGAGTTGTGAGCGTTCTTGACATAGTGTGGTTGTGAGTGCCCCGTGAGGTACTGTATTGCGTGTAGTGCGGCTAATTGCGGTTTTAATGGCACCTTCACTAGTGGAAGTCTTTAGTGTATCAGTTCGTTTTTGGCGGTTCCTCCTCTGGGCCATGTCCAGGAAATCTTTGCCTGCCCCGAGTCACAAAGGTATTCTCTCTGTTTTCTTTAAGAAGCCCTGTGGTTTCAGCTTTTGGGTGTGGGTTTAACGTCAGTTGTGAGTGGGTGTTTGTGTATGTCAGCTGGGGGTTTATATTTGTAGGGATCAAGATTAATTAAAAAGACTTTGTTTTCCCCCATCAGGTTGTCTTGGTGCTTTTATCAAAAGCCGCTTAAATGTTAGCCTCCGTCTGTCCTGTGCGCCGGGTCATTGATCGGTCTCTTTGTCTCTCCGCCAGCACCACGTTCTCCTGGTTACTGTAGACCAGGAGGGTCTCAAAGTAAGGCAGTTACATCTTTTAACAGTGTTCTTTTTGAAGATTATTTAGGCTAGGTTTGCAATCTTTGAATGTCAGTTTTAGAATCAGGTTGTCTGTTTCTGAGAAAGCCTAATGAGCTCGTTCTAGGAATTACTTCTAGTTGGCAGTTCAGTCCGGGGAGTAGGGCCATTTTAACGACGTTGAGTCTCCTGTTCCATGAACATAGCTTCCCTTGCTTTCTTTCGTCTTTGGTTTTTCTCAGCAATGTTTTGCTGTTTTCACTACAGAGGTGTTGCAAATCTTTCATTAAAATTATCACTAAAGGGGCGCCTGGGTGGCTCAGTCTGTTTGTTAAGTGACCCTTGATTTTGGCTCAGGTCATGATCTCAGGGTCTTGAAGTTGTGCCCTGGGTTGGGCTCCATGCTGTGCATGGAGCCTGTTTAAGATTCTCTCTCTCGGGGTGCCTCGGTGGCTCATGGGGCGCATGGGTGGCTCAGCCGTTAAGTGTCTGCCTTTGGCTCAGGTCATGGTCCCAGGGTCCTGGGATCAGGCCCAACATCGGGCTCCCTGCTTGGCAGGAGCCTGCTTCTCCCTCTCATACTCCCCTTGCCTGTGTTCCTTCTCTTGCTGTCTCTCTCTCTCTGTCAAATAAATAAATAAAATCTTAAAAAAAAAAAAGATTCTCTCTCTCCTTCTCTGCTCCTCCCCCACGCTCACGTTCTGTCTCTCTCTCTCTTTCTCTCAAGTAAATAATTTAAAAAATTATCCGTAAGTATTTATGCTTTACTGATATTTTAAATGGAATTTAAAAAATTCGTTTAAAAATTCTTTGTTGCTGGTTTATACAAACATAGCTCATTTTTGTTCATTGACCTCATGTCTTGTGACCTTGCTCAATTCACATAAGTTCTAGAAGCTTCTACGTAAATTCCTTAGGACAGCCTGTGTATTAAATTGTGTGTCTGTGAACGGAGATGTTTTGCTTCTTTTCTGGTCTTTATACTGTTCACTTACTTTTCTTACCACGTGGTGCTGGCCAGGGACTGTGGTAGAGTGTTGAGGAGAAGTGTGGTGGCCGGTGTCCTCACCTGTCCCTACCCTTCTGGCATCGCTCAGTCTTGTGCCCGCGGTCTGGCAGCATCTGCAGGACCTGTACCCTCCTGTCCCGTGTGCTGCTGAGCAGAGTTTACTGTAAACACGTACTCAGGAGGAGGGAGGGTGGGGGGAGCTCAGATGCATTAGAGGGACCCTTGGGGAGGTTGGTACTTGGAGGTGGGCATGCCCAGCTGGCCCTGGTGACTGTGAGTGTGGAGGGGGTCTCGTGGGGAGGGACCGCGGAGTCGGGGGCAGGAGAGCCGCCGTGTGTGTCTGTGTGTTTGGGGGCCGGCAGGGCACGATGGAGGAAGCTGCTTCCTGCTCTGGCAAGGGAGTCTGGCTTGAGGACACAGGGACAGCACAGGGTGGCCTTCCCTCCTCCAGGAGAACTCCCGTCCCCACAGAGCGGAGCTGGCTGGGAGCCCACAGGCACAGCAGAGACAGTGGGTGTGCAGGCCCTGCCCCACCTCACGCCCCTTTCCACCTGTTGCTTCCTCCGGGGTTTTCATCCTGCTTGGGGCTTGGGTTTGGCTTCTGTATCTGTTGAGTGACTGTACTCCTTTTTATCCTTTATTTTAGTAATGAGGTGAAGGACAGTGATTCATTCTTGCCATAAACTCCACCTGATAACGTGTATTGCTGACTTCAGTTTACTAGTGTTTTTAGAGGGTTTTTGTGTGTGTTCATGGGGGATATTGGTGGATAGATTGCCTGTTTTATACCGACTTTGTCTTTCCAAGGCTCTGTCTCCCTCTGGTTTTGGCCTCAGGGTAACGCTGGCCTCGTAAAACTGAAAGCGATCGGTGTCATCCCTCCTTAAATGTGTCTGGCGGAATTCCCCAGTGAGGCCAGCTAGACCTGGAGGGCTCTTTGTGGGAAGGTGCTTGATCAGAGAATCGAGGTCTTGAGTGGGGCCCGGGCTGCCTAGATGGTCCCTTTCGTCTGGCGTCCGTTTCCCTTATCTGTTCTTTCTAGGAATTGGTTCATTTCCTCTGAGTTGTCCGATCTCTCGGCGGGATGTTTTGCATAGCGTCCCGGGTTTTCTCTCGAAGATGTGTAGCATCAACCCCTCTCCCCTGGCTTTTTCTCGAGGTTGCAGCAGGACCCTGCAAGGGTTACGCCTTGGGATCGGCTGGTGTGTTTTTCTGTCCCTTTCCTCCGTGGGCTCCCCTCCGTCTCTGGTTCTTGCTGCGTGTTTGTGGAAGCAGCCCCCTTGTCTTGGGCTTGGGTGACTCGTGGAGCGGCACTTGCCGCTGGCTCCCAGGGCACAGTGGATTCCACACTCCCTGCCTGGAGCGGGTTGGTTTCCTCAGCTCCAAGCCCCGTTGGCCCCCAGGAGCCGACGCTGGCGGGACCTCTGCAGACCGCGTGAGTCACAGTGTCAGCCACGGCCTCGCGAGGTTTGTTCTGAAGTAATGCGTCCCTTTTCTCTTGCGCATTTTGAGTCGAATAGAGAGGATTTTTTTTTAAACGTTTGGAAGTTAACAGTGTTTAAGACAGTTGAGAGTAAAAAATAGAGCGTGGAGACTAGTTTTCACTGTTGATTTTGCGTTTGTGTTTCAGATGGGTCTGTGAAGAGATCCCGGACCTCAAGCTTGCGATGGAGAATTATGTTCTCATCGACTACGACACCAAAAGGTGAGCAGAGCTCTGCGCGGCCTCCCCGCTGGCCGGGGACACAGTCTCCGTCAGCTCTTCTTCGACGGCGCAAGCTGGTCTGAAATTTCCTTTTAGAGTTGGCTGTCGCCTCCATGAAGTTATTTTGGTAGGAAATGTTTATCAAATATTGGCAGAGGCTGTCAACGAGGACGTAATTGTAAATGCCACATTGCGGAAACGGCGCCCGGTATGTGTGAAATCAGCGCGAGCTAGCCGCCGAGGGGCCGGTCTCCCTGCGGGCAGCCGCTAGCAGCCAGCGTTCCTGCCTGGGGGCAGCGCCTCTGCACGGGCCTCCTGGCTCGCGCTCTGGCCGGCCCCCGTCTGGGCCTCAGTGGGGTTTGGTCCGTCACTTCGAGTCCAGCCCTTTGGCCGCTTCTCGCAGTTTCCTGCAGGCACGTCCTGGATCTCAGAGGAGAGTCTTGTGGGTGGAGAAGGGCGAGGCTGTCTCTGGAATGCCTGCCTGAGTTTTTTGTTTCTCTTTGAGAAGGAAGGCTGACATTCCATGCTCCTGCCGCTTTAGCTCTTGGCAGGCTTAGAATCGGCACTGCCGTCTTCCCTGAAGGACTGTGTCCTCTGTGGGCTTCGCTAGCTCCCTCTCGATAAGGAGCACAGTCCAGAGAAGCCCAGGGCGCCTCACAGGACCTGGCACCCAGGTGTTGTCGACCCAGTCTCTGTTTAGGGGCTTCTTGGTCTGCTCGCCAGCCCTGATCCCATTCCCTTAGCCTCCTGTCTTGTTCCCTATTTAATAATTGGCCCAGCAGTTGAGAAAAAAGAGAACTGTGCTCACCCCTCACACACAGCAGCCAGGCCCCGTGGTCTCGGGTGGTGTGCGTGCATCTGGCGGTGTGGGCCCACACCGAGGACTGGGGTGCGCTCTCTTGCTCCCGGGGTGAGGGTGCATACGGCTGCTGACCCTTGGATGTCAGTCATTTGGCCAGTGAAACACACCTTTAATAACGGGTGATTGCTCTGGGCCTGGCTGAGAGCGGCCAGCGTTTTTCAGGATCATTTTGCTCTAAGATGTTTGCAGGGGGGTGTTTGAGGTTCTTTCCCTCCATACTCAGTTGGCTTAGAAAAGACTGGGAGTGGGTGGCCAGTCTGGAGGCATCCGCCTGAGGGACCGGTGTGGCCTCAGAGTCAGGTTCATGGTGGGAAATCCTTGTTTCTCTCAAGCAAGGTGGCGGTAGGGCCAGCCCACAGCGTTTGCGCACCCTTCCAGGGTTGGGCCTGGGTGGCTCACAGCTGTCGAAGGTGAGGGGAACCACAAGGAAATCAAATTACAAAGTAGTGCCATGGTTTTCCCCTGAGGGCTGCTCGAGAGACTAGGAGCCAGAGATCCTGGATCTTTCATTTTGCAAATTAGGAGGACCAAGGAGTGTCACTCTGACACTGGGGCATTGCCGGGCCTGCGGACTGCCAGGTCCTGCTTCCTTGTGACCCCGCCTGGCCCGGCGCTTAGCAGGGGAGGGGGCTAGAGCGCCTGTACCACCTGTGTCCGGCCTGCGTCTGTGGCCCACCCCTCTCAAAGAGCAGCAGAGCTCATCGTTGCTCTTGGGGTCCTGAGTTCGCCACAGGCGCCCGGGGGCCACTGTGTCACTGTCCTTTGTGAGGACCCATCTCACTTTGATAGTGGCTACTCTTCTCACTCGTTCTCCACTTCTCCCGCTTTTCCGCCATGCTGTCCTATGGGGGACCTTGGACTTGCCGTCGGGGAGCCAGCTCAGTTGAATCCTTTTATTTCTGTTGTAAAGAAAAGGTGCACGTGAGCTCTTGGGGTAAATCTGGGACTGAGGATGAGGGGTGGGTGGTCAGCGAAGATGCTGGGGGCAGGGGGGCGGGCGGCTTGGGGTGCACACGGCGTGCTCGTTGCTTCCCATGTCCCGTGTGTGGAGGGGCCTCTCCCAGGCTCCTGGCATCTGGCTCCGGGAGGACGCCTCCTTGCCGCTGTGTGCGTGTAGGTGTTCTAGACAGAGCCCCCCCAGCTGACGTCCCCTCAGCACAGCGCAGACCTCGCAGCACGTCCCCCCGGCACTGCTCACGTCAGGCAGGTCATTCTCTGCGGGGTGTCCCGGGCACTGTCACAGGCCGTGCAGCATCCCTCACCCACCCCTTCGATGCCAGGAGCACCCCAGAATGTCCCCAGATGTCGCCGTACGTTGCACAGTGTCTCCTGGAGGCAGAGTCAGTCCTGGGGGGACCTTCTGGGTTAGGGCATTGCATTGAAAGTCATCCCTGGAGTAAACATGGTGGGGCTTGGGACAGTCCAGTCTCATTGAAAAACTCCCAAGCAGGCTCTCATTAGGCACCTGCCACGCGCTGCCTGCACATCTTTGAGAATGTTGGAGTCTGTGCGGGCGGGTGTTGGGCCGTGTCCTCTTCTGCCAGGAGAGTGAGGGGCCCTTTCTGCAAGAGACATGGGGAGCGAGCGGGAGGGGTAGCCACTACCAGAGAGTGATGGGTCCTCACAAAGGACAGTGACACAGCGGCCCTGGGCTCCTATGGCGAACGCAGGACCCCAAGAGCAACAATGGGCTCTGCTGCTCTTCCAGAGGGGTGGGCCACGGAAGTAAGAGGATCCAGCTAAGTCAGGGTGGCCCCTGTGCCCATCAGGTTGGGGCTGAGATGGAGGCTTCTTCCGGCCCTGGAGGGAAGACCTTGTAAGGCCCGCGCACGTGGCCCTGGGCTAGCGGGTCCGGCTGGGGGAGCGGATGGGATTTCTGTCCAGCCCACTGGGTGGGGAGTCAGGGCCAGTCTGGTCCCAGCCGAAGTGCTTTATGAAGGCTGTGCAGAGCCCCTTCTCTCACTGACACACCACTGACCTTGGGTTTGGCCCATGAACCGCGACCTTCGCAGGCTGCCCCGAGGTACACGATTTGGCCACGCAGCCAAAGACTGCCTCAGCCCCAGACTCTGGGCTCAGCCTTGTTGCCCACTCGTGGTTCTCCTTGGTGCCCTGCGACCTCTGCCTTCCCACCAGGCGAGAGCTGGCTCTGCCTGTGCAGGAGCCGTCCCTCCCGAACGGCCTGCCAGGCCCCCTGTGGCTTGTTCTGAGCTCCGCAGTGACTGGCGCCTTTCCCTTGCCTTTTCAGCTTTGAAAGCATGCAGAGGCTCTGTGACAAATACAACCGTGCCATCGACAGCATCCACCAGCTGGTAGGTGGCCTCTGGCCTCCCTCACGTGCGTCTGCCCGTCGGGCGCCTGTGCAGGGGTGCTCACCCAGCTGCCCGTCACGTTTCCTGGGTGGTTTTAACAACACGCCTCGCGAACCCCCGCAGACCACCCTGGAGTGTGTGCGTTCACACGTGCGGCTTGGGGCCGGCCACTGCTGACCACCAGTGGGAGGTCTCTGGGGAGCCGCTGTTGGGGCCGGCCTGAGGGTGGGGTGCGTCCCCTTCTCCCGGCATGCTGAGTGCTCATCCCCGGGGTCTCGAGTGCATATGGACCTTCATGTCGGTGCCTTGTCCCCATGGGCTGAGACAGGCAGGTGCAGTCAGCAGCCTGCCCGGGGCTTCTCCGGTCCCTCAGCCAGCTTTGTTATGAGTGTTCTCCTGCCATCCCTTTGGGGTATTCTGTTTATGGAGAGGCCTGAGGCTCTCACCTCCTTCTGCCACCATGCTGGGACCTGGGGAGCCTTCGCCTGGCAAAGAACAGACAACAGCCGGGCCAGGCCAGACTGCGAAAGCAGTTGCAGAGAGCGCATCACTCCTGTTTCTAAGGACGTTCCACTGTCTAGGCGGTGTGGGCTCCTAGTGGGGGTGGGGGTTCTCTGGCAGGAGCCTTGCTGTCAGGGGAGGCTATGGCAGGATGTCAGGCCATGCAGCTCCGAGGGCCTTGCACGGGCTAGCCTGGGCTCTCTGGGCGGTCATCCCCATCACTATTACTGACGGGAGGGGAGGGGGATGCTGAGTCAGACGAATATTTTATGGCGTCCTGTGCAAGGGACCTGGGATTCAGAGAAGTTCTGGGTGTCAGCTGTGCGCCCCCGCCTGCCACTGCCTCAGCCCAGAGTCCTCCCCTTGGTTTTGTCCTGGGCAGGAGGTGGGGCCTGAGGCTTGGGGCTGACCTGAGCAGCTCATGGTGGCCAGGCCACGCAGCCTCTAGTGCCCTGCACGGCGGTGGCTCGGCCCCAGGCTGGGAAGGCCCTCGGCAGCTGTCAGTGCTGCCGTCACAGGCTGCAGGTGGCTGAAGGGCAGCTGCCGTGAGTCGCAAGGGGGTGGACCGTGAGGGGTCAGGGCACCAGGCCTCAGTGGTGCCCCAGGGCTAGGAGCCTGAGGACTTTGTCCTTGGGCCAGCATGAGCTAAACGGGATGCAGGCCCAGTTCTCTCCCCTAGGGCAGAGATCAAGCCCCTAGGGTCCTGACAAGGACCCAGAAGGCTCTGGTTCTTTCCGTGGCTCTTGGCCCGTTTCTTGCCCAGACAGACTTTAAGGTGAAGGCGCAGCTCTGAGGCCAGGGTTGCAGGGTAGCCGAGGCTAACGACCTCTCGTGTCTAGTGGGGTGGTGTGGGCAGTCGCCCACGAGCATGAGCACCGTTGTCCGGCGTGGGCAGCGGCCGGGAGGTGCCGGGGTGGACGGCCGCCTGTGATGTGTGCGGTGCTTTCTCTGCTGTGCTAGTGGAAGGGGACCACGCAGCCCATGAAACTGAACACGCGGCCGTCCAACGGGCTCCTGCGGCACATCCTGCAGCAGGTCTACAACCACTCGGTGACGGACCCTGAGAAGCTCAACAACTACGAGCCCTTCTCCCCGGAGGTGTACGGAGAGACCTCCTTTGACTTGGTCGCGCAGATGATCGATGAGATCAAGATGACCGAGGATGACCTGTTTGTGGACCTGGGCAGTGGTGAGTGTGGGCAGGCCATGCTGTGAGCACCACCAGCCTCCTGGCCCCTGGAGATGGAGGGGGCGGCTCGGTCAGCACCCCGGGTCGCCCACAGCCCCCCACGCGGGGCTGCCCCTCTCTGCGCCAAGCCGGTGCTCTGCACAGAGGAGAAGCTGGGTCGTCGTGCTCCCAAGGGCCCCTCCCCGTCTCTCACCCCTCCTCGCATTGCTGGACCTGTTCTTGGCTTAGAGGGGACCCCCGTGACCCCTGCAGACCAGCCCCGCGCGTTGCTGGTTGTCTTTGCCTCCTCCCCCCATTCCCCAGCTCTCACTAGCCGCCCCCCTCCTTTGTGTATGGTGGTCCTCTGGCCCCAGAGTGGAGCAGGCTCCTGAGGGCAGGGGCCTGTCCTCAGTGTGGCCTAGCAGGTGACGGACTACAGACTGTACTGAGTAGACAGACCCCTCAGGTTGCTCGATTCCGGATGGGACGTGTTGGGGTGACAGGGCTGATGAGGTGGCCGGCTGTCAGCCTGCCCTTGGAGCCCCATGCACAGGGGTGGCTCTGCCACCCGGATGTGACCTTGTTTTGACATAGAACCTTGTGGTGCGGCAGACTCAGCGTCCCGTCCCAAGCCGGCACAGCCGTGGCGCTCGGAAAAGGGCCCAGCACACCGGGCAAGGACCACTTTTTTGATGTCATCGTTAGTCTGAGTCCTTTTAAGCACGCAATTCATACTTTAATAAGAATGCTCACACTTAGGGGCGCTGGGGGCTTGGTCAGTTGAGGGTCCAACTCTTGGTTTCGGCTCAGGTTATGATTTCAGGGTTGTGAGATCAAGCCCCGTGTCGGGCTCCGCATTCAGCGGGGAGTCTGCTTGAGATTCTCTGTCCCTCTGCCCCCGCTTTGTGTGTGTGCGTGTGCGTGCTCTAAAAAAAAAAAGAAAGAAAGAAAAAAAGAATTCATATGCGTCAAAAGTCGGTTACCTAAAAGGCCACAGAACTTATCTGCGTGTACTGAAAGGTTTAGGAGTTTTGGAAAGCACCTGCCCAGCTCCTCATGTCCGGCTCTTACCACCCTACCCCACCCCCGTCCCCTGGCTACGACCCTTGTGTCCTCTCGCCACGGCCCTTGCCATTTACCCTGCGTTTTTAAGTAGTGGGCCTATTTTCTTTGTTTCTCTCTTTAAGATTTTTTGTTTGTTCAGGTAACTTCTACCCCGACGTGGGGCTTGAACTCATGGCCCCGAGATTGGGAGTCACGTGCCCCACCAACCAAGCCAGCCAGGTGCCCCGGTGTGCTTGTCTTTAATTTTTTAATGTATTCTATTCAAAGTGCAAACTCAGAAGGCTGCTGGCATGTTATCTGAGAGATATGACTGACCCAAGTAGGAGGGGAGACTGTTGGCGAAGCTTCCTGGCGCACTGAGGTCTGAGCGCCAGCCACCCCAAAGCGTGCATGCACGACCCCTCGTGACGAGCGCAGCCGGGCACGTCGGTGCTTTCAGCCCGGTTGTTGGGCTGCACGGCGAGGCCAGCGCATGACAGTGGTTTGGAGACCCTGTTGCTGGTGGGGGGGCTTCTCCTGCTATCTCCCAGTTGCGCTGAACCCCAGTCGATGCCGAGTGTCGAGGGGTGTTCTCAGGGCTTTCAGATCCGGCCGGCTAGGCCGTGCTGTGGTGGTAACCTGGGAGCCTTCCGGAGGCGTTACTGCGTCTCGTGGAGTTGCGGCTGCACAGTCGATGCCACGCAGGTGCCGTAGACAGAGAGCAGGTCACCATCGCGGGAGCCCCGGAGTGTGGTCTGTGTGAGGCAGTGTAGGCCAGACGGCCGTCTCCCTACTGGGGGCTCGGCTCACGGCCTGGGTCATTGGCATTTCCTCAGTGACCTTGGAGAGTGCTCGCCCCTTCTTGGAGAGCCAGTGGCCTCTGCCTGTTGCCCCCATGGCCAGCACCTGCCTGGGCTGGGCCTCGACTCCAGGTAGGTGGAGCCCCTGTCGCCAGGGCTGCGTCTGACGGTCCTGCTCTCTCTCTGAAGGAGTGGGCCAGGTCGTGCTGCAGGTCGCCGCGGCAACCAACTGCAAGCATCACTATGGCGTGGAGAAAGCCGACATCCCAGCCAAGTACGCGGAGGTGAGTGACTCTGGATTGGGGTACAGGTGTGTGCGTGCATCTCTTTGCTTTCAGACCTTTGTTTGCTGTGACCCATGGGGTGTGAGGAGGGAAGGACAGAACGAGGTGGGCGGTCCGAGGGGCTGCTTGTGCTCTGCATGCACCTCTGGGCCCCACTGTGTGCTGCCAGCAAGGACTACAGCCTCGTCTCCCCCGGCTGGGCCCCCTGGGGTGCTGTCAGTGGGGTTTGGGCAGTAGGTGCATCTCCAGAAATGTCTTTAGAGTGTGTGGCCTGCACATCTGGTGGACTCTGCAGGTCCTACAGTCTGTCCTCCCCTGCAACCTCCAGGGTCATCCGGGGCTGCTTCTCAAAGGGCAGTAACCCAGCTTATCCCCAGGGAGGCGGGTAGGAAGGGGCCTCGGGGAGCCACTGACGGGCTGTTGGTTCATTCCCTTGCAGACCATGGACCGAGAGTTCAGGAAGTGGATGAAATGGTATGGAAAAAAGCATGCAGAATACACAGTGAGTGCCATCGCTCCATGCCCCTGTGGCTAGCAACCCGGCTCCATTTCTGTGCCTCCTCCTTCTTCCCTGACCCGCCGTTCTTCCCTCCCGGGGCCGCCCTCCCTGCCTGTCCTTGCCCCCCGTGGAGCGCGGCGCTGTGGAGGGGAAGGCCTGCTCGGCATCACCAATACCCTCCTCCCTTTCCTGGCTCTTCTGCCCTCTCTGGGCCTCCTCCGGGGGCTACAGCTACTCCTGCCCTGTGCTCTCTGAGGACAGACGTGGCACGTGGCGGCGCCCTTTTCCCCCAGCCCTCAGCCAAACGAAGGCAGTCTCGTGCAGAGACTGCAGCGTGTCTCCAGGCACCTGGCGGTCTCAGGGCGCCCTCCTTCGGTGTCGTGCATGTGTCTTGTCACGGCAGCGGCACGGGACTGGGCAGGGGGTGGTGGATGAGAAGACATCTTCTCCTTGTTTTCTTGGCAGCATGTGACCCAGCCGGTGAGTCACCCTCCTGGCGAGGCTCGGGTTTGGGGCGGCACGCACCCCCAGCTCTCCTGGCTGCTGCTGTGCCTCGGGCTCCATAGCTTGGCCCAGCCTTGCGATGCCCACATTCCTTGGCCGGCTGGGGTTCTAGACCCCTGTCCTCTGTCTGCTCCTGTCCGGGGCATCTGCATTACACCTTGAAACCTGTGTCTGGGCCCAAGACTCGTCCCCTACTCTTTCTGTTGCTGCGGACACGCTGCGGCCGTGTAGCCTGCACCCACTTGGCCACGGCAGGGACACCACAGACAGAGTGTGTCCAAACCGGATCTTTAATTCATCTTTCTCTTCCCATCTCAGGTCATTATCTGCACATACCCAGAGCTCAAGGCCCAAATCACTGAGATTCCACTTGATTCCCTGGCCGGCCCTGTTGCTCTTCCCTCCTGGAGATTTCTTACAAGTGTTCATCTCTTGTCCTGTCTGTTGTCAGCAGCCCAGAGCAAGCCATCCCATGGGGTGTTGACTGTTGAGCTGGAGCTGGTGTTCCTTGTTGCATTAGAGAACTAGAATAAGTCATGTGATGACGGGCTGGAGGTCGGTTGGGGTGTGGGGAGAAGGGGAAAGGGGAGGTTTCCCCTTCCTTAGGACAGCCTGATGGCTTCTCCTTTCATGGGTCATGCCTGCGCTGTAGTGTTTGAAGGTCATTGCCATACGCTAGGCCACCCACACTTGCTACTTAGTGTCTTCTGGGAGTTTCGTAGCTGTATTTTATGTATAGGGCCGTGAGGCTGTGAGGGCGGCACCTGGATCTTTTTTTTTGCACATGGAGGCCCAGCTGTTTCAGCCCCGTGGTTTCAGACTCTGCTCTTGCTCCTCTGTCTTTCTGTCTGCTCCGTCACCAGTCCACACTGTCACTGTTCCTGTGGCTCTGTAGCATGTCTTTACTCAGGCAGCGTCCGCCTGTCCTCTGACCTTGTTCTTCTCCTTCCACGCTGTGTCAGCCACTGTGGGCCTTTTACTTCCCCAGATAAACCGTGGAGTCGGCGTAGAGTCAGTTTGTGGGGACAGGGGCGGGATGGCACTGAGCCGGCACAGCCGCTCCGGACAGTGTCGTGTCTTCCTGCATCCGACACGGCCTGCCTCTCCCTCACCAATGTCATGCATCGGAGCCTGGTACTTTGCCTCATGTAGACCTCGTACACGTTTTGTTAGATTTATACTGAAGTCTGTCTCTCCGTCTGTCTTTCTTGGTGCCTGTATAAACGATATTGTCTTTTTAATTTCAAGTTCCACTTGTCCATTGCTGGTTTACAGGAAAGCAGTTGACCTTTGTTGCATATTAATATATAATGATACTTTTACCTTGGAGTGTTGCTGTAATCGCGTATTAGCTCCAGGTTTGTTTGTTTTTCTGAATTCTTTCAAATTTTCTGCATAGATGATCATGTCGTCTGTGAACAGAGGCAGTTTTATGTCTTCCTTCCCAATCTGTGTATGTTTTATTTTTCTTGTCTTATTGCACGAGCCAGTGTAACAGCTGGTATGTACGGTATACTGCCAAAAGCTGGTGGTGCGAGGGGCACTGCGGCCTTATTCCTGATCTTCCTGGGAAAGCTTCGACTTTCTCATCACGGAGGTGGTGTGAGTTTGTAGGTATTTTGTGGGTGTTCTTTAGCAAGTGGATGCAGTCCCCTCTGTTCTTATTTTGCTGAGAATCTTCGTCATGAACGGGTGTTGCAGTTTGTTGAATGCCTTTTCCGTGTGTGTTGACACGCTCCTGGGATCTTTCTTTGGCCTGTTGATGTGGCGAGCAGGGGTGTTCCTCCGGCCTTCCGTGCCTTGGTGAGTCCCGTCGGGTCATGGTGCGCGGTGGTTTTCACATGGTGTTGGATTTCCGTGCTGCACCTGTGTTGTTGAGTTTGTGTCTGCGTCCACGAGAGATACCGGCCGGTAGTTCTCCTTCCTTGTGACGTTTTCAGGTGTGGGGTGATGCTGGCCCTTGTGGGGAGGAGACGCGCCCTCTGCTTGTGTTCTGTGTTTCCGGGGCCAGGACGTGCACAGGCAGAGTGGGTTCTCTTCCCAGTCTCCTGGTGCAGTTTCTTCTGGAATTCTCCGCCCCCATGTCTGAGGCTCCCTGGGGTCTGCCGTTTGGGCTGAACACGCAGGAAGTCCAGTGGGTCTTCATTTCAAGGAACTTCTTCCCGCGCAGTCCCCCACATCTGCTCTTATGCTGACTGCATTCCTAAGTGGACTTACTAAAATGCAGGTTTTCACGTTTTAAACCACTGCTTGCTTCTGGTGAGAAAGCCCCAGCCCGTGGTGGAGAGGTCGTGTCGCCACATTTCTCAGAAGCGTCCCCTGTCGCTCTCGGCACGGCCTCCAGGACTTTATGCGCAGCCTGGTTTTAGCGTCGGGTGCTCCTCACGGCTGGGGCAAGGAGCAGGGGGAGGCTGGGGGCGCTGCCCGCCCACTTCTCCTTCTGCCGTCCTCTTTCTTTCTCTTGTCTCCATCCTGGCTCAGTGGCACATCAGGGCCTGGCGGTGCAGTGGTCGGCACATGGGAGGGGCTCCCCGTGTGAAACCGCCTCATTCCTTGGGTCTCGTGTGGGGCAGAGTGCTCACTGGCCCCGCCGCGGCCCTGGAGAGGTGGCTGCAAATGGAATTTGGCTCAAAGGACACTTGGGCACGACCTTGGCAGTGGGTGTGTGGAAAAAGCTGGCTGCAGGACGGGCGGCCGGCCATGCCTCTGCTGTTCTGTTGTCTGTTTCCAGAGGGCATCCTCTTGCACCCCGCCAGGCTCCGGCAGGGCGTGGTGAGCGTGTGCTGACTGGTGAGCACCCACATTTGGCGGGAACTTGTGTCCTGGGTCTTGTGAGACCTTCCCAGCAGCTCTCTGTGGCTTTGACCAGGCGTCCTTATTGGCGGGCAGTCCTGCTTCTGTTACTTAAGAACCTAAGAGGAAACAGAGCCAACAGGAGTCTAAAAATAGCCCAGTGTGCTTTTCCAAGCCCCAGAGCCTGCTTCTGCAGGCCGCGGATCCCCGGGTGGCCGCTGCCTCCTCTGTCCCCCTCCCGCCTTTGCAGAGGCGCCGCCCAGCCAGGCTTTACCCTGCCAGCCTCAGCCCCCGCCTCCCTGTCCTGCAGCCCAGCGGTGCCCAAGCGCCAGACCCTTTCTGCTCACCCACATGCCTCCTCCTGTCAGAGCCCCCGTGCCCTCCTCTCATTTGGCTTCTGCCCGCGGGTCTATCTCACCTCAGGGTGTCCCCTCTGCCTGGGAGATACTCTGTCCAACTCCCTGCCCAGGCTGAGGTCCAGGCCCCTGGAGCCCCCATAACCCAGTAGCCGTGCTGTTCACCATGAGCCCTGTATGCTGTGGGAGTGGTGCCAGGGTGTCAAGGGCAGGAGCCTCGCTCTCCAGGATGTGTGCAGGGCCTCCCCCAGGGCACCTGCTGCCTCTCCAGCTAAGTCCACGTCAGGATGGTGCCCGTGTGGCCCTTGGGGTGGCTGGGCCACGTCAGCTGGGGCCCCATGCATCTCAGAGGTGCTGGCCCACCTGCCGCTCTGGTCTTGGTCTGGGTTGGGTCACCGGCAGGTGGGTGTTCTTTTCCCCTGACTGGACAGCATGTGTGTTCCGTGCAGGGGTGAGCACGGCCTCCAGGACCACATCTGGGGCCAGCTGGGGCGGCCTGGGGGTGGGGCTGCACCTGTCTGCGGCCTTGGGGCCACGCGCTGACCAGTGGTCTCTGTGGCATAGGTGGTCGTGGGCACCGAAGCCCTCTGCACCTGTGTGTGCCAGGGGTCTTCTGCATGTCTTCCCATTTCTCCGTACTTGAAGGTCTCAGTGACACTGGGCCTACTCACGGGGTCCCTGGGCAGGGGCACAGGAAGGCCACAGACATCTTTCTGGCCACTGTTAACTCAGGTCCACCAGCCCCAGCAGCACAGCCGACTCAGCCAGTCCCTTTTGTCAGAGGGTCACAGCCCACCCATGCCAAGAGCAGAGCTGCCACGGGACCAGGCAGGCAGAGCCTGGGAGAGTGGCTGTCTTCTTGCCTCAGCTCAGCAGTGGTGCTGTGGCCTGAGACAGCACGGCCTGGACGGGGGAGCTGCCAGGAGAGGGAGGCCATGTGGATAAGTGGCTGCAGGCGTCTGTGTCCATCCCCAGGAGCAGGCCCAGGGGCGGGATGTGCCGGGAGGACCCCAGGGCTCAGCAGACGGTCGTCCCCAAGGCCGTGGTTTATACAGAGAGAGGATAGGAAGCAACGTGAGCTCAGGACAGCGGTGTGGGGGTGGGGGTGGGGATGCCAGGCACGAGCTTCCAGAGTCCTCTCCCGGGGTGCCCCACAGGACGCACTTAGTTCCCCAAATGAGACGGGACCGTGTGTGTGAGGTGTGGTGTCCAGGCGGCTGGCAGAGACCCAGCGCCGTGTTCTCTGCGGGGGTCGGTCTCACGGGCTTCTCTGTTCGTCGGGCCAGGACCCCCGACTCCGGGAGGGGAGCAGGTGCTCAGCACGAACCCCGTGTCTGCACGGATGGTTCAGGGACCGAGCCCCTCGCCAGAGAGGGTGGCCAGAGTCTGGTTCCAGGCGCCATAGAGGGCCAGCCTTGTGAGCCGGCCTCTGAGGAGGGAAGTCTCAGGCCTGCCGCGCAAACTCTCTCTTGCACAGCACCAGTGAGACTGTGGACTCGAGTTACTCCTGAGGCCTGGCAGGCCTGTCCTTGGGAGTGTGACAGATTTAGAAAGCTCCACAGGTGGAGAGAAGATTTGCAGATAGGACAGCTGGGGTGTGGACAGCCCCCCACGGTGCCTGAGCGCGTTTGGGGGAGCTGCCCCCTCTCCCCACCCCCCGTGCCCTTCACGGTCACGTGCACCACGTGACACCCTGGATGGTCTCTGTGCACGCACTGGAGGGTGTAGGGTTGGCTCGTGGCCTGGCGCACGGCCTCTGCACCAGGTGAGCAGTGCTCGCTGGACCATCTCTGCTCAGGGTCTTTGTTCTGTCCCTTTCTGAGCGGCAGCAGGCCTAGCGCCCAGTGGGCTCCTGCTGTCTTCGTGAGGAGAGCGAGGGTTCCTAGTCACCCCGCGGCATGCATAGGGGTGTAGGTGAGTGTAGTCACCCCCCCATCCCCTCCCCAGCCCCCGGCCCCTGTGAGCCCCTTTCCCGTCCGTGGGGGAGCCTGTTCTGGACATGTCACACACGTGGACTCACACGCCGTGGGGCCTTCTGTGTCTGGTTCCCTCCCTGAGTGTCGTGGGCTCAGGTCCTTCCTGGGGCAGCGCGGGGGGGCGCCTTGCTCCTGCTTGCGGCCGAGGGACACTCCCATGTGTGGTGGACGCGTTGATGGACGTTTGGATGGTCTCCATCGTTTGGCTCCTCCGAATCCTGCTGCTGAGACCGCGCACGCACAGCTTTCGTGGGGACGTGTGCGCTCGCTTCTCCTCGGTACGCTGAGGCGTGGTGCAATAGTGTTTTCAAAGAATGATGAACTTAGACGTCTTGGTTTGCTGAATGCCACAGCTCGGACATCTCGGTCACTAAGAACCGGGTGCTCCTGGAGTCGCCGTGTTAGCATGCTGGCACGCGCAGTGCAGAGAGCCAGCGTTGAAGGCACAGATGGGCTGCTGTCAGGTGAGCGAGCCCGCGGGACGCCGGGGTCAGCCGCCACGCCGGTGTGAAGGTGGTGCAGGGAGCCAGCCTGGCCTTTGCCGTGTGCCGGGCTGGCGCTCTCTCCCCCAGTGGTGCTGTGTGCCTGGGCGCCCGCCGAGTGTATGACCACTGTTCTCCGTGGTAGCCCTGGCCAGCCAGCCGACCTACCTCCATCCAGAACCGCCAGCAGCCTGGGAATCCCATGTGGCCGTGTGCCAGGCTTGCCCCCGGCTGGCTCTGTGTGACCGCAGTGTGTCCTTTGGTGGGGCAGGAACCTCCCGGAGCCACCGCCGCATTGGTCTTACATCCTCCCCACTTCAGTGACTGCGCTCATTTCATCTTCTCTCTGCCGGCGGGTGGGCAGGGCGTGAAGCCGGGTGAGGCCTCCTCAGTCAGCCTCCCTCCTGTTCTCTTCCTTTCAGCTGGAAAGAGGCGACTTCCTCTCGGAAGAGTGGAGAGAGCGGATTGCCAACACAAGGTAGGGCCTGGTCGGGCGGGTGCCCTGAGGGAGGGTGCGTGGCCGTGGGGCGCACTGCAGTGCGCCTGGGAGGGGTGGCTGGCGGAGGCTGGCAGAGGCTGGTGGAGCTCCTTTTCTCCCCGTCCCTCCCCTGCAGCCGAGCAGGTGGCCCGGGAGCCAGACCCAGGGCCCCAGGGCAGGGCCAGGTGTGGCTCGAGGCCGACACGTGCCAGTGCCCCGGCTGCCCGTCAGGAAGGGCCCTTTCCTGCTGTCTGGGCCCTGCACCCAGCATGCAGGTTTTTTGCTGTGTCCACACCTCCCCCAGTGGGGTGTGGGGGCAGGGCTGCTTCTCTGCCTCCGCTGTGGGCCCAAGGTTGGTCTGCAGCCCTTCCCCTGGCCTCAGGCCGGGGGTGCTGCAGTCCGCTGGAGATCGCTGGAAGCTCAGGGACCTGAGAGTTGTTGCACACCCCAGAGCCATCTTCCTGGGGAGAAGTCAGCCTTGCCTTGCCAATGGTGGCCCACTGTTTTGGGGGACCTTGCTGTCTGGTCTCTCCCGGTCATTCCTTCAGGCACGTACTGTCTGTTGCCCCACAGTCCCCACTGTCTGACTCCTGGGGGCAGGTAGACGCTGGGTGCTGTTCTTTCCAGAGCGTCTCCCTTTGTGGCTGTCCCATGAGAAGTCCTCATCTGAGATGGTTCTGCTCTGCTGTCCCCTACTGGCCAGGTTTTCCCCCCTATTCCTGAGAGACTCCTGCTGGCCCCGTGGGTGTCCCCATCTGTGGGGTTCTGGGGGCTCTCCAGTGCTTAGCACTGGCCAGCAGCATCTGGGCCAAAGTGTCCCATCTTGTGGTCACCCTGGTGATGTGAGAGCTCACGGGGAGGGCACTGTCTTCCGGGCCTCGTCTGCTCCTTGTCCTGCAGGCAGATTGGAAACAGGCTTTTGTGACAGGAGAGTGTCCCCTTGATGTCCCCCCGGGTGCTCTGCTTCCTGGAGGGGTGTCCCCTCCCCCCCCCCAGCCCCTTTCTTGTTAGGGACTCGCTCTGCTTCTGACCCCTTGTGCGTGAGATGGAAGGGCAGGTACCTTTGGGGCACCCTTCCTCCATCAGAGCCGTCCCCAGGGCCTTTACTGGCTCACATCCTGTCTTCCCAGGCTCTGTCCCCGAGCAGGGACTGGGACAGGCCAGCCTCACTCCCTGTGAGATTGTCCTGCCCGGCTGTCTTGTCAGGGCCCTGTCCCTTGGCTCCCCAGGTCACCCGCACCCCAGCCTAAAGCCTCCTATCCTTATCTTTTTGCGCGGTGGCACAGGTAGATCACACTGGGCTTGATCCGTGTCTTTAATATTTCTTCCCTGCTACTCTGCCCGTTGGCGTCCAGTGTCTGTTCTTGCTGTGGTCAGGTCTTCTGTGACTGTTCCGCTACCTGGTTGCTCTGATGGCTTCTAGACATCTTGATTTTAAACTGTTGAGACTCAAAACAAGCAGCGAGGGGATGGCCATCAGCCCAGGGTGTCTCCTGTCCCTTTCGAGAGAGGACGTGAACCCTCTGTCTGCGGTTCTGCCCTTTGTGGCCAGGTGTTACCTGGAGGCCCTGGCGTGGGAGGGAAGAGCCACACAGCTGGCTCGGGAGCTGTTCTTCCTGTGGGGCTTGAGACGAGCAGCTGCACGGCTGTTTGTGGACCGTAGCCATTCAGAGAGTGCCTGGCCGTGGGCACGAGCTGGGCCTGGGCGGGCAGGAAGGGGGCGTCTCCGCACGCCCAGTGTGGGGCAGCGGCCTCCCCGGCCGCCCTAGGTGGCATGCTCGGACTGAGGCCCCTGCGTCGCCCAGGGCCAGACGGCGCGGGGAGGAAGGAGGACTGTGCCTCTGGCCCTGCAGGCCCTCGGGCGGCTCACTCTGAAATGTGGCCTGACGCAGTCCATGCTGCCTTCCTGCCCAGGTGCCCTCTCACTCTGTGCCCGGGTGACATTTATGCTGTCCGCGTTCCCACCCTAGGGACGTCCCAGGAGCCGGCAGGGGCCACCCACTGCTAACCTGCTTGCCCCTAGTGCCCCGAGGGCCCCAGGTCGCGTCTCTGGGCTGGGGGGCTGGCAGTGGAGGCGGTCGACGTGGTGCGCGCGGGACTCCATGGCGTCGGGAACCGGAGCCTTCAGCGTACTCAACTGGAATATTATTTTGCAGTGTTATATTTGTGAATAATTTTGCCTTTGGTCCTGAGGTGGATCACCAGCTGAAGGAGCGGTTTGCGAACATGAAGGAAGGTAACGTACCCCAACCCCGCCCCGCGTGGCCACCACGTGCTCACGGCGTACCCCAACCCCACCCCGCATGGCCACCACGTGCTCGAGGTGCCCAGGACCCCCGGGCCTGTCTGTGCCTGGGGTCCTCGTGAGTGTGGACAGCCCTCCCCGTGCAGGCCAGGAGGAAGGCCTCAGGCATGGGGTTCCGCCAACTGTGGTTCTGCCACCTGCTGACAGGCTGACCGCATCTCCCCAGGTGGGGGCTGCCAGGGGGCTTCAGGCTGACCGGTCACACTCTTAGATTTCTTGCAGACCACGAATACCTTCTCAGTACAAACTTATACTGAAGGGTCACTCACCGTATACCTGAAATTCAGACTTGACTGACGTCCCCATTTCATCTGGTGACTCTAACTTGGGGGCAGTGAGGCCACTGGGGTCGTCCAGAGGGTCCTCTTTGGCTTTTTCTGGGTTTTTCCCATGTTTGGGCCCCTCCCCGCCTGGTCAGAGCCGCCCCTGCTGCCCTCGGCTGCCTTCCTGTCCCTGGTGGGAGGAGGGAAGGCCCTTTGCTGCGTGAGTCTTGGACTTGCAGCAGAGCTGCTGGGCACAGCTGCGGGGGGCGGGGGGCAGGGGGGCTCGTGGAAGGAGCTTGATAGCCCGAGCTCCGGTTCCCCAGCTGGGCTGTTGCCCTGGGAGTTGGTTGGCGTGTAGGTAGGATTGCGTTTCCCTTGTGTTGGTGGAGGCTTCTGGATTTGGAATTGCATGGGTGGTTCTCTGGGGTGAGGTCCTCTGCTGTATCTGGCCTGAACCTTCTAGGGGAAAGTTTGTTTTCTGAATCTTGGCAAGCTGAGACTAGGGGCCGGCGTGCTGGGATACAGCCTCTTGGCTGGCCTCGCCACCTGGCCCAGCAAGCTGCTCCTTCCGGGGGAGCACTCTGCTGTCCCTGGCTCCTCCTGCGGCGCACCTGAGGATGTCTGTCCTGAGTGGTGGCTTCGAGATTCCCTCTGTGCCAGAGGTGCACGTGCCACGGGGTCCCGCGCCCCACCCCCACAGCTGCCCTGCAGATGCTGGACGGGTGAAGGAGCTCCCTCGGGCTCTGTCTTAGTGCCGGAGGGGATTCAGGCCACACCCAGGCACCAGGCAGCGTGGGTCAGGTGTCTCTTCTCCCTTTCCTATGTGGGAAGCCCTCCTGCGCTTCGAATGTCAGGCAGGCAAGACCATCCAGTCCAGAACCTTCTAGATAGGTGGGCGTGAACTAGTTTCATTTGAACACCAATTCAGGCCTTTGTAACTGCAGCAGATTGCAGCGTGTGTGCTCTGACTCCCAGCACGGGAGAGGAAACCCAGCGAGCTCCTGGAGGGAAGATAGAAACACCAGCACCTTCTTCCGGGTGCGGGTCACTCTGGACGCCATCGGGGGCGCGCGGGCCGGGCCGCAGTGGGTCCTCCTGCCTCTCTCCCGTGGACAAGGGCCATGTTGCCTGGTTGTTTACTCCCCTCGGTCTGCACCCTCATGCCTCTTGCTTGTGTGTCCTCACTGAGCCGAGAGTCAAGGTCCTGGCTGTTCCATTTTTCATTTTCTCCCCGTGTGGAGAAAGTCTCGGGACGGTGGGGGGGGCTCTGTCCGGCTGAGCTCGGTGATGTGCAGAATCAAAAGTCCTTGGTCATCACCCATGGTGTTTCAGCGTTGACAGGAGCCCACGGCTTGTGGGTCGAGTCCTCCGGCCGAGTGCTCAGACCCCAGTCTGTGGACTGTCCTCCTCACAGACGCCCTGGGGTGAAGGGTGGCCAGGCCCTGGGGCGTGGCAGGGGCTGCTGCTGTCCTCATTAGAGGTCTGGCCTCCCCGGCCCCCAGTGTGGCATGCCCCGTTGGAGGAACGGGTCATGGGCTGTGGCCTCCGTGTGGGCCTTGGCTGGCCTGGGCCCTGTGGTCGGCAGTGCCCTTCCCGGGGCCTGGACGGGAAGGCTCAGGAAGTGCTCTCATCCTTGGCCGGTCACTGCAGGTCCTAACACAACTGCTAAAGCTGCTGCTGGTTTTCTAGATTCTGAGAGGCCTGAGCGCGGCCTTGGTGCTCCCCACCCGGGAGAGGCCTGAGCGCGGCCTTGGTGCTCCCCACCCGGGAGAGGCCTGAGCGCGGCCTTGGTGCTCCCCACCCGGGAGTGGCCTGAGCGCGGCCTTGGTGCTCCCCACCCGGGAGAGGCCTGAGCGCGGCCTTGGTGCTCCCCACTCGGGAGAGGCCTGAACGCGGCCTTGGTGCTCCCCACTCGGGAGAGCCTGTGCCTGCACCTTCCCTGCCCCTCCCAGCTGCCTCCGGTCACCGGTTCAAAGAAGGCCCCAGACGCCCTCCTTGTCTCTGTTGCTAGGAGAGGAATGGCATGGGCCCCCCATGTTGCCTCACAAGACATTTCAGAGAAGCAAAGGGGTCACCCAGCACAGACACAGGTGGTTGCCAGCTGCCTTCAGGACTGACAGCCGTGTGTGCGTGTGGGTTTGTGTGCAGGGGAGCGTGCGCGTGAGGCCCCGATCATTTTGTAGGCATGAACAGTGGCTGTCCCAGGCCCCCCAACCTGTCACTCTCCTGCCTCCCGCCCAACGGCCCACCTTCTGGCTGTCTCGTCCTGGGCCAGGGGCCAGCCAGGTGGGCTTTTGCTCCAGCAGGGCTCCTCTGTGTTTGTTGACGACACCTGCTGGGCATCCAGGCTCATTGCCTCGTGGGGTGTCGCTGCTCTGGTCCCCCCCTCATGGTGTCCTGCAGGCGGGCATGGGGGACCTGATGGGGTGGGACCTCCCGCCGAGCCCTGCGGTCCCCAGCCACCTGACCTGTTGTCCTGTAGTGACACGCGTCCTGTAGTGATGTGCCCTCAGGGGCCCCTTGCAGCTCCCGTTGCCCTTGCCGTGTGGGCCGTGCAGGGTGGTGCGTTCCTAACTGGAGCAGCCTGGCGACCTGGGGTCTCGGCACCACGCTCTTCAGAGGCCCTCCAGGTGCCAGGCGCCCCATGGGACTCTGTTCAGCCTCTGGCCACTGAGACCTTTGATGTGACCCCGCGGTCTCTGACCCTGGCTGCCACCTGACCTCGCACCTGTCCCGGCCCAGCGCTGGGCCCCTCATCCCCTGCTCCTCCCGGGGAAGGTGCTCAGGACGCAGGCCGGGTGGCTGGGTGCTCCCCGTGACCGGGGCACCCTGGCCGGCAGGTGTGTCTGTGCGCGTACGCGTTGAAATGGATTCAGACGGCCTTTCCCAGCTTCAACACGACGTTAGTTTCTTTGACTTTTCCGAGTGATTCTTTTTTTCTGCTACCAAAAAGTGTGACTTCTGAGCATGTGCATCTGTTCATTTGCAGTATTTCTTATCGCGCACACGCTGTGAGCTCCCTTCCGAGCCTGCAGGTGCCTCTGTGCGTCTTTTTTCTCCTTAGAACTCGGCACGTGGAACTACTGCTGTCTGCGTGGCCGTGCCAGCAGACGGTCAAGTAGTGGTTGTGTCACCTGGGACTTGAGGGTTTGCGTTTGCCACTCAGACTCGGTTGTGACTGCCGGACTCGTCCGCACGAGTACCCAGACGGCAGAGGGGGCGCGTGTCCTCACAGTTGGGTGGCCCCCGGTGGGAGCTCTGCCAGGCGGCACCGCAGGGCCCAGAGCACGTCCATCCACGCGAGCTGCTCGTGGCGCAGACTTCCATTGGGAAGGCGTCTCCTGGTTTTGTTCTGGCTTGTGGGAAGCAGACGGGACTCTTTCGCGCTGCTGTCCCCACTCCTCCTGTGGCTTCTCCTTGCTCTGCCAGACTCCGTTTTCCTTCCTTGTGTGTGTGCAGCTGCTCGCCCACGGACGGCAATAACTAGTCTCCGTGTTTCAGGTGGCAGAATCGTTTCCTCGAAGCCCTTTGCGCCTCTGAACTTCAGAATAAACAGCAGAAACTTGAGTGGTAAGAGACTCTCCCGTTGCTGAGTCATTAATATATGTGATTTTAAGCATCTGATGTTTGTCAGTGTGGGGTCTGTCCCCCGGGTGCTGCTCACATCGGGGCAGGTCATTCTCTACGGGGATGTCCCGGGCACTGGGGGTTTCAGCAGCATCGCCGGCCCCATCCCCTCGGTGCCAGGAGCACATCCTGTGTGACCACCACAGACATGCCCAGACATGGCCCTGTGTCCCCTGCAGGCAGAGTGGCCCGGCATGGAACTCAGAGGGACAGGTTTGCCGAGTGCTTTGTGTTCCTGTAGTGATTGGCCTGGGCAGGCGGCGGCTGCCCTGTCCCTGCACAGGAAGGGCTGGCGGCAGAGAGCCAGGGACAGGAGCTCACCTGGGCCCCTGGGCTGGGCCGCATGGCCCTCAGGGGCTCGTGACTTCTCGGGTGCTGCTGGGAGTTCCTGTTGCTGCATTGTTTTTAAGTCATCCTCCAAGTGCTTTCTGATGCCACCCACCCCGGGCTTGTCGCCGTTTTCCTCGGACAAGCCCCTGGGGTAGCTAGCTGTGCATGTCTCCCTGACCCAGCCGCGTGCGGGTGGCCAGCTTCCTCCTGGCCGGCAGTTGAGGCAGGCCCTGGGTGATGAGGTCGTGCGGTTCTGCCCCTTTCTGCCTCACCCGGAGCTCCTCACCTGGGTCTCTCGTGGAGGGAGGGAGCCACCAAGAAGCGAACGTGGCCTAGGGCCCCGTCCGCTCAGCCCCCGGGCGCAGGAGGGGCCCTAAGCGTCTCCCGTTGTGCGCAGACATCGGCACCATCATGCGCGTTGTGGAGCTCTCGCCCCTGAAAGGCTCGGTGTCCTGGACGGGGAAGCCGGTCTCTTACTACCTGCACACCATCGACCGCACCATAGTGAGTGCCCCACATGGGGCGTGTCCCCCGGCCCTCAGTGTGGGTGGGGGTGGGTCAGGAGGCTGGGGGCCCCTGCCAGCTGCCCGCCCGGGAGATACCGCGATGGGCCAGTGTCTGGTGTCTGCGTGCCTGGCTGTTGCTTTCACCCCGACAGGGCTTGGGGCTGACATCTAACAAGACTTTGTCTTTTCTTTTTGCATTTTCAGCTTGAAAACTATTTTTCTAGTCTGAAAAACCCAAAACTCAGGGTAAGTGTGTGTTTTTCCTTTGCCTTCGTGACGTGTATACGCAGCTGGTGGAGGGTGTGCCTGTTGGGAGTGGCCGTACGGAGGAGGGCTGGTCTGAGCGATGCGGACCTGGGGGCCCAGTACACGCCTGCCTCGTCTTCAGCGGCCTGTGTGGGAACACAACTCTTGTGCACGTTTCGGGGGCATGGGTTAAATGAGTGTCTGAAATGGGATTTGGAGACATGGTGAGCTGTGCCGAAAGACAGGATGGCGAACAGCCCTCGTGCTGTCCTGACCTGAGGCCCAAGCCACAGAGGGGCCGGAATGCTCCGAGTTGCTGTCCGAGGGCAGCCAGCCGAAACCTGGCTCCCGCGTCCCTCCTGCCGTCTGCTCCAGCACTCCCTCCCGCACCCTCATGGCCGCAGTTCACTTGCCTCCAGATTCAGTGGCCGTCTGGGCAAGAGTTTTTCTTTTTGTTGCCTCAGACAAGTATCTAAGCAAGAGAGGCCCCCCAGGAGATGGACAGCTTTCCAACCGCCTGCAGTCCCGCTTCCTTCCTACTGTATTTAGGGGCACCCGGGTCTTAACGTGCTGACCGTGCTCACTCCCTGGCGCTGGCCAGCGCTGTCCTTCCCCTTACTGCGGTGTGGCCGGGAGCCCTCACTGAGGAGGACAGTGCTCTAGTGCACGCACCCCTCGGCGTGGGGAAGCATGCTGCCCACGGGAGGGGAATGACAGTCAGGAGGCTTCTCCTGCCCCAGCACCAGGGTCCTGCGCCATTTCGGGGAGGGGGGGGCGCCTGCCGTCTGACACAGAGCTGGGGGTGTGCACGCCCGCACATGCTCTCGGGCTCCTCTGCGCCTCTGCCGTCCCCGCGTGTGCAGAAGGGAGCAGAGCGGGCTGGCGGCGCCAAGCCAGGGGAGCACTTGCGGAGCCAGCCTTCTGCACACACAGCCGACACCTACCCTTCCAGGAGGAACAGGAGGCAGCTCGGCGCAGGCAGCAGCGAGAGAGCAAGAGCACCACGACCACTCCCACCAAGGTGCCCGAAAGCAAGGCTGCCGTGCCCGCGGACACCCCGATGGTGAGTGTTTGCCCCGCGCCCTGCTGAGGGAGGCTTACGTGGCCGGATGGGCCCGCCAGGGCTCCCTTGACGTCCCCACCCCCCATCTGCTAGGATTCCGGGGCTGAGGAAGAAAAGGCTGGGGCGACTGCCATCAAAAAGCCGTCCCCCTCCAAAGCCCGGAAGAAGAAGCTGAACAAGAAGGGGCGGAAGATGGCCGGCCGGAAGCGCGGGCGTCCCAAGAAGATGAGCACTGCGAACCCCGAGCGTAAGCCCAAGAAGAGCCAAACTGCACTGGACCTCCTGCACGCCCAGGCCGCGGCGCAGACGGCAGCGCCCTCGCCGCAGGGTGAGCCAGCCGTGTGCGGGCCCCACAGGCATGCAGTCTGCTGCTCTCCGTGCTCCCCGCCGCTCTGCCTTGGTACAGCGAGCGGGGGCCCTCTCCTGTCCCCTGCGGCGGTGAGAGGGGTGGAGGCCGCCGTGACACCATCATGTGCTGAGTGGCTGGGTACCCGCGTTCCAGACCCTACTGTGGGCACACTGGGGCGTCCTCACGCCTGTCCACAGCTTCGAGCCCCGGTGGGGGCCTTCCCATCATCCTCCCACCCTGGGCTCTGATGAAGGGCTGCACAGAGAGGACATGGTTCGTGTGGATTTCTTAGATCACGCGGGGATGCGACTCCGCTTCTCCAAGTGCCGAGACGTGGTGTCTGGACACACGTTTAGTCTCCGTGTTAACAAGCTGGCCAGTTCTCTGAGGCCGACTCGTGGGAGCCTCCGGCCTGCCGCTGACACGCGGCCGCTCTGTCTCCCTGCAGATGCGTACAAGTCACCTCATAGCCCGTTTTACCAGCTACCTCCCAGTGTGCAGCGGCACCCCCCCGACCAGCTGCTGCTGGCACCCACCCCGCCCGCACTGCAGAAGCTGCTAGGTGAGCCACACCCGGACCTCGCAGGCCTGTGGGGACCCCCGGCGGGCTTCTCCGCAAGCCCCTGTGCTGCCCGGTCCCCAAACCAGAGTCCTACGGGCTCAGGGTCTGTGCTGCCACTGTCAGCCGGGCCCATGTACTCGTCTGTGGGCCGGCTTCTGCCCAAGGGCACACGGGGTCAGGACTGGGGAGGGGGTGGGGCCGGGATGCTGCTCGATCTCCCCAGCACCCGGGATGCCCCCAGAGAACCACCTGGCCCGTGTCCGCTGCACGGGGCTGGGGAGGCCGTGTTGGGGGTGAGCTTGGCGCCCGGTGTTGCTGAGCGGAGCGTGTACGAACTCACACTGCCGGGATAGATTGAGCGGCTGCTTATCTCTAAAAATTGGGTGAAAGAAACTCCTTTTCACATTTGGGGAACTGTCGGTTTTCTCAGCTCAATATCAGTAACACATGCTTCCTAAGAAAACAGGCAGATTTACTAATGGGAACCCATGTGGTCTTGGAGGGAAGAAAACATGGGGTTGTGGTGGCAGGAGCTGTGAGGGGCACCCAGGGTGGGGACCGAAGGCCCCAGCATGAGGGCAGGTGGTGAGACGAACTTCAGCAGCCTCTGGAGGTCGCAGCCGTCCCCCACCCTCGACTTGTTTCTGAAGGGCTGCTCTCCTCCTTCCTGCTGGCCTCAGTGGGGTCATGTCTGTGCGAAACCGTGTACTTGATCCCTCCTAGAATCCTTCAAGATTCAGTACTTGCAGTTCTTGGCATATACCAAGACCGCCCAGTACAAGGCCAGCCTGCAGCAGCTGCTGGACCAGGAGAAGGTGAGCTTGGCCCTGTGCCTCCCACCTGCTGTCCCCCAGAAGGTGCCTGGGTCCCAGGAGAAGCAGCAGTCTCCTCACAGGCCCGTGTACTGTCCCTGCTGGCTTCAGAAAGGCTGTGGGGTCTCGCTGCTCTCCACGGGGTGACATTTTAACCAGCGAGAACAGCTGAGGGTCGTCGGCCTTCTGGGCTGGGGCATGTCCAGCTGAGCATCCCCCCCTTCAGGCCTTTTGTGGGAAGGGACTTGGTGGGGACAGGGCCTTGCCATCACCATGCTCCGTCCCCCCAGGAGAAGAACGCGCGGTTGCTAGGCGCTGCCCAGCAGCTGTTTGGCCACTGCCAGGCCCAGAAAGAGGAGATCAAGAGGCTTTTCCAGCAGAAACTGGATGAGGTAGGGTGCCAGAGGCCACGCCTGCCGCCCTGGGCTTGCTGGCCCAGAAGACGGCCCCAAGCACAGGACTCGGGTGGGGAGGGGCAGGAGCAGGGTGCCGGCCAGAGCATGAGATCTGGAAGGACCTTTTCCTTTCCGGTGCTTTGACTTTTTACATCTTCTGACAGAGGGATATAGAATGTGAGCGTGCGGTCAGAGGGCTACTGGCGTGGGTTCGTGCCCTGGGGGTCATCCCCTTGTTCCTTCTCTGGGCCACCGTAGGTCCTCTCCATGACTGCCATTAGCCGCCACCCCAGCCCCACCCTTACTGCCCCCGAATGGCCCCCAGCCCCAGTCCCTGGCGACTTGGGCCCACTGGGGCCTCCCCCTGCTCTTTCCCGCTGTTCTGCACTCCTGCGTGAAAGCCCACCTGTGCTGTCATGTGTCCGCAGCTGGGAGTGAAGGCGCTGACCTACAACGACCTGATCCAGGCGCAGAAGGAGATCTCGGCTCACAACCAGCAGCTGAGGGAGCAGACGGAGCAGCTGCAGAAGGACAACAGGGAGCTGAGGAGCCAGAGCCTGCAGCTGGTGGGCTCCCGGGGGAGGGCGGGCCTGGAGGCTGTCGTTCTGCTGGGGGCCCTGCCCAGAGGGGGAGAGGCGATCGCCAGGGCCCGGGCACCCTTCTCGAGGACGAGTTTGCCATGACTGCGTGTCTGCAGCAGGACGTCTCAGGACACCCCTGCCCCCAGCCCACACCGCTCCAGTGCCTTCTTTTCCTGGGCTCTCCCCGAGCACCTTGGAGCCAGTGGCGCCCACAACCCTCCCGAAGGCTCTGATGCCTTCACTAGATGGGGCTTTCCAGGTGGCCCAGACTTCGGTATCCTTCTGCCGCCCCCGCAGCCCCCGTGCTGGTCTCCTTAACGAGCCCTCGGGCCAGGGTGCAGATGTCTTGGGACCACACCCCCCTGGGAACAGGGCGCGCTTGCCGGGCATTCAGAAGCGTCACTTCTAACGGGGCCTCCCTGTCGCATCCTGTGGGCACCCCTGCTTTGCTCCCTGTGGGTGTTCTTACAGGGAACCCCAGTCTCTTCCCTGGGCCGCCGCCTCAGCCAGGTCTTCTCTTAGAGGGTTCGCCTCCCTGGGCACACAGGCCCTTGGAGACACCTGCCCAGACGTCTGCTGTGTCTCCCCCCAGAGCCCAGGGTCTGCCCTCTGCCAGGGGGACAGGTGCCCGCGCCGCCCTCCCCACAGCTGCACCTGCTCCAGGGTGGGGGTCTGCCCAACCCAGCTCACCGCCGTGACCCCCCTGTGCCCACAGCTCAAGGCTCGGTGTGAGGAGCTGAAGCTGGACTGGTCCACGCTGTCCCTGGAGAACCTGCTGAAGGAGAAGCAGGCCCTGCGGACCCAGATCTCCGAGAAGCAGCGGCACTGCCTGGAGCTGCAGGTAGGGCTGCGGCCGTGGGGCTCTCGGGCCTCCAGGCTGGCGCCGTCGGCCGAGCCCGGAGCTGTCCTGCGCGCAAGGACAGGGCGTTTGTTGTGCTGTTGCGGGAACAGTGTGGACGTCCCTGTCTCCGACCCTCAAAGGGGAGCGATGGGCTTAGCATCTGAGGGGCCCCACTTGCTCCCAGAGTGTCTCAGGCTCCATTAGAAACTTAGGATTTCCCCGGTGCCCCTTACTGAGTCCTCTGTGAAGCCACCTGCGAGGAGAAACCTCGCAGGAAACCTTAATAGTTTGCACCTTTTGCCGAGAAGGGTAATGTGTTTGTCGAGGTCAGCTGGAAAACAAGGCAGGAAGGAAGGAGGAACACACAGGTCTGTCTCCTCTCGAGGTTTCCCGGAGCTGGCTGACCGGTGACCACAGGACCACAGCAGGGCGTGTGGCGTGGGCATCGTTCGTCCCTGGAAGCTCTGTTTGCCAGGCTGTGGCCCCCTGTTGGGTTGGCGTCTCCCCAGCCTGGCTTCACAGCCCTCCTGGTCACCAGGCCCTTGGGGTCTTTTGGGTGTTTTCTTGTTACAAAACGACACCACAACGACTTGCTCTGCACTGAAGACTCACGTTAAGGATATTTCTTAGAGACCTACTTCCTAGAGTGGGTCTGTGAGTGGTTTACGGTCCCAGGGTAGGGGGCCGAGCTGCTTTCTGAAAGGTCGTGGCCAAGAAGAGGCTTGCTGATCTCTCTAGCAGAGCCAGGCCTTGCTTTTGCGCACACGTCTGTGAGAAGCCATTTGGGCGCTGATCTCTCTGTGGGGTCAAAGCACGTTCGTTACGGGCAAAGCACAAACAAGGCAGAGAAACCAGAGAAAGTGCCTGGTGTCCCGAGCACGGGGAAGGAAGCCCAGGGCCAGGGTCTCCCACGGACGGTTTATCCGTAGCCTACCTGAGCTCAGACGGGCTCCCCACATCCCGTTCCCTGCCCTCGAGTGCACGTGACAGCAGCTTTTCGGCCCGTAGCCCCAGAGCTTCCCGACCCATGCTGGGCAGTCGGCTGCTGTGGCTTGTCCATCACACACACAGCTGGTCTGCGTCCTTGCAGCCACTCCGGGTGTGCGTCCATCGAGCTTTTCTGGGACCGTCACTTGTCTGGGTTGCTGGGTGCGGCCGGGGCCGGCTTGTCCTCGGGCCCTTGGCAGGGGTTTGAGGAGGCCTCTGCACTGAGCAGCAGGCCTGACGCTCTCCTCGCCCAACAGATAAGCATCGTGGAGCTGGAGAAGAGCCAGCGGCAGCAGGAGCTCCTGCAGCTCAAGTCCTGCGTGCCGCCGGACGATGCCCTGGCGGCACACCTGCGAGGGAAAGGCTCCCTGGGCCGGGAGCTGGAGGCCGACGCCGGCCGGCTGCACCTCGACCTGGACTGCTCCAAGTTCTCTCTGCCCCACTTCAGCAGCGCGAGCCCAGAACTCTCCATAAACGGCCATGCGGCCAGCTACGAGGTCTGCAGTGCGCTGAGCCGGCCCTCGTCCAAGCAGAACACCCCCCAGTACCTGGCCTCCCCCCTGGACCAGGAAGTCGTACCCTGCACGCCCAGCCACAGCAGCCGCTCGAGGCTCGAGAAGATGTCGGGCCTGGCCTTGCCCGACTACACCCGGCTCTCCCCAGCCAAGCTGGTGCTGAGGCGTCACCTGAGCCAGGACCACGCGGCCAGTGGCAAGACTGCGGCTGGCGAGCTGCACCCGCGGTGAGTGCACGTGGAGCTCGCCAGCCCTGCTCTGGCGCCCGTGGGCCACCTTGGGGTCTTTTGAGTGAGCGTTCAGCGGTTTGGAAGAGATTCGGGATGTTTGCTAGGCCCAGGCCTCCAGCTGTAGGTGCAAATGCATGGTTGTGGCAGCTCCACAGAGAAGGAACGAGGGATGTGTCTTGTTCCAGAGCTGAGCACGCCAAGGAGAACGGCCTTCCGTACCAGAGCCCTGGCATCGCAAATGGCATCAAGCTGAGCCCTCAGGACCCTCGACCTTCATCCCCCGTGGCCTTACAGATGACAGGGGAGAGGGGCGGCGAGAAGGTGAGAGCGGGGCCCAGGTTTGGGGGGGTGCACAGCAGGCGTCCTGAGCCGGGCCGTTAGGAGAGGCCACCCAGGTGAGGGCCAGGCGGAGGGCCCGAGATGCCTGGGACATGGTGCTGCAGCAGACGCCTTGTCGGGGGCCGTTGCCCGTCAGGACAAGGAGAGAGACCGTGGGAAAGTGACACGTGTGCCCTGGAATTTCAGGAGAAGGAGCTGTGGGGTGGGATGGGTGGGTGTCACGGGACGAGGGACCTCCTCGTGTGCTGGGAGGGTCCCCGCGGCCTTCGCGTGGTGCTCGTGGCCTGACGTTCCTGGTCAGCAGAGCAAAGGCGGTCTGATGGTGTGTGTGCAGGGTTTGAAGGAGCGTGCCTACGCCAGCAGCGGGGAGGCCATCACCAGCCTGCCCGTCAGCATCCCGCTCAGCACCGTGCAGCCGAGCAAGCTGCCCGTCAGCATCCCTCTGGCCAGTGTGGTGCTGCCCAGCCGCGCCGAGAAAGTGGTGAGTGGACGCCGGCCAGGGAAGGTGCCAGCCCCCTGGTGTGACTGGCCCGGGCCCTCAGGCTCCAGCAGTGTGATGTTCCCAGAGCACGCGTGCGGGCAGAGAGGGGTTTCGTCTTGTTTTTTCCCTGCAAGACTTAGTTGCTTTTTGTTAGATTGCGTGCTGGTGAGTTTGGAGTGTACCACGACGCCCCAAGACAAACAGAACCCCAAAATGCAGAGTTCATTACAGTAACATTTTCCCATTTTTATCTCACATCTGTTCTTGTGGAAGGCGGTGTGTGCGGGTAGAGAGGGGATCAAACTCTGGATTTGGTGGAAGCGCACAGCCTGTCCCCCTTCGTCCTGCCTTCCATGCGTGCACCCGTGAAGGGCTCTGTGTCGTGTGATGCGGGCTTGGCCTCGTTTAGTTGAGAGATGATTCACATCCAATCCACCCGGCTGAAGTGCACATTCTAGCAGCACGTAGGGTGTTCAGAGTGACTCACACGTCGGGGGCCTTCTGTGTCTGGTTCCCTCCCCGAGCGTTGTGGGCTCGGGTCCATCCCTGGGGCAGCGCGTGTGGGCACCGCGCTCTTGCTCGCGGTCGAGAGACTTGCCCGTGTGTGCATGGACCTTGTGTCTACCTGTTCATCTGAGGGCGGACCTTTGTTGTTCCCAGCTTCAGCCGTAATGAGTCACGCCGCTGTGAGTGTGCGTGCACAGATCTGGTGTGGGTGGGTATCTTCATCCCATTCCACGCAGGAGTGGAATCGCTGTTCGAATCATAGCTGCAGCCCCTTCCTGCCATCCCTGCTCCCTTCATCCCCAGCCTGACTTTTGCTGTTAGCCAGAGCAGTCCTTTGGAACCAAGTCAGATATCGGCCCTTCACCTTGTCAGAACCTTCTGATGGCTACCCACAGTGCTCAGACCCTGAGCAGGTCACTTCTCCTTCTGTGCGCCGGCTCTCACATGCCTGCTGTTCTCCCTGCCTCAGGACCTTTGCACATCCTGTAGTTTATGTTCACGACTCCCTCCTTGCCCTTCGCCCTCCAGCCCTGGCTCAGCTGACAGCGTGTGCTTTCTCTCCACAGAGAAGCACCCCCAGCCCTGTGCCGCAGACCCGAGAGTCCTCGTCCGCACTTGAAAAGCAGATGGGCACGAATGCCCACAGTGCTGGAAGCAAAAGCCTCGCCCCAGCTCCTGCAGGTCAGAGTGCCCTTCTTGCTCCTGGGTCCATGCCCTTGCCCACGGGTGCCCGTGGGGACACCCAGCCTCTGCCGCTGCTGCTGCTGGAAAGAGAAGGAGCCAGGATAGGCCGGGGACGTGAGGACCCCAGGTCTGCCAGGCCAGGCTCTGAGCCGGCCCACCTCCTCCCGGCCACGGGGTCTGAGCTACATCAGAGCCGTCCGCATGCAGAACGATGAGCCCTGGGGTCAGGGGCTCTGGGCTGGGCCTCGGCACATCTCTGGAGCCTTTGGGCTGAGGCATCCTGACGTTTCATCCTGCAGTTCAGCCTGGGCGGTGTGCCCCACCCGGCTGGCGATGCCCTTGTGGAGCTCCCCGGCCTGTCGCTGGGTTCTGACTCTCCTTCAGAGACCTCTCGTTGTTGCTGCCAGAGGCCCCCGCGGACCTCCGTGCGGGGCCAGGCGCACAGGGCGCCTCTGCTGTATCACGTCTCTGACCCAGCTGTTCAGCCCTGTGGCGTGGGGGTGCCAGTGACCGTGTGTGGACGGGCAGCCTGTGCCAGAGAAACTCTTTACACCAGCTGCTAGCCAGGCTGCCAGGCCCACGGGCTAGTCATTAGTTTGCCGACCTGTGTTAGCACAGGGAGGGCAGGTCCTGCCTCTAGTGTCCAGCACACCCCGTCCTCTGGGGCGGGGAGGGGGGTTGGGTTTGTGCAGAAGACGCGGACCTCAGTACGGCTTTCCGTGGGCTTAGTGAGCCTCCGGGGGAGGCCCCATGAAAGGGCTCCCTGGGGCGGGGCGGGAGGCTGCCCAGGCCCACCTGGAGTTGTCGGGTTCCACCAGCAGCAATCATCGCACATCCAGACATGGGGCAGAGCCACGTGTCCACCTGTGCGCACAGGAGCGTCCGGGACTGGCGCAGCCGTGCCCGGTTCATTGGGGCCGGTCTCTGGTGCTCGACGGAACCACACGGAGCGGGGGTTCCCGGGTGCGGAGCTTCCTCCCCGGCTGCCCCCAAGGCAGTGGCGGCCCCCCTGAGAGCCCCACTCTTCCTGGCAGGCTTCTACACTGGCTCGGTGGCCGTCAGTGGGGCCCTGGCAGGCAGCCCGGCCCCCCTCGCTCCTGGAGCCGAGTCCAGCGCCTTTGACGAGGTCTCCGGCTCAGGAAGCCTGTTCGCCAGCGTGGGGTCCTGCAGCTCTACCCCACAGCACCCGCCCCTGCTGCCGCAGTCCCGCGGCTCTGGCACGGCCTCACCTGCCCATCCACTCTGCGCCAGCCCCCGGCTCAGCAGTGCCACCCAGGGCCCGCTCCCCGAGGCCAGCAAAGGGGACTTTCCGTCCGAGACCGGCTTCTCCGACCCCGAGGGCGAAGCCAAGAGGAGAATCGTCTTTACCATCTCAGCTGGCGGCAGTGGTGCCAAGCAGTCACCTCCCAGCAAACCCAGCCCTCTGCCCACGGGTGCCCGCGGGGACAGCGGCCAGGGCCACGGGTCGGACAGTCGCAAGCGGGGCAGGAGGAAGCGGGCGGCGGCCGGGACCCCCAGCCTGAGCTCCAGCGTGTCGCCCAAGCGTCGGGCCCTGCCGTCCGTTGCCGGCCTCTTCACGCAGTCGTCAGGGTCCCCACTGAACCTCAACTCGATGGTAAGGCGAGGGCCGGCTGGGGGGCAGGGACGCAGTGGGGAGGGCATGCCACCTCGGCCCACGCGGGTGCCTGCACGCGACCTCTCACGCTTCCAGCCTGGCCAAGGTGGCAGGGTCCCAGGAGCACAGCCAGGAGGCAGGCTTTGCCATCCCCTAACGCAGTCTGAGATCCGGGGCAGACCTGGGCGGGAGAGACCCAAGCAAAGCCCTTGGGTGTCGGTGCTCGGGGAGCCTGTTGACAGGCTTGTGCTGTGTCTGTGCTGGTCCCTCAGGTCAGCAACATTAATCAGCCTTTGGAAATCACGGCCATCTCGTCCCCCGAGAGCCTGAAGAGCTCCCCTGTCCCCTACCAGGACAACGACCAGCCGCCCGTTCTCAAGAAGGAGAAGCCCTTGAGCCAGACCAACGGGGCCCACTACTCCCCACTGACCTCAGACGAGGAGCAAGGCTCCGAGGACGAGCCGGGCAGCGCCAGGCGAGTGGGGCCGGGCGGGGTGGGCCAGGGGTGTCCGCGGGTGGGGTTTCTGGGAGGCGAAGCGCTTGTGGTGAGGTGGGCCCTTCCAGGGCAGGGTATTGGCGAAGGACAGGCAGCATCCGGCTGCCGTTAGTTGGTGGGTACCAGGCCCCTGACTGTGGCGGCTTCCCGCCTGAGGTCCCTCAGCTGCTATCCACAGTCCCACAGAGCGGCTGTGTTCAAGGGCACAGTTTCCCCAGATGTCCACCTTTACTTGGTGAGAAAGCCGCTCATGAAGGGCCTGGGCGGTCTTCCCACCTGGGCGGTCACAGCAGGGCCAGCCCCCTGGGCCTAGAGCCCCCAGGGCGTGGGGTTGCTGTGTCTGGTCTCGGTCCTGGTGCCTACGTCACCTGGTCAGAGTAGATGGAGGGAGCGTGGGCGGCCACGTTGGGGCTGCGGGCTCGAGGGAGCAGAGTTCCCCAGTTCTTGTCGACGCTGCACAGCTGGTGTGTTTGATCGAGAATGGTGTTCCTTCCTAATAGATAACAGCTTTATTAAATCTCATTCACATCGTGCATCGCCCGTCTGGAGAGTGTAATCTGGTGGTTTTGGGTATATTCACAGAGTTGTGCAAACATCACCCCTATCAATTTTAGAACATTTTTATCACCCCAGAAAGAAGCCTGTATCCCTTAACATTGACTCCCCAGCCCTGGCTCCCACCAGCTCCTCTCTGTCTGTGTGGACGGGACTCCTCTGGGGACCTCCTGGGAGTGGGGTCCTGCGGGATGTGTCCTTCTGGGTCTGGCTGCTCTCGCTGAGCCCGGTGTCCTCAAGGGTCTGTCCACGTCGTGGCAGGTGTCAGGGTCCGTCCACGTCGTGGCCAGTGTCAGGATGCCTTCCGTTCTAGGGCTGGGTGGTGTTCCAGCATGGGGATGGACCGCACACATTGTGGTCATTCATTTGATGCTGGTGGACACTTGGGGTGTGTCCAGTGTTTAGCTAATGGGGATAATGCTGTTGTGAACTTTCATGTACTTTTGTCTGAAAATGTTTTCAGTTGGGGCACCTGGGTGGCTCAATCGGTTAAGTGTCCGACTCTTGATTTTGCGTCAGCTCATGATCTCAGGGTCGTGAGGTCGAGTCCCGCATCGGGCTCCCTGCTCAGCGTGAAGTCCACTGGAGGATTCTCTCTCTCCTCCCACTGCATCTGCCCCTCCCCCTGCTCACGCACACACGTGTGCACGCTTCCTCACTCTCTCGAATAAATGAATAAATCTTTAAAAAAAGAAAAGAGGGGCGCCTGGGTGGCACAGCGGTTAAGCGTCTGCCTTCGGCTCAGGGCGTGATCCCGGGCGTT
>NC_048221.1:1443893-1455631 GCF_002007445.2 Ailuropoda melanoleuca
CTTGCTGTCTCCATCTCTGTCAAATAAATAAATAAAATCTTTAAAAAAAAAAAAAAAAAAAAAAAAAGAAAAGAAAAGAAAATATTTTCAATCTACCCAGGAGTGGAACTGCAGTCAGACGGCGACTGTCTTCCACAGCGGCCGCCCCCGTGCTCCCCCATCGCTGTGAGGGAGCCAGTGTTTCCACGTTCTCGCTGACACCTGTCACTGTCTGTTTTGTGTTTTATTGTGGTAGCCATTCTCCTGGGTGTGAGGTGGGGTCCCGCTGTGGTTGTGCGCTCTAGCGCTCTCCGACCAGTGGTGCAGAGCGTCTTCTCGTGTGCTGACGGCCATTTTGTGTCTGTGGAGAGACGTCTGCTCGGGTCCTTTGTTGTTGCTCAGTTAGAAGAGTTGTTATGCGTTTTAGACGGGTGGTCCTTTATCTTACACCTGATCCGTGAATATTCTCTTCCAGTCTCTGGATTTTTCTTTTCACGTTCTTGCACGTGTCTTTGAAGGACAAAAGTATTAAATTTTGGTCCCGTCCTGTTTCTCTGTTTTCTTTCGTTGCCTGTGCTTTTGTTTTTTGTTTGTTTTTTTAGAGATTTTATTGATTTGACAGAGACAGTGGGAGAGGGAAAACAAGCAGGGGGAGTGGAGTGGAAGACGGAGAAGCAGGCTCCCCACTGAGCAGGGAGCCCCATGTGGGACTCAATCCCAGGACCCCGAGATCACGACCTGAGCCGAAGGCAGACGCTTCACCACCTGAGCCACCCGGGCGCCCCTGCTCTGCTTCCGGTGTCTCGTGTGGGCTCGTTCATCCTGTTCCTCTTAGGCTACGTAAATTATAGTTTTAAAAGTTGGGCACTCGAGTGGTTTTCTTTTGTGTTGGGAATGTCCAGCTTCGTAGCGTCTAAATTCTTTTGGGCAGTTTTCTTGTGTTTCTGGAGGTCACGGTGTTCCTTGGGACGTGCCGTTCAAGTACGGACACCTAGAGTGTACGCCGTTTTGCGGTCTGGTGCTGCTGCGAGTACCGACTTGCCATCGTGTGCCGCACTACGTGTCACGTAGGGGACACGCCGTCGCTGGCGTAGTGCCTGTAGCTACAGCAGGCCTTTGAGGTTTGACAAAGAGCTTGGGAGGCCAGTTAGAACAGAGGTGGCCCCATGTGGGACTTGGGGGTGTCTGCGTCGGGATGTGGTGCCCCCGTTCCCGAGCTCTCAGCCCCGTCCCCTGTCGCTGGTAGTATCCAGCTCTGCACCAGGGGTTCGGGCTCTGCCTGGCGGTCACAGTCCCCTCTAGAGAGGTCTGCGGACAGGCGGGCTGGGTGTTGGCCTGCTTCCTGGCCTGCTTCCCCGCCACCCTGGGCAGTCTGTGTGCAAATAGATTTCAAACTTCTGTGATCTCTTTTTTTCTTGATAGAATCGAGAGAAAAATTGCAACAATCTCCTTAGAAAGCAAATCTCCTCCGAAAACCTTGGAAAGTGGTGAGTAGCATGCGCCCTGCCCTGTAACTCCCAGGCTTAAGGTGACCTGGCCCCAGCGTGTGGCCTCGATACTCAGGACCAACCTTGCTGGGCTTCTAAAATTGTCTCTGGGTGATGTCGAATGCCACCCGTGTCCCCATGACGGCTGGTCTCGGTTTTGTGGGGCGGCAGTCCCGTCCCCTCCTGGGTGAACCAGGCCAGTGTCCAACACTCTCTGCTTGCACACCTACCCCACCCTCCACCCCCCGCAGACGCCCCACCATCCCACCGTCGCCCTGCTCGGCCACCTACTCCTGCAACAGAGCGCTTGCAGACGGTAGCACACTTCCCTCAGGTGAAAGGGGGTGGCTCTGAGCCCCCGGGCCTCACCAGCTCTGCTTCTCCTTGTCAGGTGGTAGCCTGGCCGGCAGGAAGCCGACCCCTGCCGGTGAGCCCGCCAACAGCAGCAAGTGGAAATCCACCTTCTCGCCCATCTCCGACCTCGGCCTGGCCAAGTGTGCCGACAGCCCGCTGCAGGCCGGCTCTGCCCTGAGCCAGAACTCCCTGTTCACTTTCCGGCCCCCCCTAGAGGAGCCCGGCTTGGCCGATGCCAAGCTGGCTGCCCACCCCAGGAAAAGCTTTCCCGGTGCGCTGTCGGGGGCCGGTGGGCTGAGCCCCAGCAGCAACCCTCCCAATGGCTTCGCCTTCAGCGGGGGCCTGGCCGCCGACCTCAGTTTACACAGCTTCAGCGATGGTGCTTCTCTCTCCCACAAGGTTCCCGAGGCCGCCAGCCTGGGTGCCCCCCTGAGCTTCCCCGCCCCGCGGGGCAAGGAGGGCAGTGCCACAGAGCCCGGCGCCTTTGTGAACAAGAGGCAGCTGGACGGACTGGGAGGCCCAAAGGGCAGGGAGGCAGGCGAGCTGGGCCTGCCGGCGTGCGGGCCCCCAGACAAGGTCTCGCTGACGCACAGCAAGCCAGGCAAGGGCCGGGACCGTGAGCCCGACTTGAAGAACGGCCACAACCTCTTCATTTCTGCCGCCACTGTGCCTCCCGGGGGCCTCCTCAGTGGCCCGGGCCTCGCCACGGTGGCGTCCTCGACAGTCAGCGCGGCCCCCTCTGCCCAGACTCACCGCCCCTTCCTGGGCACCTTTGCCCCTGGCCCGCAGTTCGCCCTGGGTCCCATGTCCCTGCAGGCCAATCTGGGCTCGTCCGTGCTACAGTCCTTGTTCAGCTCCGTGCCAGCCGCCGCCGGCCTGGTGCACGTCTCGTCCGCCGCGACCAGACTGACCAACTCGCACGCCATGGGCAGCTTCTCCTCCGGGGTGGCAGGCGGCGCTGTTGGAGGTAGGCAGACGCGCGTCTCTCCTGTCTGACTCTCGGGTCCTGTGGGCCGCACGCCGTCGCCCTCCCGGACCGCTGGGCTAATGACAACTGCTTTACAGGTTCCCTTGCAGGGCCCCCTAAGGGGCGAGAGGCTGTGCCCACCTGTCCCTTTGGGTCCACTTTGCACCTGCCACCTCGTTCCTTTTCATGAGATGCAGATGTGCCGGTGGTGTGGGCAGAGCACTCACGCGTGAGTCGGCCTGCGTCAGGCCCTCTGGTTGTGACGGCGTCCCTTGTACCTTCAGGAGAGCTGGCGCCATGACTGGGACTGTAGTCATGTAGTCGTGTCCGACCTGACACAGCCCGCGGGTTCCGGGCAGGCTTGGGGGCTGGCACTGGGCAAGAGCGAGTGGCCACAGCGCCTGATGTGTGGTGGCACCGTGTAGGGGTGGAGAGGAGCCACGTGGCCGGGCTGGGCCGGGCCCGCCGTGGGGTCCCAGATCTCCGCAGCTGGCTCCTTGCCAGGCACAGGCGGGCGAGCCCGTCTCGCGGCTGGGAGCCTGGGTGGGCGTGCCCGCAGGGGGTGTGGCCCGGCGCTGCCCTGCAGGTAAGTCGCCCCTGGCCGCCCGTGCCCCCGCTGCTTGCTGCTTTGCCCCCGCCCCTGCGACGCACGTGGAGCTGCGGCCACTGTCTGCTTCCCTGTTGTTGTGTCTCTCTGCGCTTGACTGGAGAGTGCCCACCTGTTGAAGCTGAGTTTTTCTCTCCTGTTTGCAGGTGTCTTTAACCACGCGGTGCCTTCCGCCTCCGCTCATCCGTTTGGAGCCAGTTTCGGCAGCGGGGCTGCGTGTCGCAGCGCCACGCTGAGCTTAACCCCGCTGCAGGCGGTGGCCAGCGCCCCCGCGTCTTCCTTTCAGGCCCCCCCCGAGCTGCTCCCGGCTAACTCTGAGCCTGTGCTTCTGCAGAACCTCGCGTCCCTCCCGGCTAACCAGGCTTTCTTACCCGCCTCTTCTGCCGCCTCTCTGCGGCCCGCTAACGCCTCTCTGTCCATTAAGCTCGCCTCCCTCCCGCACAAGGCCCCCCGCCCCTCCTTCACGGTGCACCACCAGCCCCTGCCCGGGCTGGCCCTGGCCCAGGCCGCGCCCGTGATCCCGCAGGCCAGCTCCACGGGGCCGTCTGCCGTGTGGGTTTCCCTTGGCATGCCGCCTCCGTATGCCGCGCGCCTTGCGGGGGTTAAGCCAAGATAAAGACCTTGCTTAGCTAGCAGTTCGTATTCTGTAAGGTAAGGCTAGAGCCCAACCAGGGGGCCCGTACGAGACCCTGAACTGTTTGTCCTTCCTTCCGCAGAGAGTGGACGGGCCCAGGGGACCCAGGCTGTTCTGCCCCGGGTGGAGACGGTTGGTTCTGAGAGATTCAAGGGAAGATAGAGCACAGGAAGGCGAGGGAAACTGGGTGGCCAGGCAAGGCTGGCTGTGGAGCTCCAGGGGGTGGCCAGCTCTCACTGCCTGGCCCAGCCCTTTGCGGCAGAGCCCCTTGGGCCCCCGCCCAGTGGAGGTGACCGGTAGGAGGGGGGTGAGGCCGGCAGCCCGGCCCGTCCAGCTCTACCCTCCCATTGTTGCCCTCAGGCTTAATGTCTGCAGTGGCCAGGGGCTGGGACCACCGGGGAGCTCAGCTTTGCTGTCTGTCTGCTCTAGGGCCTCCCGCAGGTGGTCTCCCTGAATGCACCTTAGGGCTTTAAGAAAAGACAATGCGTAGAGAGTTGTTTAAAACTCGGTGCTCGTGCCTCGGGCTTCGGAGCCAATGGGCACAGGGCAGCGTGGTGCCAGCCACAGAGGAAGGGCTGCCTGGGCCGTGGTGGCCACAGCACAGCTCCGGCCGCTCCTAGGAGCGCGGCCCGTGCCTCGGGACTGCCAGTGCGGAGTCGGTGCAGGGCAGTGTAGGAAGGGCCCGTCTCTGGAAGCGGGTGAGGAAGGTCGTCGTGAGGCCTTCAGGGAGGGTTTCTGTCTGCACCTCCGCCGGCCGTGCGTCGGCATTAGGAAGCTGGGCCCTGGTCCGGCCAGCCCAGCCGCTGCTAGTGCTGCTTGGCGTCCCTGGGGGCGAGGACTTGGGGAAAGGAAGCCAGGTGCTAACAGGGCACTGGGGCGGGGCCATGCTCGACTGTCTGCTGCGTGTTTAAGTGGAAACAGGCGTGGGCCCGGTGGAGTCTGATGGCCTCCCAGTCAGGGTGCAGGTCGGTGGACAGCCTTACCTGAGGTTCCGGGGACAGGCCATGCCACTGTCCTGTTGGAAAAGCCTAGAGGGTAGAGCAGTTTTTGCACGCGCGGTGGCCTCACGCCACCTGAGAAGGCGTTGTGCGGCCGGGAGCGGCTTTGAAGAGGTCCGAGGTGTGTGTGCGGAAGCATCTGGGCATCAGACTCCCGGTCCCGGCCCACAGTGGGCCACCGCCTTCTGTTCCTCTGCCCTGTGGCCGTCACGCGGTCTCCCTGGGCTGGGCCGCGAGCGGTGCCTGGCATGTGGCCGGGGAGGACCTCGGTGCCAAGGCCCCTGGGGAGGAAGGGAGGACGGGGACCTGCTGCCTCTGAGTGGACCAGGGGCACGGCACCAGCGGTCCCTGCCAGGAGAGGCGGGGCCTGCAGCGACCACGTTCTGTCTGTCCGACCGTCCGTCCGTCCGTAGGAGGCTTTGGTTCCTGGCCTGGGGGAATGTTTGGGCTCCCCCGAGTGAGGCGCTAATGCTGTGCTGCCTTTCGTCCCGCGCGGGTCTCCGCAGGTAACTAGGATTTCTACCTCAACCGCGAGACTATGCAAGGACGGGCTGGGCCGGCGGCCGGCCACAGGACGGCGAGGACGGACTGAGGACGGGACGAGGCTCTACTGTGAATCCGCGGTGCGCAGACCTGCGGGAGGCGCTGGGGCCTGGCTCCAGCTCGTACTGTCGATAGTTTTAGATAAAGTATTTATCGTTTTTTAAAAAGTATAAACAATGCTGACTTATTTTACTCCACCGAAGTCGTAAAGGCGACCTATTGAGAAGTGTAAATACTATATGTGAAAGGATCTATATAGAGACGTCCGCCCGAAGGACTGGCCCGCCCGCGGACGCGCTGACCGCCGGTCCCGGTGCTATCTCGACGCAGGCCTCGCCGCCGCCTCGTCCTCTTGGTGCTGACTGGAGGTTGACCAACGCCAAAACCAGGCCGTGAGGCGCCTGCCCTATTTATTCCCGCCGCCCCCACCGCTCTTCCTATACCAAAGGCATGGCTGTCTCCAGACGGAGGGTGGCTCGCGCTGTTGTGACATTCCTCAGAAGAGGCCCTCTCCCCAGGGGGCGCCCGCCCCCGCCCCATCACTGTGAACGGCTCCTACCAGACTGTTGGCCCCTCGATCCTGAGATCAGCGCCTTTGGCATAGGAACGGTCGGCGGGCATGGGATGGTCGGACCCTCCCCGCTCCCGTGCGTACCCGCTCTGAGTGGTGCTTGAGGAAGGTCTGGTACCCGACTCCCGACGGCGTGGCCGGCTGCTGCAGCAAGCGCGTCAACTGTCGTGCGTCTCTGCTCGTCTCGGGCTCCCACCGCGGTCACCAAAGCACGTAGTAAGCTCACGGCACGTGGGTCGGTGACGTGGGGCAGGTCAGTCACGGGTGCCTGGTGTGTCTGTACAGAAGAGTGTCACGCTGATGAGTGACAGTATTTTATAGAGATGTGATGAAAATTTATTAATTTCATAGACTTGACTTCATTTATTTTTAGATTGTATAATGCACAGTAAACTAAAGAAGAAAGAAAAGTGAGGGGAAAACCTTTCTATTTATTCAAGTGCACACAGTGGCATGGGCCCAGGGCCAGCCCTCGACCCCGGACTCCGTGACCGCAGTTCCTGGGGCGGAGTGGACAGGCCCTGAGCCCCGCCCGAGTCCCTCTGGCCAGTCCGTGCTGCTGCTCCGTCTCCACCCTCCCCATCCTGGAGCAGCTCTGATGGTGCTTGGGAGTGAATGCACTGGGGGGGGGGGGCAGGTGGCCCAGGCAAAGCCAGGAGAGCCGTTCCAGATGCTTCCACAGACTGCCAGCAGGGCTCTCCAGCCCCCTCCAGTATAGCAGTCTGCCCAGTGTTGTGTATGTCTGCGGTCTTTAAAAGGGTGTGTCCAGAGGCCCCCAGCCCCCTGAAAGGGCCAACGTCAGCCAAGGTCCTGGCAGGGGGACCTGGACCCCAAGACGGGTGCTCTAAGGAGGGCCAAGTTGAGTTGGTGCAGGCTGAGCCCTGTCCTCAGTGCTAGCACCCCCCAAGGAACACAGGGAACTTGCCTCTTTCCAAAGGTGGGCTGTGCATAGGGGTTTAGCCCATTGCTCAGTAGAGGCCCTGAGCTCCTGGCTGCCCCGGAGGGTCAGCGTGCTGGGCTGGCCTGGCCCTTCTTCCTGCTGATCCCCAGGGGAAGATCTAGCTCTTAGGTGGGCGGGCAGAAGCCTTGAGGCCCGCAGGCCAGAGAGGACCACCGCAGGACCCTTTTCTGCCAGCAGCCGCCGCCTCAAGGCAGACCAGTCTGCGTGGGGTGGGTCTGGCCATTGGCTCCATTATGGAAATTGGCTGGAGCCCTGGTTTCCACAGGCAGAGGCCTGCCAGAGCCCTGCTTTCCTGTGTGCCCTGGGGGTGACGCCCCTGGCCCAGAGCAATAGTTGAGGCAGAAGATGGTGCTTGTGATGGGTTCTTGAAATCGACCCATCCTTCTGTAACTGGCTGCCCTGGCTCCCTCCCTCTGGGTTGGTGCTCCTGGCGCACGAAGGTGCTGTGCCCCACCCCTGTGAACCCCAAGCCCTGGCCCCCAGGACATGGCAGTGTTTGCTCGGCCTGAGAGGGTCCCCCCCCCACGCCCCCGTGTCAGGCGCACAGGCCTCCCTAAAAAGCTACAGGGTGGACAGCCTGTGGAGAGATCACAGCACGAGTCCCCAGTGTAGAACAGAGCAACCCTGTCCACACTGCATCACTTCAGGGAGGGCCCGCACAGTCACTCACATGGGGCTTCCTGCTGACGTGCCACACGGAGTCTCCCAGCACAAACGCTCGTGCGCCGATGGGCGCGCTGGTGTCCAGGCGACAGCGTGTCTGGGATCACCCCACAGTGGCCAGGCTGTCCCGGGCAGGAGGAGGGGAGGCAGTGTGTTGGTGTAGAGCGCCCCGGGGCTACCGCCGACCGTGGGCAACTTCAGGGGAGTCCGCTAGGCCGCAGGTGGCTCGGCTCAGGAAAACCTAACCGTGAACACGGCCCTCCTGGGCAGCTCGCCGTCTCTTGCAGCTATGGACCGTGATTTACCTAAGGCTCACGTGCCCCTCTTTACCCACCTGCCCGCCCTCATTCCCGCGGCCCAGCCACACTGGTTTGTGTCCCACGTCTCTCGACCTCGATTTGTAACTCAGACGGGGCTTCGCTTTGTGTTTCTGGCAGACTGTGTCTCAGTTGGGGGTGCTGGCACGGCCTGTCCCTCCCTGGGCTGCTGGCTTGACCCTCCTTTCCTAAGAAAACCCCAGTGCACTCTGCGTTTCCACCTCTAGGCGCTGTAATAAAATATTTGTTTTCACTTGAACCTCGTCTGCTGGCAGTGTTTCTAATGATGCAGCAAGGGGGAGCCATGAGGGCCAGGGCTACGCTCACCATTCTCCAAGTGCCAGAGGACAGGGACTCCCCGCAGAAGCCTGGTAACCTTAAGGCAGCCAAGTGATCATGGCAGCAAGCACCCTCCTCTGGGAGGCTCAGCCCCTCCCGTGCTTACACCTGATTAGGTCAGGCCCACCCCGGATGCTTCCTTTTTATTTTTTTATTAGAACGAATTGATTTAGGACTCTAACATTGGCAAAACCCTTCCCAAGGTCCTGTACTCAAGGGGAGGCCTAGGACCTTGGATCACAGGTCATCTTTGGGTTCAGTCACACCACCCTTCTGTTGTCCCTTGGAGCCTGTCAACACCCCGGTCCCAGGCTCCCTGCCTCTCTGTGGTCTGGTTCTAGGTCTCTGTACCTCTACTGGGGCAGCCCAGCCCTTCCTCCCGGGCACTTAAACCTCCACGCTGGGGAGGACTGCCGTCCCACGGAGGCCTGGGAGCCAGCCCCTCCCTGCATTCACTGCAGCACCATCCCCCATGGAAAAGAGGTCCCTTTATTTGAATACAACAAGCACACTGGCCTGAGAGTGAAGGCTTCCCAGCTCTGCCCAGAGGCGTCTGGCCAGGGCCTGCCCCATCAGCAGGAGTAGAATTCACAGTGGCTCCAGGAGGCATGGCCTCCACGCCCTTCACAGCATTGTCTAGTTTTGTACATTCAGCCTGCACAGGGCAGGAGAGCTACACCAGCCTCAGAAGCCGCCAGGCCCCAGACGGATGTGCCCAAGGGGCTGGGGAACAGCTTCTAGGAGTGGACACTCATCCCCTGGTAGCAGCATGGGGCACCAATAGGTGCCAGACCAGTGCGGGGGTAGGGGGGGTGGGTTACTGGAGTGTTCCTCCAACCTGCCCCTGCCCACCCCCACCAATCTTGGGCTTTTGAAGTCCTTCAGGCAAACACGTGCTGCAGCAAATCCAGGCTTGACCAGGAAAGCCAGGGCCTGGAGAGGGTAGGGAGGGCTTCTTCCAGACTCAGGCCTTCAAGCCACCCAGCTGGAACCTGGCCTCCTCAGATATGCCGAACTGCTCCAGCGGGTCCTGTGTGGGTGAATGGGCAGCATGAGCCCAGGCCCCAGAGGCCCACACCCCTGGCTACACCCCCCCTGCCCCCCCCCGCCCCGTTTGCCCTCTGTGTACCTTGCCAGTCATCTTCTGGATCTCATTCCTGTAGAATATGAGACTTCTCCGCATGAACTCGTAGCTGGGGGAGAAAGTGGTGTGTGCTCACAGAGCCCTGCTGTGCCCCCCCGCCCCCCCCCCGCAGGCCCACATCCCACCTGGCTCGACGCAGAGCCCCCATCCACTCCTGACATTGCTCCTCACTGCAGCATTCAAAGTGATACTTCCTCTCCGGGTCCTCCAGGAAGCCTGCAGAGGGAGCAGCCCCCAGGTCTGTTCCCACTCACTGCCCCCCCCCAAGCCCACCACAGGCCTCAGCTGCCTGTTGCCTCTGGCCAAAACTGTCCCCTCCTCCAGTCTAAGCCCAGACTCATCTCTTCCTACCAGCTGAGCTGTGGATTGAATTGTGTTCTCAAAATGGTATATTCAAGTCCTAAGCCCTAGAACCTGAAAATATGGCCCTATCTGGATACAGGAGCCTTGCAAGTGTAATAGGAGATGAACCCAGCTGGAAGAAGGTGGCCACCAAACCCAATCCCATTCGTGTCCTTACAGAAAGGGAGATGTGCACACAAACACGGCGAGGGTGAGCCACACGGACATGGAAACCGCAGGAATGATTCTACAAAGGGCAAGAGCGCCTGGCCCTGCTGGCGACCCCCAGGAGCCAGATCGCCTGGGAAAGTTTCCCCTGGCAAGGAAGCACCCCTGCAAACACCCTGTTGTCGGACTTCTGCCCTCCTGGACTGGAGGAGTACGCGTTTCTCTCGTTTATGAGCACACCAGAAAACCAGCACAGACTCCAGCGGCCTCTGCGGACTCGACGCTCTCAAGACGACCCCAAAGGGTTCTCCGCAGCGCCCAGAACCCGGCCGGGCACCGAACGGCGCAGTGCTCCCCAACACGAGAGAAAGTCCTAGCGGATTTGCGGCGCAGCTAGGAAGTGGTTGCGCCCGGGGGGCNCCGCCCCGTGCCCTCTGTGTACCTTGCCAGTCATCTTCTGGATCTCATTCCTGTAGAATATGAGACTTCTCCGCATGAACTCGTAGCTGGGGGAGAAAGTGGTGTGTGCTCACAGAGCCCTGCTGTGCCCCCCCGCCCCCCCCCCGCAGGCCCACATCCCACCTGGCTCGACGCAGAGCCCCCATCCACTCCTGACATTGCTCCTCACTGCAGCATTCAAAGTGATACTTCCTCTCCGGGTCCTCCAGGAAGCCTGCAGAGGGAGCAGCCCCCAGGTCTGTTCCCACTCACTGCCCCCCCCCAAGCCCACCACAGGCCTCAGCTGCCTGTTGCCTCTGGCCAAAACTGTCCCCTCCTCCAGTCTAAGCCCAGACTCATCTCTTCCTACCAGCTGAGCTGTGGATTGAATTGTGTTCTCAAAATGGTATATTCAAGTCCTAAGCCCTAGAACCTGAAAATATGGCCCTATCTGGATACAGGAGCCTTGCAAGTGTAATAGGAGATGAACCCAGCTGGAAGAAGGTGGCCACCAAACCCAATCCCATTCGTGTCCTTACAGAAAGGGAGATGTGCACACAAACACGGCGAGGGTGAGCCACACGGACATGGAAACCGCAGGAATGATTCTACAAAGGGCAAGAGCGCCTGGCCCTGCTGGCGACCCCCAGGAGCCAGATCGCCTGGGAAAGTTTCCCCTGGCAAGGAAGCACCCCTGCAAACACCCTGTTGTCGGACTTCTGCCCTCCTGGACTGGAGGAGTACGCGTTTCTCTCGTTTATGAGCACACCAGAAAACCAGCACAGACTCCAGCGGCCTCTGCGGACTCGACGCTCTCAAGACGACCCCAAAGGGTTCTCCGCAGCGCCCAGAACCCGGCCGGGCACCGAACGGCGCAGTGCTCCCCAACACGAGAGAAAGTCCTAGCGGATTTGCGGCGCAGCTAGGAAGTGGTTGCGCCCGGGGGGCGGGGGGGGGAGCCCGGCTCGCCCTCCCGCCGCCCGGGGCAGTGGACTTTGCCTCCGCGCACGCAGACGCGGCGGTGGCGGCGGGGCCCGGGAGGGGCAGGGCGGGGCCCGGCACTCACTGATGGAGAAGCCGCTGGGCTCCTCCTGGGTGACTCTGCAGCGCTCCAGCAGCAGGGCTCCGACGGGCTGCGGGCAGAGGGGCGCGAGGGGGCCGGTGAGCGCGGGCCTCTGCGGGGACTCCGGCCCCCAACCCGCCCCGCCCCCCGCCGGGTTCCCGAC
>NC_048221.1:1455835-1482538 GCF_002007445.2 Ailuropoda melanoleuca
CGCCGCCCCCCCCGGCCCGCTCACCGCTGCCTTTCTTGGGGCCCCGCATGCCCAGCTCGGCCGCCAGCTCAGCCGGCTGCCGGGACAACGCCTGCAGCTCCTTCTCGTTGTAGCGCATGGCGCTGCCAGGACCCCAAACGCGAAGGGCTGACCGCGCCCTCCCGGCCGCCGTCCCCAATCGCGCCAAAAAAGTCCCACAGCGCCGTCCCGGAAGCACCGCCGCAGCCACTGCGCCTGCGCGCCCCCGAGCCACACATCCCGTGGACGGCCGGCGCGCGGCGATAAGCGAAGCCCGCGTGGGGCGCACGCGATACAAGACGACACAGACGGTCGTTATAGATAATCGTGCAATAAGCTGGATCGGGGTGGGAACAGAGTAAGGTACCCTCACGATCGGTGGCGCCCTTTACCGACGAGTGAAAGCTGGGCCTCCGGGGGGAACTGACCCCGCGCGAGTTAGGCGTTGAGAGCCTGGTGCGCACGCGCACTTCAAGTGTCGGCCCTTATTTTCAGCCCCGCCCCCTATCCTCGCGCCTCGGGAGCTTTTGGTCCACCTCGCGGGGCAGAGCGGGCATGCGCACACGGGAGGCCGTTCCCCGCCCCCCCCTTTGGCCCCCGGAAGTGCTTCCCTAGCGCCCGAAGCGCGTGCGCATAACGTATTCGTGGCGGGCGCGGAGTGAGGAGCTGCGCGGGGTGAGGAGAGGCGCGTGCTGAGGGCGGCGGTCCCGGGGCCCTGGCGGCCCCGAACCGCAGCGGACGTGGGCGACGGGCGCCTGCGGCGGGGGGCGCGGGGTGAGGACGGGGCGGCTTTTGGATTCGCGGCGCCCACGGGCCCCAGCTCCTGGGCCGTGCTCCGGGCGGGCCGGGCGAGTCCCGCCTCCTCGGAAGTCTGGCCGGCGGCCGGAGGGGTCGGGTCGGGGTCGCGGCGCGCGGGTCCCTGGCTGTGGGCCGCCCGAGGACGGGGTGGGGGAGGCCCGGGCCGGGGTGCTTCGCCCCGCTCCCTCCTCCCCTCTGTTCTCAGAGCTGGCCCTGGCTTGTCCCCGGCGGGGTCTGCGCCGGTGTTAGCGACACCGTCGGAGTTCGCGCGTGCGCTGTTCTTCCGCTGCGCTTCTGTGCCCCGAAGCTAAGGTCTTCGTTTTTCCTATTAGCCTGGTTTTCTTGGCCCGGTAGTGATTTTCTCCCTCGAAGCTCCCAACATCTTACCCTCTTACCCATTGTATTTCTCCGTGGCTTTAAACAAACTCATGGCTTCCTCGTCCTCTCCCCCTCCACCCCTACCACCGCCACAGAAACGCCCCCTCAGAGGCCGGCACACCTGCCCCCGTCTGCACTGGTTGCTCGCAGGGCATCCAAGCAGTTGTCTAGAACTTTATGTGCGTGTCCCCCGAGTCCGCTTCTGTTCTCAGTCTGGCCGTGTGTTCCGTTTCCCTGGTCGTCTCGGGATGCATCCCGGGGTGGCTTTTGAAGACATCGATTGACTGAGTTTGAGCCCTGGCACGACCAGAAGTTAGGGTAAAGAATCCATCTTGAAACCGGGAGAGGGTTGCTCACCGCTTGTTCAGTGCTCTTCCAAAAAGCCAGGTTCTCTCCTGGTTTCCCGCCTTTTTTTCCCTGGTCTTTTTCTTTCTTTGCTAGAAACTAAAGGTTTTTTGGGTACGGTAAGCTTTCTGATTGTCTTTATTGACAGGCTTTTTGCATGTTTCTATGGGAGCAAAAAGATTCTCTCAGCCCTGGGTTATTGCCCTTTGGGAATGCTGTCATATTTCTGTGATGATACTTGCTCTGAAATTTCACCTAGGTTTTGTGCTGCCTTTTATTTTTTCCCTTTTTGTTCTCCTTTCTTTTTTTTTTTTTTTTTAAAGACTTTATCCNGATGATACTTGCTCTGAAATTTCACCTAGGTTTTGTGCTGCCTTTTATTTTTTCCCTTTTTGTTCTCCTTTCTGAAAGATTTAACTTGGACCTCCAAGCTCTCAAATTCAGCTTTTTGTTTGGATCGTTCTGTCTTTACTTCACGGAGGNCTCACAGCAGAGGAGCCTGATGTGGGGCTCGATCCCACAACGCCGGAATCACGCCCTGAGCCAAAGGCAGACGCTTAACCGCTGTGCCACCCAGGCGCCCCTGTTCTCCTTTCTGAAAGATTTAACTTGGACCTCCAAGCTCTCAAATTCAGCTTTTTGTTTGGATCGTTCTATCTTTACTTCACGGAGGTTTTTTTGTTCTGGTTTTAACTCACCTTGTTCACTTTGGGTGTGCTGTTCTGCTTTTGTGGTGTCATAATTTGCCTGGTGTTTAAGGAGGACACTAATGTCACTGGGGGGGAGGGGGTTGGTATGTGGAATTCTTCGCCTCTGTGTGTGTTTGAATTCCCAGCTTCTCACTTAGCCTCACTGCCCAGCGACCCTGGGAAGACACTGGTGTTTTCTTTGGGGCGTGGGGGACCCCAGCTGTCAGGGTCTGAGAATACCGTCTCTGGCGCTCTTGCTGTGCCCCTGGGCTGGGCCGTGGGCCTCCAGCTGGACCTTCTGGGCAAGGTGTGGGGGAAGGGCAGGTTTTGATGGAATTCCCTCTTTCAGCCTCGCTGTCATTCTGCTCCCCCACTCCAACTCTCTCCCACTGTCCCTGCCCCTGTAAGTGGAGTGGCCCTCCATTCCGGTTCTCATGAGAGTAAAACTGCAGCCTGCCAAGCAGCTGGTCAGGGCCCCTGGGCCCTCCTGGGGGGACAGGGATGTTGTGTGCAGTGGGCTACGAGTAACTGGCAGTTTGGGTCTCTGGTGCTTACTCGTATCCCTCTGACTTGGTGACCAGTTCAGCATTTGAGTTCAGTCTCCCTGAGCCCATCACTCTGTCCGTGGGCCCTTTTTTTTTTTTTTAAGATTTATTTATTTATTTGACAGAGATAGAGACAGCTAGCAAGAGAGGGAACACAAGCAGGGGGAGTGGGAGAGGAAGAAGCAGGCTCATAGCAGAGGAGCCTGATGTGGGGCTCGATCCCACAATGCCGGGATCACGCCCTGAGCCGAAGGCAGAGGCTTAACCGCTGTGCCACCCAGGCGCCCCCGTGGGCCCTTTTTGTGACGCCCCTGGTGCCTGTCTCCAGGCTGCCACCAGCATTCGAGGGGCTTGTCCCGCTGTTTAAGAAGGAACTGGGCTCCTCACCAAACTGGTGGGAACTCTTGGCTTTGTCAACATCTTTGCCTTCTGAGTCGCTCTTGTAGCTTTTACCTCTGCCGCATCACTGTGGGGTGTCCTGGAGGTGTCACCGGTACAACATGTGACAGGAAGTGAGGGCACATCTCTGTCCTGGCCCCTGGAGCTGTCAGTGCCTGCTTCACAGGGAGCATGCAGGTCCCCCCTGAGCCCCAGCCGAACTGGGGAGCACACGCTGCCTTTGTTTTCTTTTCGGGAGCAGCCGCCCTGATCTGAGTGAGGTGGCATCCCACCGTGGTTTCTCTAGTGACGCTGAGCAGGCCTTCATCCACCCGTTGGTTGACTGCTGACTTGATCAGAGCACACTCCCACCCTCAAAAGCACCCAGTTTTTGTTGTTCAGGTAAACGCCCTCCTGTAACAGCCTTGAGAAGTGGGTGTTATCTTTCCACGGAGGCCTGTAAGTCACTCAGGAGCTGTGGGAAAGAGACCTCCCATGCCCCTGACCCCTGCTGCGGATCCGTGCTGCCCGGGGAGGCCAGAGGGCCGGGAGTGTCCCTCCCCCTCCCCCGTGGGAGATTCTGTCACTTCACCCAGAAACCTCGAGTCTCCTGCAGGGCAAGTCAGGTGCCTCACCAGCAGGCGCAGGCAGTGCTCGGCCTCCCTGAGGAGCCTGTGGCCAGGTCTGCCATCGGGAAGCACAGTGCTCTAAGCAGACTACGGCCGCAGGCCTCCGTGCGTGTTGGGGTGCAGTTCTCCCGGGTCTCGCGGAAGAAGGCGCAGGTGGCGCCCCGGTGTTCCTGGTCGGGGCTGTCCGGGTAGTGTAGTCTCCTTTCGTCAAGATGAAACGTTCTCTTTCACAGAGCGCTTGCCACAGTTGATGGTGTTGGTCTCTCAGGCTTGGCAGCTGTGGGTGGACTTGGGTAATAAAAAGTCAGACCCTGCGACAGGTACAAGTTCCTGGTTCAGCCCCCATCTGGGAGGTCGCTTTCCTGGTTCCCGGGTGTGAGGTCTTTGTATGCTCGTCAAGGGAATAAGAACGGGGCCAGAGAGGGGTCTAGATTCCTAGAGTCAGGGGCGACTCCCAGTCATGCTGCAGGTCCATGCAGAGCGGGGCTGCACCCAATGTGTTCCTCTCCTGTGGCCGCTGTGGCCAAACACCACAAAGTCAATGGTTTAAATGGTACAGGGTTATTACCGTGCATTTCTGGAGGTCAGAAGTATAAAACGGGGGCGCCTGGTTGGCTCAGTCAGCTAAGTGTTCGACTCTTGATTTCAGCTCAGGTCGTGTTCTCAGGGTTGTGAGATCGAGCCCTGCATCGGGGTTTGCACTCAGTGCGGAGTCTGCTTGAGATTCCACCCCCAACCCCATCCCTTCGCTTCTTCTTTCTTTTTCTTTAAAATAAGTAGATCATTAAATCATTTTTTTTTCTAAGTATAAAATGGAGAGTTGTGTTCCCCTGGGACCCCAGTAAGACCTGGCTTCTGCCTTTTCCTGCTTCTGGAGGCGCCAGATCCCTGGCCCACGGCGCCTCCTCCATCTTCACCGCCAGCACCTCCATCCTCACCTCTGCCCGTCTCTGGGACTCCCTCCCTCTGCCTCCCTCTCGTGAGGACCTCGTGAGGACACTGGGCCCCCCGGGAACCCAGGCTCACCCCCACCTTGGGGGGTCTTGACTTGCCTGCCCCTGCAAGGTCCTTTTTGCCATTTATGGTTCCATATTCTTGGGTTTCAAGGATTAGAATGGGGACGTCTTTGTGGGGTCATATTCACTCCTGGGCCCCATTCCTGTGAACTCATCTCTACAGAGAGAAGATACGGTGGGTTTAAGCCAGGGGCCTGGGGCTGACACTGACCAAGTCAAGAGGAGGGTGTACAGAGGCCGGAGGGAGGCGCATGGAGGTTGGGGCTGAGCACATGGGAAGCACAGTAGTAGGTAATGGAACAAGGCTATTTAGGGTTCAGGGAGCCTTCCTTGGCCACAGAGAGGTCTTGAATCTCTTGTGTATTAGGCAAAAGATGCAGGTAGGTAGATGGATGGATAGACGTCTTTCTTGCCTTCAGCAGACTTACAGCTGGGTCACAGAGTGGAATTTAGCTTGGGAGAATGGAGTGTAGACAAGCAGAAAGAATTCAGAGGAGTGCACACTGTGTACTTAGGCAGTCCAGGAAAGCTTCCTGAAGGAGGTGAGACTTGTTGGTGAGAGAACTGGGTCGCCTCTTCCCCGTTGCTGTTTTGGGTCTGTGAGCTTTTACACTTCTTGGGCTGCAGTGGCTTTCTTTCCAGTTCTCCCCCACAGTCATTCATAGACGCCCCACTTGTCCTTGTTCATCCTTATTCCTGGTTTGTGTGTCCTTGGGCCACCATGGGCCCTTAGTCTCCTGGAAGATAGGCAAGGAAGAGGAGGCTGAGAAAGGGGGTCTTCGCCTGCCCTGTCGGCCAGGCGGTGTCCTGTGCTCTCACAGCTTCCCCTTTGGCCCTGCAGGTCCCTCTACCAGTCTGGTAAAGCCCCAACGCCCTCACCATGGACTTCCAGCATCGCCCCGGGGGTAAGACCGGGAGTGGAGGCGTGGCCTCCTCCTCGGAGAGCAACCGAGACCGCAGGGAGCGCCTCCGGCAGCTGGCCCTGGAGACCATCGACATCAACAAGGTTGGTTGAACCCTGGGCTGCAGGTGGACAGGCAGTCCCTCCCATCTCACGGCCCCTTCCTCTCCCTTCTGTCCACAGAGCCGAGTTCAGTATACCCTGCACCTGGTGCTCTTGGCCGTGCTGCCCAGCTCCCTTGGCCTTGGGGTCCTGGTCTGTAATCGAGGGAACTTGATTCAGAGCAGCTCCTGCTGTCTACTCCAGAGACCACCTGCTGTTCAAAGAGGCCTTTTGTTGCACAAAGTTTTTGGTTTTGTTGGATTTACCAGAGATGTAGAGAATTATCAGTGGCGAGGGCCATGACAGCACCATGTGAGTTGATACCTTAGCTGTAAGCAGCAGAGGGCAACATTTCATTTGGGTCTATGCAGCTGTTGGTAGACCAGTCTCACTGTTGGCACTTCAGACGTTTGGGGCCAGAACATTCTGGGCAGCGTCTCTGGCTCTCAGCCACTCAGTGCCAGGAGCATCCCAGTTGTGAGGACCACAGATGTGCCCAGACATCACTCAGTGTTGCCTGGGGGTAGAGTCGCCCTGGGCGGGACCCCCAGCGGTCAGTGTGTGGTTCTGCTTAGACTTTGAACCCCTGACATGTGTTGAGCCCTCATCTCTGAGATTAGTTCTGTTACCTTTCTCTCAAGGAAACAAGGTAGGACTGTTATTGCCAAAGATGGCTTGGCCACCAGGCAGTGCAGTTAGGGTTTGAACCCCAGCTGGTGTGCTCTATGCTTGGGGTCGGAAGCGCTTACCCTGTGGCCTTTGTTTATGGAAAGTCACCTGTCTGGCCTGAGAGCCCCACACGCAGAGACAGGGACCTCCGTGGGCCTTTGTTATAGCCCGTTCGCTGCTGTTCTTCCAGCACCTGGCTTGTGCGCTGGTGTTTGGCGTGCCGGCGTGGTTGGTAACAGATCCCTGTCCCGGCCCGGGAGGTGGGCGCCCAGCAGTGCTGTTTTGGCTTTGCTGCCGTCTAGGCCCGGAACTGCTTCAGAAGTGGAGCCAGCAACCAGCATTGTTGGCCCCCACCCCTGCCAGGTGGCCTGGGTCCGTCAGCAGGCCCTGCAGGGCCTTGGGCCGCCCCAGCCTTGCGTCCTCGGAACAGCTGCCCAGGAGGAAAGCAGCGGTCCTCTCTGCCCTTTGAGGGAGGGCTGTGCTGCTTAGATGACGAGAGGGCCTTGGCTCCTCACGGTGGGCAGGGACCACGGGGTGTGGCTGCGGCTAACGGGTTGTGTCTCCCTGCACAGGACCCGTACTTCATGAAGAACCATCTGGGCTCCTACGAATGCAAGCTGTGTCTGACCCTGCACAACAACGAGGTGTGTTCTCCGCACCGGGCAGGGCTCTGCTGCTCCGCCACCACCGGCCCGGTGCAGATGCCGCCCGCCCTTCCCCTGCTCCGGCAGGGCTCGCCGTTCCCATCCCTGTGCCATCGCGCTCTCCCTGTTAATTCTGGGACGTCGTTCAGAATATGGCCGGGGGCGGCGGGGTTCAGGTCTGCTCGCTTACCAGCCTGTACCCCAGAGCCTGCCTGCGCCCCAGAGCCTGCCGCCGCCGCCGTGGGTGTGCAGGGCTCCCTCCAGCCCGCTTCTCTTGAACACCGTCAGTGCAATCCCACGTGAACGCATGCCTGCAGGCGTGGGGCAGGCGCGCCCAGACGTTCTAGGTCCAGGTTTTGAGACCTTGTTGATGTGGCTGTAGGTTATTTCTTTCAACAAGCCTAAGATCGTCCCAGCGATGGTCTAATGAGCGCCCGTGTGGTCCTGATTCAGTAACAAAGAGATTTTGTTTGTCCTTTTCAACGCTGTCAAAGGCCTGGTGGTTTTTCGGTTTGTGCACAAGTGGTGCTGAGTTCGCCGGTCTCGTACGTCAGGCTCTGTCCCCTTAGCACTGCTGGCATCAGAGCCGAGCCATTCTCCGGGGGCTGCTGAGCAGCGTCCCCTAGTCATGACGACCACAGACATCCCCAGATGTGGCCCAGTGTCCCTCTGCTGGCCCAGAAAAACGTAAAGTTTATCTTGCTCTCTGGGGAGAGGTCCCTTGGGCTGTGGTCAGAACGGACGCACAGGGTCACAGGGCACGTTCACTTGTGGGTCCACTGGCTGGTGCCAAGTGGTCTCCACCGTCCAGCCAGGTCCGCTAAGCTCCCTGCCATGGCAGGCAGTGAGACGTGTCGTGTCCCACACACCGTAACCACTAAGACTTTCTCTTAGGCTGTGTGTGCGTTTCATTTACACTTTGTGTAAACCCGCTGGGGCTTGTTTATCCCCCGGCGGCCTAGTGGACGGGCTGGTTCCGCCTCGGCCCGCCCCCACCACCTTGTCTTGAGTCGTCTGTGTGCTTTTCCCACTGCAGGGGAGCTACCTGGCACATACGCAAGGGAAGAAGCATCAGACCAACTTGTGAGTACCTCGGGCCCCTTCCAGTGCCCAGGCCTCCGAGGTAGACAAGGCGTCACTTGCATCCGTCGGGGTGAGGTGGTCTCGAGCCAGCCCAGCCGTGCGTGCCTTGGGGCTGAGTAGAGGGTGGACGCCAGGGGAGGTGGGAGGTGCTCTTTCCGCGGCAGTTAAGCTAACTGATCTTGCTTGAGCGTGAGGCTTCTGGGACACGAGAGGAAAAAGGTTAGGGTTCACAGAAGACTCCCTAGTAAGGGACAGTGGGAAACATGACAAGAAGAGAGGGGTGTCCTGAGCCTGTCTCCTCCCCACTTCATGCAAACTCCAGGACCCCTAGCCACCCCCTCCATACCCCTGGCCTCTCAGACAAACTCCAAGGTCTGTGTGGGGGTTGGACAACTCCCAGCACCTGGGCCTGTGGCCTTGGCGGCCTGTGTGGAGGGGCCACAGCGCCGTATCCATCCCGCCTGCAGGGCCCGGCGAGCCGCCAAGGAGGCCAAGGAGGCCCCCGCCCAGCCGGCGCCAGAAAAGGTCAAGGTGGAGGTGAAGAAGTTTGTGAAGATTGGCCGCCCTGGCTACAAAGGTGGTTCTGTCTGGGAGTGTGGTCTGTCCTGAGCCTGAATGAGCCCTTTGCCCCCGACCCCCAGCCCCTGTCCTTGAGCCCCATGGAGTCTGCTATTCTCTGGCCTTTGAAGCAGGGGCCCTCCCTCGCCCATGCCTCTCCTGCTGGTCCATCAGAGGGATCAGGCGGGGATGGGCCCCCCAACCTGGTCCACTAGTGGCCCTGGGCCCCACCTTTCCTGTGAACTTCCCCAAACCACCAAATCACGGTGTCAGGGCTTCCCTTGCACCCCTTGTGCCTTATCCCGGTGTTTGGGGAGCTAGTGATGGTTTACAGTCCTTGTGAGGATGAGTGGCCATGGGGGAGGGGCCCGTGATTCCTTTTCCTTTGACCTTGGCAAGGAGGAGGGGGAGGGTCCGTTAAGAAACCACTTTCTCAGTGGAACCACTGGGCAGAGAGGAGGGTTCCTGGATCACCTGCCAGAAAGTTGGTTAAGTGGCTCAGTTAGAATGTAGAGAACTGTGTTCCTGGAGTTAGAAAGGAAGAAAAAGCTATCAGACAGATGTGCTAAATAAAAGTAGAGAGACCATGTCGGTGACTGGCATTCAGGCAGGACACAGCAGTGCAAAGGCCCCGGGCCAGGTCTGCGTCATAAGCTAGGGCTGGGATGACAGGATCCTTGTGGGGAGGCTACCAAAAGTCTCTTGGCTGTAATCGGGCATCTGGTGTCTCCTGAGTAAAGCAGGGGGACGCTTGAGGGCTTAAGGGGGAGTGAGGCAAGCCTCGGAGCTGTATGGAGAGCAGCCTGGAAGTGGGGGCACAGCCTCTGGAGGCTTGGCAGCAGACCTCTCGTGCGAAGGGCACCCTCCCAGGCACCGGGGTACAGACTTCCCTTGCCTCACGTACACAGCGTGCCCAGTCTGGAGCTCCTGCTCGGTGCGGCCCCGGGCCTCCAGGTGAGGGCAACAGTGCCCACTCCTGCCTGCGCCCCTACCTGTAATCTCAGGCAGGGACCCTCCTGGCCCTGGGTGGCAGCCACCTGAGTTCAGGTCCTCTGGGGTCCCGCCCTCCCATTTGTGGGCGGCATTAGCCACACCCATGGCCCTTAGCCTCGGGGAGGACAAGTTGGCCTGAACTAGAGACCCTCATGTGTTGCAGTGACCAAGCAGAGGGACACGGAGATGGGCCAGCAGAGCCTCCTCTTCCAGGTAAGCTGGGGTCTGGCGCCCGACCGTGAGGGCGGGGTCCTTCGAAAGGCAGCGCTGCCACTGGCTGTGTCCCTGCAGATTGACTACCCTGAGATCGCCGAGGGCATCATGCCCCGTCACCGCTTCATGTCTGCCTACGAGCAGAGGATCGAGCCTCCGGACCGGCGCTGGCAGTACCTGCTGATGGCTGCCGAGCCCTACGAGACCATCGCCTTCAAGGTAGCACCCACGGGGTCCCCAGATGCACCACGCTGTGCTGAGCGGCCAGTTGCGGGCCCTCCGGCCTGCTCCACAGGCGTCCCATCAGTGGGTCCTTGCCTCTGGAAGGCTGGGAAAGGACTTGAGGGTTGGGGGCTGGGCGTCCTGAGGTCGGGTGCCCTTAGCCGCCGTAAGAGGCCCTCGTGGCCAGGCTGTTCAGGGATCCCGTAGCCTTGTCCTGCTCCTCCGTCTCCGTCTCGTCCTGGGCCCGCACGGATGAGAGCACAAATCACAGCTTCCGCCAGGGGGCAGGCTTGCTAAGGAGCGGGGCTTGTCTGTTACCCCAGAACTGAATGGTGTCCCCCTGCTGGGTCTTTGCTGGGCCAAAGGGCAGTCACCTGCCTGGGATGCTGGCACCTTGCACTCCATTGAGCTTCCTGCCCGTATGTGAGGGCCATGGTGGTCCTAAAGGCCCCCGTCTGCCCCCCTCCCCACACAGGTGCCAAGCAGGGAGATCGATAAGGCTGAAGGCAAGTTTTGGACTCACTGGAATCGGGAAACCAAGCAGGTAGGTCGGTCTGGCTGCAGGCAGTTCTGGGGCCTTCGATGGGTGCCTTAGCTGGCCCGTCCCTTCCCCCAGGGCCCTAAAGGCCCCACTCAGCCTCTTGTATTTCTCTCCAGTTTTTCCTGCAGTTCCACTTCAAGATGGAGAAGCCACCAGCCCCACCAAGCCTCCCTGCTGGGCCTCCTGGGGTGAAGAGACCCCCACCCCCCCTGATGAATGGTTTGCCCCCCCGGCCACCTCTGCCGGAGGCTTTGCCCCCACCACCTCCAGGAGGCCTGCCTCTGCCACCCATGCCGCCCAGTGGGCCTGCACCCTCAGGGCCACCAGGCCCTCCCCAGCTGCCCCCACCAGCTCCTGGGGTCCACCCCCCAGCACCAGGGGTCCACCCCCCAGCACCAGGGGTCCATCCCCCAGCTCCCGGGGTTCACCCCCCAGCACCAGTGGTCCACCCACCAACATCTGGGGTCCACCCACCAGCTCCGGGTGTCCACCCTCCAGCCCCAGGGGTCCACCCCCCTGCCCCGGGCGTCCATCCTCCCCCATCTGCTGGGGTTCACCCCCAGGCCCCAGGGGTACATCCCCCAGCTCCCGCGGTTCACCCCCAGGCCCCGGGGGTGCACCCTCCAGCTCCTGCGGTTCACCCCCAGGCCCCGGGGGTCCACCCAGCAGCTCCTGGGGTCCATCCACCGGCCCCGGGGATCCATCCCCAGCCTCCTGGGGTCCACCCCCCACCTCCTGGGGTTCACCCATCGGCTCCTGGGGTCCATCCTCCAGCTCCTGGGGTCCACCCCCAGCCTCCTGTAGTTCACCCCTCAAATCCTGGGGTGCATCCCCCAACTCCCATGCCCCCGATGCTGAGGCCCCCACTGCCCTCCGAAGGTCCTGGGAACATTCCGCCTCCTCCCCCAGCCAACTGAAAAGCGGTCCCTTCTCTAGGCAAGTTTGCTGTTGTGTTTTCTTGTATGTTTCCCTTCAGACCTGAGTTTGGTGTGTTTGTACGGGGCTGTGTTGTGTCCCCAGTGCTCATTAAACGCCTCCCCAACGCCTGGGCTGAGCTGCTGTGTTGGTGGCTGGGGGGCGATGGGGCAGAGGTGTGGGGGCACCCACTCGCTGTTGACGAACACCTGCAGTGCCCCCCCAATGAACCCAGGGGCTGCTCGGGTGGGGCGTCGGTGTCCCCGTGCCCTACAGGAGGCTGGTGGGTGAGGACAGGCCCAGCCAGCCAGCAGTGGGTCTGGGATCTCCTTCATGAGGAGGGCAGAGCTGCGGCTGCTCGCTCTCGGGGACAGTGCAGGGGAGCATTCGGGGAGCCCCAGCTGAGTTGGGGGACTGCCTGGTCCCACCCCACCCCCAGCGGTCTGAACACCAAGACACGGGGTCCCCATCAGAGCCCGGTGCCAGGTTCTCTGGGGCATCTGCCCTCTGCCCTGGTCCAGGCCTGTGCCCCCCCACCCCCGCCATGATCCCAGAGCTGTTGATAGTCTGGGGTGACACTCCCTGCTCCTGTTCCCGCTCCCGTCTCCAGGGGGGAAGACCTCTTCAAGGACAGGCCTTTGACAAGTTGGTCACAGGCTGCACCTTCTATCATGGGTAGGAAGATAGGCAGTGAGGCCGGAACAGAAGGGGCTTTGAGAGCAAGCTTCCCAGCCTGTCCCGGGCCATGGTGGGGCGCCAGGCACTGGTCCCCAAGGTCACATCCCAGGAGGAGATAGGGGCTGCTGTCCTGCACAAATAGCCTGGGCTCTCCCATATAAGCCAGAGCCGCCCAGCCCTCCCGGCAGCCAGGATGTGGGCTCTGCTGCTCTGGCCGCCGGCCCTGGTACTGCTGGCGATGGGGCCCCTGCTGGGACCCGGGGCCCCCGGAGGAGAGGGCTCCAGCGCCCCAGCCTCGCCCGGAGAACCAGGCACTGGGGGGCTCATTTTCCACCAAGACTGGGACTGGCCGCCAGGCAGCCCACAAGACCCCTTGTGCCTGGTGACCCTGGACCAGACTGGCAACAGGAGCAGCACCCCACTTCGGGTGGCAGGGGCCCTGAGAGGCTATGAGCACGCCTTCCTCGAGGTTGTGCAGCAGGCGCGCTGGGGCCCCCGCGACCTGGCCGCCCTCGGGGTCTGCACCGCCAGCGCAGGGCAGCCCGGCCTGCTCCGTCTGCGGCAGCTGCAGGCGTGGCTGGGGGAGCCCGGGGGGCGGCGGCTGGCGGTGCTGCACCTGCAGGAAGGTAGGTGGGGGGCCACGCCATGAGCTGGGCTGGGGGTCTAGCTCCAGTCCCCTGAGAAGAGAGATGGCCACACTCTCAAGACGGGGCGCTGCCAGGGCCCCAGCTGCAGACCCCTCCCCGGCCTCCTCGATGCCCCAAAGCTTGGCTCCCAAACCCACCCACTCCCGCACTTCTGGGGAAGGAGCCCAAGGGAGTGGGGCCAGTCCACCCAAAGGTCCAGCCGAGGGAGGCCTCCCCCGCGCACCGGGCATCCGTGCTGTGCGAGCGGGCCTGTCCCCGGGAGCCACTGGCCTCAGACCCACTGGGGGAATGGGCTTCCCCCAACAAAGAGCCCTAGACAGAGACCCCAGGGAGTCAGGGGTGACCTGTGGCAGCCTCGCCACCCACCCCGTCGAACGACTGGTGTCAGACCTCTCCCGCCAGGTCTCCAAGGCTCCCAGTTGGGGTGGGGGGTTCACCCTGCCAGAATGCAAGATGGGCTTTGGGGAGGGGCTTGGGCTTCAGTGGCTCAGGTGTCCCCTCCCTGTCTGTCCTGGCCACAGTGACCTGGGAGCCAACATTCTCACTGAAGTTCCAGGACCCCCCACCTGGAGGAGCCAGTCCCCTAGAGCTGGCGCTGCTGGTGCTGTACCCCGGGCCTGGCCCTGAGGTCACTGTCACAGGGACTGGGCTGCCAGGCACCCAGGTACCAGGGCACTGAATGGGCCTGTTCCCGGGCCTCCAGGGGCCCTTGCCCAGAGGAGGAGGGGGAGTGGGGGTGGTGGGGTGTTTTGTGTTTGTTTTTTTTTTTAAGATTTTATATTTGAGAGAGAGCTGGGGGAGAGGGGTGCAGAGGGAGAGGGAGAAGCAGGCTCCCTGCTGAGCAGAGAGGCCGACGAAGGGGCAGGGCTCTATCCCAGGACTGCCGGATCGTGACCTGAGCTGAAGGCAGACACCCAACCGACTGAGCCTCCCAGGCACCCCAGGAATGGGGTTTTAAAACTGAACAAGGTCCCAAGCGTCCTGGTTAGGCTGCGGGCAGAGCAGGGCTGGCATTCTCACCCCACCCAGTTCGGCTGAGCCCCCATCTCCACAGAACCTTTGCTGGTCCCGGGACACACGCTACCTGGTGCTGGCCGTGGACCACCCAGCGGGGGCCTGGCACAGCCCTGGGGTCACCCTGACCCTGCAACCCCGAGGAGACGGTAGGCTCCCAAAGAAGCGGACCTGGCAAGGGCACGCTGCCCTTGGCCCCCAAACACTAAGCCACCCCCGGGTCCCGCCAGGCCACGCGGGTGCACCCCTGAGCACCCCCCAGCTGCAGGAGCTGCTGTTCGGCCACGACCCCCGCTGCTTTACACGGATGACCCCGGCCCTGCTCCTGCTGCCACCGCCTGGGCCCACACCAATGCCCGCACATGGCCTCCTGGACCAAGTGCCCTTCCCACCACCCAGGTGTGCGCGCGCCCAGGTTCGGGGGGCGGGGGGGCGGGGAGGCAGTAGAGGAAGAACCTTGTACCTGCTCATACCTCCCAACTCCTCCTTGCAGGCCCTCCCAGGAGCAGGAGCCCAAGGAGCCACCGCCCAGCGCAGACCCCTTTCTGGAGACGCTCACGCGCCTGGTGCGCGCCCTGCGGGGGCCCCCAGCCGAAGCCTCGCCGCCGCGCCTGGCCCTGGACCCGGGCGCGGGCTGGCCGGCTTCCCGCAGGGCCTCGTCAACCTGTCCGACCCCGCGACACAGGAGCGCCTGCTCGACGGGGAGGAGCCGCTGCTGCTGCTGCTGCCACCCTCCACGGCAGCGGCCGGGGACCCGGCGCCACTGCAGGGCCCCGAGTCCGCGCCCTGGGCTGAGGGCCTAGGGCATCGCGTGGCCACCGAGCTGCCGGCCGCGGCTGCCGAGCTCCGCGAGCTCCCGGGGCTGCCCCCGGCCGCCACGCCGCTGCTGGAGCGCCTGCTCGCTCTGCGCGAGCTGAGCGTCGACCTGCGCGCCGAGCGCTCCGTGCTCATCCCCGAGACGTACCAGGCCAACAACTGCCAGGGCGCGTGCGGCTGGCCGCAGTCCGACCGCAACCCGCGCTACGGCAACCACGCGGTGCTGCTGCTCAAGATGCAGGCCCGCGGCGCCGCCCTGGCGCGAGCCCCGTGCTGCGTGCCCACGGCCTACGCCGGCAAGCTCCTCATCAGCCTGTCGGAGGAGCGCATCCGCGCGCACCACGTGCCCAACATGGTGGCCACCGAGTGCGGCTGCCGGTGACCCCGCGCCGCGCCGCAAGTGGCGTCCCCGCCCGTATTTATTCGGACCCCAATCATCGCCCCAATAAAGCCCAGCAAGCACTAGCCGATGTGTACGTGCGTGTGGGGACAGGCGGGGGCCTCCTCCTGGCCGGCTGTCCCCTGGGGGTGGGGCAGGGTCATCCCCGATGGCGCCACTGCCTCGACTCCTGTCCCCACGCCACCTCCACGCCTGGAGCTTCCACGTCCGCCATTGAGGCCCGGCAGCTTCCGGCGTGGAGGCTCAACGGAGCAGGCGACCCTGGGCTCAGCATTCAATTTATTTGGCTGAACCGCGGGCCCCCCCCCCCGGGGGGGGTGTCCCAGGATTGTGTCCCAGGACCCCGGCCCGGCTCAGTCCCGCCCCTTGCCCGCCCGGTGCTTCTGGCGGCCCGGAGGCCGGTCGGCGTCGGCGCGCCGCGGGGAGTCCCAGGCCTGCCTCTTTCTGCGTCCCGGGTCTCGGGAGTCCTGCGCCCGGTGCGGATGGCCCCCTTCGCGCACCTCCCAGCCCCGGGGTAGGGCTCCTCGGGGCTCCCTGGCGGCCCGCGGCTTCTCCGGCTTCCGAGGCCGCTCCTCCTTCCGCCGCTTCTCCTTCTGCAGCCTCTCCTCCTTCGGCGGCCTCTCCTTCCGAGGCCTCTCCCGCGGAGGCTCCTTGGGCGCGTGCTTTTCCCCAACAGCCTTCTCGGCCTCCTCGGCCTCCTCCCGCTGTGGCGCCGGCGGTCCCGGTGGGGGCGCCCAGGCCCTGGGCTTCAGCTGCAGCAGCAACGCGGGTGGGGTGACATGGTGGGGTCAGCGCACACGTCCCCTGCGCGGGGCCCCGGCCCCTTCGCCCACCGCCCGTGGTCCCCTAATGGAAGCGCTTACCGGGGCGAGTGCTGGCTCCGGGGCCGAGCTTGGCGGTACCCATGGCTCAGGGACAGGGGCAGGGGCATCTGCCTCCCCAGCCACAGCATCTTGGAGGGGAGGGGAGTCAGCCCAGGCCCAGGCGCAGACCACACGCGCCATACCAGCCTTCCCCGCTAGAGTTCCCTCTCCCCTCCCTCCGAGCCCTCAGAAGCGGAGGCCCCTGGCCTCCACTGCCAAGGCGCCCCCTTCCCCCCAAATCTCCCTCATTCCAGTTGCAAAGGGCTGGCAGTGTTTCTCCACGGGATGCCGGAGCTCCCCGTCGCATACTACCCAAAGGGGGCTCCTGGGGCCAGTCCTGGGGGGCAAGGCCCATGAGGGGTGAGGACCTGTGCACAGAGGAGAGGTGCTCCAAGATCTAATCTGGGAGAGGAAGGGCCCCCCCCCCAGAAGGTCCACGGTTGGGGAAGGGGCAGAGGCGCCCTTCCCCAAAGCCCGCTCAGAGGGAGGGCCCAGGCCCCACCCTGGAGGCGCACAAGGTCAGTGGCTGAATGGGGGTGCACATGGTGGGGCACTGGGGGGACCGAGGACTCCTCCCAGAGTCCATACCAGGGAGAAGCGGGCCGGGGGGGGGCAGGGATATAAGACCCATTCCCGGAGGGGAGACGCACAGACCCACCCCTCAGGGGGCACACAAGCTGCCCTGGGAGGGCGGCCCAGGCTCACCGCGGCACAGCTGGAAGGCCNGGGGCCAGCGGGGGGGGGCAGGGATATAAGACCCATTCCCGGAGGGGAGACGCACAGACCCACCCCTCAGGGGGCACACAAGCTGCCCTGGGAGGGCGGCCCAGGCTCACCGCGGCACAGCTGGAAGGCCGAGCCCAGCAGCGCCACCAGTGAGGCCAGCAGGAGGCACTTGTTGAGTGACAGGTCTCCCCAGGGCAGCTCCTCGCTCGGGGCGGGGACTGGGGGTGGCGGCGGCCGCTGCGGGGGCGGTGAGGCCTGCACCTTCCTGCGCGCGGGGCTCCGGGGCACTGCGGGAGCAAGGGCTGGGCTGGGCGCGGCCCCAAGGGGCTCTGCCCTACCTGGCTCTGCAGTGCCAGGCCCTGGGCCCAGGAATTAAGCCCTGCGTGCCTCAGAGCTTCCCTGGAATGCGGAGAATACTCCAGAAGGTAATTAACTGAAGCCTAGTAGCACCTTCGCTTTTGCTGCCATGAACGAGAGGAGGCTTCCAGCCCTGTTACTGCTGGTGACGTGGGGACAGAACTCAGCCAGCAGCCCCACTGCACCCTGTTCCCCTCCCCCCAGATCCGAGGACCCAGCCCAGGGCCTGCCCCCCTTTGCTGGGCCATACCCACTCCCCCACCTCATCCCTGCCTTCTGCAAACCTACTTGCTCCTGCTTTCAGCCTTTCTTTCCCAGGTCCTGGGGCCACTTTGGCCACGGGCTCCTTTTCTGTCTTCTTGGGCCTGGCATCCACACTGCCTGTGGGGCTGCCCTCAGCTTGAGAAACCTATGAGAAGTCATGAATGGCCCAGGGTGTTTCCTTCCCCTCTTCCCTCCAAGAGAACCCAGACCCTTCCCATGGGGTGTAGAAAGCCACCCCCTTGGCCAGCGTGTCCCTGACTCCAGGGGCATCCCTGGCGGAAACTCCAGGGCCCCAGCTACTCACATGGGGCCAGCTGCTAGAGTCGGCCAGCCTGGGCATCGCTGTTGGAGGAAAGGAGGGAGAGTCAAGGTCATGAGACGCCCCTCCCCCAGGCCCATCCCACCCTCAGCTGGGCTCTGCTGGGCTTTGCCAGGCCAGGGGTGGGGGATCACTCCCATTTTACAGATTAGAAAGCAAACAGGCTCAGAGGCGGCCCTGCCCAAAGGCACAGCACTTGGCTGGGAAGCTGGGATTTGAATCCTGACCTGCAGGGCCTAGGACCTATGCCTCTGGGGCTCCTTAGAGATCCCACCAGGGACTGATGGACACAGAGGCGAGAAACAGGGAGCATAGTTTGAGCCAGTCCAACGTGGGAGTCTCAGTCCTGGTCTCTGCCGGTCGGTCAGCCCCCTGGCTCAACAGCAGGACAGGGGAGGGGGCTCTGTCCTGCCGGCTCCCCTGTGGGTACCTTGAGCCCTGTCCTCCTGGGGCTGGTTGGGGCAGGGGTCAGCCAGTGTGGAGAGGTCCTTGCCTGCTTGGCGGCTGCCCAGGCCTCCGTCCAGTTCCTGCAAGGCCCTTGTTGTCATGGAGACGTCTGAGCCCCTCCGTCCGGGCTTGGGCAGGGGGAGGGCTAGAGAGGAGGTGTCTTGCGTCAGAGGCGTCTTGCGTTTGCTGAGCCCCTGCTGTGGGCCTGGGCCTGACCTGAGGGCACCCCTTGTACATGAATGAAGTGGCCCGGTGCCTCTCAGCTCAGCCCCTGCTGGTCCTTCTGCCTGGAACCTCCCTCACGGGGCAGATTCATACTCGGGCGGGCGTGGCCCAGCTGCTGGCCGCCCAGGCCCCCTCCCTGCCCTGGGACCCCTCCCTGAGCACACAGAGGCCGCTGGGGCCCAGAGAGGGCTGGGACCCACCTGAAGTCACACGCAGATGAGTGAAGAGAGCCCAGACCAGAACCCTTGGCCCCAGGGTCGGCTCATGTTCTCTGAGACCAGGCACTATTTTTATCCAGGGTCGGAGGCCAGAGGAACAGGCCTAGGAGCCACCTGGCCCCTCAGGCTTTTGCCCACGCGGGGTCTCTGCACCGTCCTTGCTGGCCGTTCCTGGCACGCAAGCCCCAGCCCCTCGGTCTAGAAGCTCAGGCTAAGCAAGCAGGACCGGCCACTACAGGCAGGGGCGGGGGGGTCCGGGGGGCTTCCTGATGCCAACGCTGGGGCCCCCGCCTCCTCCCACGGCCTCTGCTCTCACAGGGCACATGAGGAAACTGAATCTCCAGAGAGAGCCCTCCACCAGAGCTGGTAGGCAGCTCGGGCTCGAACCCGGCTCTGCCGGCGTCCCACAGCCGTGCTTCTGGGGTCCTCGTGCCCCCGGCTGCCAGCGTGGGTGTGTTCTAACACCTCTGGTCAGAAGAGTGACCCTTCCCCGGGGCTGGAGCAGGGCGCTGTGCGAGGGGCCCAAAACGGGCCGCGGGCAGGCACCCTTAGGTAAGTAGGGGGCACCCACAACAGTTGGGGACCCCCATGGACCTCAGAGATGCCCTCCCCGGACCCAAGGGACCCCCTCCTCTGCCCAGGCCGCCCCCTGCCCTACTTACTCCACGGCCGCCACGGTGAGCCCGCTGGACAGATGGAGCCCAGGGAGGGTGGCCCCAAGACAGACAGCAACAGGTGGCTGCAGGCTGCAGCGTGGGCCAATCCGCTCTGCAGGCTGCGGTGGCGGGAGGGGAGGAGGGCCACCGGGGGCTGGGGCTGGCGCAGCCCCACCCTTGCAGCAGGACTGGGCCTTGACCAGAGGGGGACCCCACCCCCACTTCAGCACAGAGCCACTGCCTGGCTGGCCACCGTGGCCTGGGGAACGTTGCTTTCTGGCTCTGAGCCTCAGGGAAGCAGGTCCTGGAGGTGAGGGAGCCCACAAAGGGTCACCTTGCTTTCTCTCTCGAATCATCAGCAGGCCTGTGAAGCAGGAAGTCTGAGCCGGGCTCTGCCGCGGCGAAGCCAACTGTGTCCCCGATCCCGGAGCAGCCGGGGATGGCCCATGGGACCAGGGTGAGACGGAGGCCTCCGCGGGCTGGCTGGCACAGAGTACCTGCGGAGAAGCCTGTTTCCTGATCTAGGATCCGAATTCAACAGCCACTCCATAACCACGGGCAGCTCCAGAATATTCTGTCACCCCGAGGACAACCTCCTCCCCGTTCACCCCCCTCCCCCAGCTCCCAGCCCCCGCGAGCCCCCTTCCCATCCATGGAGGAGCCTGCTCTGGACGTGTCACACACGTGGACTCCCACGCCGTGGGGCCTTCTGTGTCCGGTTCCCTCCCTGAGCGTCGTGGGCTGGGGTCTGTCCCCGGGGCAGCGCGGGTGGGCACCTCGCTCCTGTGTGCGGTTGAGGGATGTTCCCGTTAGTGGGGGACACGCTGTATCTGTTCCTTCCCATCCGACAGGGCTGGGATTGGTGGGGGGAGAGGAAGTGACTTGGTCACGTCCAGTGTCAGATCCTGTCTTTATAAAATGTTCATCATGGATTTTTTTTTCATTATTTTTTTTAGTGTGGTAAATACACATAACATGAAATCTATCACTTTAACCGTCTCCAGGTTCACAGCCCCGGGCATGAAGCACACTCACCCCATCGTGCAGGCACCGCCACCCTCTGTCTCCAGAATGTTCCATCTCCCCACACGGAGACTCTGTCCCCAGGGAGCACGGACTCCCCAGCCCCTGCCCCAGCCCTGGCTCCCACCAGCTCCTCTCTGTCTGTGTGGATGGGACTCCTCTGGGGACCCCCTGAGAGTGGGGTCCTGCGGGATGTGTCCTTCTGGGTCTGGCTCCTCTCGCTGAGCCCGGTGTCCTCGGGGTCCGTCCACATTGTGGCAGGTGTCAGGGTCCCTTCCGTTCGAGGGCTGGGTCGTGTTCCAGCGTGTGGACAGACCGCACTGTGTTCGTCCTTCATCCGTGGACAGACACTTGGGGTGTTTCTACGTTCCGGCCGCCGTGAATCGTGTTGTTGTGAGCACAGGTGTGCAGATACCTGTTTGAATCTCTCCTTTCAATTCTTTTGTTCTTGACACTGGCTTTAGGAAATATACTTTACAACCCAGACTAGTCACCGGTAAGAAAAGGTGGTTTTTAATATTAGAATGTGGGAAGATAACCCAAGGTTACATCAGAAGGAATTCCAGGGGCACCTGGGTGGTGCGTTTGGTTAAGCATCCGATTCTTGGTTTCAGCTCAGGTCATGATCTCAGGGTCGTGAGATCAAGTCCCGTGTCGGGCTCTGTGCTGGGCTGGAGCCTGCTTAAGATTCTCTCTCTCCCTCTCCCCCTCCCCCCTCTAAAAAGTAAATAACATTTTTGAAATATGAGAGTATTGCATAGTATATGAATTCTATCAGATCAAACCTGTTACAAAATGTTAGGAGTTCCAGATAAAGATACAGACATATAAAATAAATATATTATTTACAATAAATCATATTATATGTTAATTATTATCATAGAGATATAATACATTGAATAAGGTAGATAGATAAATACCATGAAATTAGACACAGCAAATTATGTGTTTATAAATACATAAGTGTATCAGAATGTATGTAATGCCGAGTATTTCACATATACACATATGGTATAAACACAGATATTAAAAATATACACAAAAGAAAACAGTCTGGTAAGAAATATGCTCCTATATATTTTGTGTCCTCAGTGAACGCCATTGCTCTCGGCTTTATTTTTTTTTAAGTCATTTCCACGCCCAACATGGGGCTCAAACTCACAACCCCGAGGTTGGAGAGTCGGGACTCCTCGGACTGAGCCCGCCGGGCGCCCCGTGGGTCCCGTATTTAGCAACAGAAAATCTACACGAACAACGGGTGACCTGGTGAACACAGAGGAGGGGGCCGCGTGGTGCCAGGTACAGAACAGCCACGTCTTCATGTTCAGACCCCGCCTGCGACCGTTTTCCCTCTATCACGAACCCTCTGCGGAAACATTTGTCACACCGGGTGTATGGAGGAGCATGAAGATGGAAACTACGAAGGAGATAAGAGGAACGGTTTGGGTTCGCAGGGTTTGAGATAAGCCCTGCTCACGTCTGGGTCATCCATCCCCTCGGGGGCTCTCAGCGCGTGTCTGCGAAGTTGTCCCAATGCCACCCGCGTGGTCTGCCGGCCCGCGCTTTATCTCTCGGCCGCAGACGTGTGCGTGGATCGGAGGCCGGACTGCAGCCGGCAGGGCCTTCCTTGGCCCCGACGCGCGGGCGGGCAGACACCTGCCACAACTCTTGCCTGTTTTCCTGCTGCTCGGTCCACGCTCCAAAGGCCGTCTGCCTTTCTGTTCCCGGGAGCAGGGATTGGAGAACGGGCCAGGCCAGACATGGTAAGAGGAGCTTTGAGCTTCTTCTGGTTTTAGTTTTTAGCATTTTATTACGAAAATTTCCAAACGGTTGAGGAGCTTTTCCAGCAGACACACACCACACACTTCCCACCTCGGTCCCGCGGGTGATGGTTCCCGCTATCGCTCTGTCCGGCTCCGGCTGCGTGTCTGCGGCCCCACCACCCGTCTAACTGTCCACATTTTATTTTAAAGTCAGATGTAGACATTGAAACGCTTCAGCGAGAACTAGAGATCCATGCGTTTGGCTGAAACTCCCATGTCACCGGCTGTCACTGACCCAGAAGCTGGAAGTCGGCCTCGCTCCACGTGGGAGCTCCCCGGGGCCACTGTGATGATCGCCGCAAATTTAGTGGCTTAAAACCACAGGGACTGATTCTCTGACAGTTCTGGGCTCAGAAGTCCTAACACCCCAGGGAGACACGGCTCCTGCCTCTTCCTGGCCCACGGCGCCCCCTCCATCCTCACTGCCAGCAGCGCGGGGTCTGCCGTCTCTGGGCCTCCCACCCTCTGCCTCCCTCTCGTGAGGACCTTGTGAGGGTGCCAGGCCCCCCAGGAACCCAGGGTCACCCCCACCTCGGGGCCTTGACTTGCTCCCACTTCAAAGTTCCTTTCACCACGTGAGGTGACACATCCACACATTCTGGAGCTAGGACAGGGATGTTTTGGGGGCTGTTATTCAGCCAACTATACAAATCCTCTTGAAAAGTCCGAGGCCCCCAGCTTCCCTGGCACCCCCAGATACCTAACATTGCCATGCCGATTTCACCTGGACATGAGACAGAGGCTCTCTCCCTCCTTGACATGCTCGCACCACATCCTCTGCTGTCCTGGATCTGCAGCTCAGCTCTCACCACCTCCAAGAAGCCCTCCCCGATACCCCTCTTTCCTACCCTTCAGTCTAGGGGGTCCCTCGCCTCTCACAGACTCCTGTTCCCAGTAAGGCCCATCCTAGCAGTCTGATTTCTCTCTTGGTCCCCAGCAAGCCCAGCCAGGACAGCCTGCCTCGAGCACCTGATCCGGAGCCTTCCTCCGCACCCCCCCCACCGCCTGAGGTCCTCTGAGAGTGGAGGTGCCCTTCCTCACAGACTCAGCACTTACAGGTGCACCCAGAGCAGATGGAGAAAGGAGAACATATTTGCGGAACCCGGGGCGGTGTCTTGGGACATCTGTGGTTGTCACGACAGGGGCAGCTCCTGGCACCGAGTGCTGGGGACCAGAGATGTGCCAGGATGGCCCCCAGACATGACCGGCCTGAGCGTGCACAGTGGGAATCCACTGCGGCCTGAGTACCTGAACACCGTGTGTGGTAACCAGGATCCAGCAGCGAGCAAGCCTCTTCGTGCAGATGAAATCTAGAAAGACATTTTGACCTGGCCTCGGTGTTTCCAGTCCTGGTGGTGGCAGGCACCCTGGTCCCCCCTCTGCCCCCACAGCCAGTGACGCTGGTGAAAAAGCTCCTCGAGCCAGCTGCCCCCACCTCCCTGACAGCAAGCAGAGGGAGCCATCCCCCGACCCAGAGCCCACCCTCCCTGGGAGGACAGGGGACACTGCTCCCACATCCCTGCCCCGTGCCGTGACCCTCAGATGCCCTGCCCCTCCCGCGGCGACTCTCCCTGCCTCGGATGCTCTGCCCCTCCCGCGGCGACTCTCCCTGCCTCAGATGCCCTGCCCCTCCCGCGGCGACTCTCCCTGCCTCGGATGCCCTGCCCTCCCCGACGCCACACGCGCCCCTTTTCTCTCCAACCTCTGCTGCGTCGCGAGCTGCTGCGACTCGCTCTTTACCAGGAGGCTCCATTTTCCGCTTTTCCACCCACAATGATTTTAAATCCAAAGAGTGCTTTGGCCAGCAACAGCACAAGACCTGTCAAGGAAGAAGGGACCCTTCCCACCCGAGTCCTGGGTCCCTCGAGGCTCCGGGCGGTTCCCTGTGGGCTGACGAGGGCTACACTTCATTGTGCAGACTCTGCCCCCTCAGGTGAGCCGTTCGGGTGGAGATCTCACCGGACCAGGCCAGAGACAGTCTCGCACCCACCAGCGCTGAGGGTCGGGCGTGACCTCTGTCACTTTCTGGTCTGAGGCATGACGGGTAAACACCATATGACCCAGTGACCCATGGCAGGTCTGGATTCTGGACTCTCGGCCCAAAATCACTCGTCTGTGCAAAACCCTGGAGAGCCACAAGAGGCAACCCCCCCCCCCAAAAAAAACAAAACCAAAAACCAAAAAAAGCAAAACCAGATTTCAAAACTCAGAGGCTCTTCCAGCCTCAAGACAGGGCCTACATCATACGGAAGACACTAATCCTACAAACAGTGAGGACAGCGGTGCAGCGCCCCAGGGTGGGTGGGCTGGAAGGAGCCTTCGGTGAAAGCGTGAGCCTCTGCGCAACGACGGAAAACACCTGGAAAGTTAACGAGGAATCCACTTGCTTTTAATTTTCACCACGGGCTGCAATTCTAAACAAAGTCACGGATTAAAGATTCTTTCCCGGGAAAATTCCTTGGTTGGCCCAACACAAGCAATTCTTAGAGTTTTTGCGGAGTTTTCATAATGCATGTGCGGAAGCTGTAAATAGGACGTTTCCGCTTGGAAGTATTGTAGAGTAATGAACACCGCATTCCCCCTGGAAGGGAGCTGAGAGACACCCGGGGATTCAGCGGGTGTGCTTTGGAGAGAAAGCTCCTGTGGGTTTTGCAATCATTCAAAGTCTCTTTGGGGAAAGTTTGTGTCTCTAATCCAAACGGACACAGTAGATTGAAATAAAAATGAGATAAAAACGAGAGGCATGATTTTTAAGACAAAGAAACATACCGGACTTGCTTCTGTTGTACCCCACTCTCCCGAGCCTTTACTTGTGCCTGAAAGTGAAACCACCAAAGGAAGCAGGACCTGCAAGGTCAGCGGACCATTGGGTCACCGGCAACGCTCCCACCTTCAAGTTCTGGAGCGGGACTCCTGCCTGGACAGGTCGCGTTCTCCCGGGAGGGGTCCGCGCTCACCCAGGAGGGTCTGCGTTGACCTGGGAGGGGTCTGCGTTCACCGGGGAGGGGTCTGCACTGACCCGGGGAGGGGTCTGCGTTCACCGGGGAGGGGTCTGCATTGACCTGGGAAGAGTCTGCATTCACCGGGGAGGGGTCTGCGTTCCTCCGGGAAGGGTCTGAGTTTCTCTGCGAGCCGGAGGGTCGTTGGCTAACCTCGGACGCGACACGCACGATTTCACTAAATCCGAGTATCTTCAGCATGGAAGGTTCTCTGTTTCACTGCGGCTGTTCAGAAACGTGCAAGACCGAACCCAGAAAACCACCGCCAGACCGACGCTTCCGAAGTTATCACGGAAAGGAATTCCGCCCCGTGGGGTGGGGGCTCTGGGACCTCTGCCCGCGAATACGGGGACCTCTGTCTCCCCGAGCTTCGCGGGAGAGGGGGCCCCACTGGGGGCAGGGACCCCAGCGAGGGCGACAACGGCCACCGCGGAGACGCCGCCGCCGCCAGCCCCCGGAAAACCCGGGGAGAGCAAAGACCCCCGCCCGGGACCCCAGGCCTCGCTGATGGGGGCGGGGCGCGCGCGCCGCGTTCTCGACGCCACGGCGCCCCGCCTCCCGCGCGCCCGCAGAGAGACGCCGGCGATGGACGGGGTGGGACCTGCGTTGGCCCCGCCCCACCCCTGACCGTCCGCCAATCAGACGGCGAGAGGGGCGGGCGCGCCTGCAATTCTAGGGGGCTCCATGGCCCCGCCCCCTCGCGCGGCCGCGTTCCAGGCGGCGTGGGGGCGTGGCCCGGGCGCGGCGCCTATAAAGGCGGGCGGCGGCGGCGGCGCCATTTTGCGAACGGCGAGCAGCGGCGGCGTCGCGGAGAAGCGCAGCGGAGGTTTTCTGGTTTCGGACCCCAGCGGCCGGATGGTGAAATCCTCCCTGCAGCGGATCCTCAACAGCCACTGCTTCGCCAGAGAGAAGGAGGGGGATAAACCCAGCACCACCGTCCACGCCACCCGCACCATGCCGCTCCTCAGCCTGCACAGCCGCGGAGGCNTGTTGGCCCCGCCCCACCCCTGACCGTCCGCCAATCAGACGGCGAGAGGGGCGGGCGCGCCTGGAATTCTAGGGGGCTCCATGGCCCCGCCCCCTCGCGCGGCCGCGTTCCAGGCGGTGTGGGGGCGTGGCCCGGGCGCGGCGCCTATAAAGGCGGGCGGCGGCGGCGGCGCCATTTTGCGAACGGCGAGCAGCGGCGGCGTCGCGGAGAAGCGCAGCGGAGGTTTTCTGGTTTCGGACCCCAGCGGCCGGATGGTGAAATCCTCCCTGCAGCGGATCCTCAACAGCCACTGCTTCGCCAGAGAGAAGGAGGGGGATAAACCCAGCACCACCGTCCACGCCACCCGCACCATGCCGCTCCTCAGCCTGCACAGCCGCGGAGGCCGCAGCAGCGAGAGGTGAGCGCCCCGCCCCCGCCCGAAGCTTCCAGAAGCGCCGCCGCGTAGGCTCGCGGGGAGCCGGCCGCGGGGCGCCACGGAGGTCCCGGGAGCGCGAGATGCGCCCCTTTGTCGAGGCCACAATCGCGCCGGGGGCGGGGCGGGCAGCCACCCGCTCCGGCGGCGCTTCGGGGTCCCCGGGGCCCGGCGGGGGGCGGGTGGGCGCC
>NC_048221.1:1482585-1497643 GCF_002007445.2 Ailuropoda melanoleuca
GGGGCAGACGGGGGAGCAGCGCCACCGAGTTGGGGGTCTCCCGCCGGGACCCCCGAGGGAGCGCGGTGCATACGGCGCCACGTAGACGCGGCCGGGGCCGCCTTCGTCGGGGGGCGGTCGTGTTCGCCTCCCGGGGCCAGGGCTCCCCGACGACGCGCGTCTGCCGCAGGTGGCAGGGTCTCTGACGGCGCCCCCTGGGCTGGCCGTGGAGATGGGGGGGCGCCCCGCCGACGCGGTCCTGAGCCCGGAGGCCGTCGGGCCGCGGATGGGGGGGTACCCAGACGCCAGCCGTGCAAAATGGAGGCGACTTTGGGGCCTGTTTACACTGCGCAGCAAATGGCTGCTGGCGCTGCCGAGCGCGCCGATTGTGAAAACCTCCCTCGGGGCCGCGGGCCGCGTCTGCCGCGATGACGCAACCCCGAGGCCCGTGGGGAGGGTGCGGGAGGGCTCCGCCCGGGGCGCCGCTCGAGGCTGGCCCGGCTGGGAGGCTGCCGGAGGCCAGGAAGAGCCGGCGGTTCGGTTTTCTGCGCGGCCTGCGGGGAGGAGAAGGGCAAGTCGACGCGGTGCGGGTGGAAAACGGGAAGTCTTTCGGAGGACAGGGAGGGTTCGGGCCGGGGCAGCCCCGGGGCTTGGTGTAAGACGGCTCGGAGGGGCAGGGACGAGCCCGGGGGCCCTTCGAGCCCCAAGCGCTGGCCCGCTGCCCTGACAGGCGGAAGTGGCCGTGGCTCGCAGTGTAAACACGAGCCTGGCTGAGGGCGGTGACAGGGAGGGCCCTGGCTTTCTGCTGGGCCTTGGGGGACTCCTCCCAGTTGGGCTGAGCGCCCCGTTTCTTCCAGTTCCAGGGTCTCTCCTAACTGCTGTAGTAACCTGGGTCCAGGGCCTCGGTGGTGCTCCTGATGTCCCTCACCCACCCCTGAAGATCCCAGGTGGGCGAGGGAATAGTCAGAGGGATCACAATCTTTCAGCTAATTTATTTTACTCTGTAAGTACCCCGTCCTTCTGGCTGCCGTGGGGGGGGGTAGCACACCTGTGTGCACCTGCTTCTCACCTCCACGGCTTGTTTAACCTTCAGGGTTGGGTTCCCACTGGGGTCTGGGCGTCCCTGGAGCCCCTGTACTGGCCCCAGCGCCCTTCTCCCCTGTCCAGACAGCATTGCGCGGCGGGGGGGGGGGGGGGCTTTTTTGTGCCNACCTGGGTCCAGGGCCTCGGTGGTGCTCCTGATGTCCCTCACCCACCCCTGAAGATCCCAGGTGGGCGAGGGAATCGTCAGAGGGATCACAATCTTTCAGCTAATTTATTTTACTCTGATAATCGGCTGAATGTAACAGAGGAACTAACGTCTAACAGCAAGACGAGGATACTGCACGTCCAGACCAGGCTCACAGGTTCCAAACACATTAACTGGAGAGCCGTGCTGAGCAGCGGCTGCCTCTACGTCGAGATCCCGGGCGGCGCTCTGCCCGAGGGGAGCAAGGACAGGTGAGGGCGGGGCTGAGTCAGGAGCCAGGCCGGCCCTCCTCGTTTTGGGGTGCTGAGGCTTTTCTGTGGGCCGGCGGTTCTCAGGAGAATCAGTCCCTGGGGCTGGGGGGGGGAGCTGTGGCGGTGGTGACCGGGGTGTTGCTCCGCCGTGAATGCCAGCAGCATGAGTGGAGGGGTGCTCCCCAGAAATGAGCTGGGGGCCTCTGGGCATGGCTGGCGGAGCTGATGTCGGCCTTTCAGCTTCGCAGTTCTTCTCGAGTTCGCGGAGGAGCAGCTCCGCGCTGCCCGTGTCTTCATCTGCTTTCACAAGAACCGCGATGACAGAGGTAGGGGGCTCCGGTGCCTGCTGCCCGGGGTGGTGGGGCCGGCGGGGTGGGGGCCGGCGCACAGGGTCGTGCCACGCCTACAGGGCGCTGGTGGCCCCAGCAGCGGCTCTGACTCCGTTTCCCCTGCAGCCGCCTTGCTCCGGACCTTCAGCTTTTTGGGCTTTGAGATTGTGAGACCGGGGCATCCCCTTGTCCCCAAGAGACCCGACGCTTGCTTCATGGCCTACACGTTTGAGAGAGAGTCTTCGGGTGAGGAGGAGTAGTGGCCGTGCCGCCTGCATCCCTCGCGCTTTGCCGCCGGAGCCCTGGATCGCAGTCCCTTGCGTGTCGCGTGTAGTGCGGGTGGCGGGCCCGACAGCTGCGCTGGGGTGCGGACGGCAGGTCCGCTCATCTCTGCTGGGTTCGTCCGCATGTTGTGATTGTGCAAATAAACGCTCACTCCAAATTAGCGGTATATTTCTTGAAGTTTAATATTGTGTTTGTGATACTGAAGTATTTGCTTTAATTCTAAATAAAAGTTTATATTTTACTTTTTTATTGCTGGTTTAAGATGATTCCGATTGTCCCTGTATCTGGAGGAGGAGTTTCTCATTTGATGGTTCTTGGAAATCTTAGGTCGCTTACCTTGCAAAGATCGGTGTTAGTCTACCTTCTAGTGCTCTGAAAAATCTGAATAAAAGTGATGACACCTCCAAGACCTGTGTTGGCTCAGTGGTGTTCCCCCAGCCACCGTCCCCACCCACCATCCCGGGGCTGGAGGGTGTGGGGCAGGGTGGCGTGCGTGTGTCCTGAGCTGTGTGACGACCATCCGTGAGGGGAACCGCTTCACCTCTCCGGCCCCAGCCGGTGCCTGTGGGGTGCCTGTGGGATCGATGCAGAGCCAGGCCCCGGGGCTGTGGGCTGCCTCTGTACCTCACGTTTTCACGGCCCTTCACAGCAGCCTGGCTGCCCACCCCAAACCTGGGCCTGCTGCTCCCGTACCTTATCTGGCTTGCCATGCTGCCTGCTGGCTGAGTTCCTGCTCGCCCTGAACTGGTTCACCTCTGCCCCGGTCGCTGTGTGGGGTGTGGCCTGGGCTGCCTGGGACTTGAGGTGCTGAGGCGTGGGGGTGTGTCTCAACTTGGGCAAGGTTATGCTGGGGCAGGAGCGCCCTGGCGGTGGGGGTCACAGCAGGGATGCAGGAAGGCAGACAGGAGGGGCCTGCAGAGGGTCCGCTGGGGTGAGGGGGTGTCCAGAAGGCCCAAGATCGGCAGGGCTGCAGCGCCACCTGCTAGCCACGTCTGGGAGCATGGCCTAGATATTCACCTTCAGGCCTCTGCTGAGAGGCTGGAAAAGGAGGCATCTTTTATGGAGCAGGAAAGGTACTTGCAGGGGCTGGAATATATCTGGGGCTGGGGTAGGCTTGTCCAGTTACCTGAGGTTGGAGCTGGCCTTTAAAGGTCTGAAGGGACAGCTGGACGACACTCCAGTCTCGGGGGAACGCAAGGATGGATGAAGGGCTTTGGAGTTGGGGTGTTGAAGGATGAATAGGAGTCTGAAGCAGACGAGTAGAGGGAGAGTGATCGAGGGGAAGAAACAGCTTGGGCAAGTTCTGGAGGTCAGAAAGCTCCACAGGGAGGCAATGTGGCAGGAAGGGTTGGCCAGAGAGCTGTGGAGCTGTTGGAGGAGCCCTACTGTATTCTGAGGGTACTAAGGAGCCATGGGAGATGCTTGAGCAGGAGAGGAACCTCCAGGTTAGCCATGATGGGGGAGGGGAAGTGAGGGGGCATGACTGGAGGCCCCAGAGGCAAGGGCAGTGGGGCCTCTCAGGGCTTGTGTGTCCATTTTTTCAGAGGTGTGAACTGAGACCTTCTCCCTTAGGTTCCCTGACGAGTCTTTCTTGCCAGTTTATTCCATCATCCTATGTGATTAAACACCTACTGTGTGTTAAGCCTGGCTTCTGCCCTCAGGGAACTCGCAGCCTGGTGGGTGAGGTGGCCATATGGCAGGCCGTGAGATATATACTTCTGGGTGGTGATGGGTGCTCTGGTAGGGGAGCGAGCGGGGAGGGACGGGGAGGAGCGACAGTGGGCCCAGGAGGGGCAACTTTATTTGCTTAGAGGAGGTGAGATTCAGGCAGTCTGGCAGAGGGAGTGGCCCATGCAGAAGCGTGGCGGCCGGATGGAATTGAATTTCACGGAGGAAGAGCGCGGAGGCCAGGGTGGGTGGAGAGAGTGGGGCAGGTAGAAGGCACAGGACGCCGTGGGGACGCTTGGGCAGGTGAGTCCAGGCTCCTCTGGGGCGGGCTGTGCTGGGTGGGCTGGGTGTCTCAGGTTCTAGGAGCTTCCCTCCCCCCTGGAGACCCAAGCGGGTCTAGACGAGTACATTCGTACGAAGAGTCACTGGCCACCCTCAGCACGAGGGGGTGCTCCGGGGCCAGAGATGGCTCTGCTACCATCACGGAGGACAGTGTCCACCTTCTCACCGAGGCCGTGACCCTCAGACTCGAGCACCGGAAGGGCAGCCTCGCTTCTGCTGGAAGGTGGGGGGAGGGGCTGCACCCCCACACAGACCTTGGCCAACGGGGAGTGCCCACCCCTGGAAGAGGGGTGGGCCGTCCTGGCGTCAGAAAGCCTCAGGAGGCACCGGCCATTAGCCCCCAGCCCCCGGCCTTCCTGGGGAGGACTTGGGCCTAAGTCCCCAGCGTGGAAGGGGCGGGCATTGGAGAGGAGGTGGCCACAGTCCTGCACTCTTTCTGGAAGAGGGTGTCCCCTCTATCATGCGGGCAATCTCCACTGGCCTTCTAGCCCCAGTCCCGGGAAGGGTGCCTACCTCTCGGCGAGGCCCTTGGAAGACATCAGTCCCACAACAGTGCCAGGGCGTGGCCCAGGGAGGCCTCCGTGGCCTCAGCCAGGTATTCGCAGCACAGCCAGTCCTCCAGGCCCAGCGCCTCCCCAGCCGCGGCCCGCTCGGCCAGGTGCAGGACCAGCAGCGCGCGGCGCACCTGCAGCCAGGGCCCTAGCGGGGCTCCCTGGCGGAGCAGCTCAGGCCCCGGCCCCCAGAGCAGCGCCTGCAGTGCACCCCGCGTCTGGGCCGCCGAGGGTCTCGAGCGGGCCAGCTGGGCCGCCAGGGTCTCCAGGCCGGCCGCCAAGGGCGTGGCCGAGGGCGCAGCAGGGCCGAGCAGGACGCGGAGCAGGCGGCTCAGCTGCCGCGCGTGGCCGCCCGGCGGACCCGCGGGCCGTGGGTGGACGCGGCCAAAGTCGGCCAGCAGCAGGCGTGGGGGCCCTGCCGCTGCACAGCCCCGTGGTGCCGCCAGCAGCAGGTTCTCAGGCCGGAGCTCTGCCAGCACCGCGCCCCACGCCTCCAGGTGCTCCAGGGCTGAGCTCAGCTGCAGCAGCAGCAGGGCCACCAGCCGGGGGAACTCCGCATGCCGCGGCCGCCTGCCCGCCTCTGACAGCCACTGGCTCACCGTGCGCTCGGGCACCTCAGCTGCCAGCACCACGGGGCCTCTCCAGGGCACATCCGGCAGCGCGCCCTCGGGCACCAGGCCACACAGCTCCTGGAGGTTGAAGTGTGGGGCCAGCGAGGCCTGCAGCTCCAGGCCCCACGGGTGGGGCTCCTCTGCTCCCGGCTTGGGCACCTGAGGGGCACAGGGGGGGCCATCAGGGACCTGACCGCGGAAGCCTTCCCGCCCGCCCTGCCGGTGCCCCCTGCGGTTGGGGAGGGGGAAGCGGCTGCTCGGCCTCCAGCAGCAGGAGTTACGGTGAATTCAGAGGTCTGTTGCCCACGTGATTTTAGGGAACGCTCTGCTACAGAGGGTGGTGTTTCGGGGCCAAAGTGCAGCCTGCCAAGGGGCGCGAGGAAGGGGGCCGCGCAGGGGCCAGGGCCGCGCTGTCCAGGAGAAATACGACTCGGGCCGCGGTGTAATTGAACATCTCCAGTAGCCACATTGTAAACGTGGTAAGAAATGTGAACATAAATTTCACACTCTATTTTATTTGACCCAATATATCCAAAACGTTATCACGCAAGAGTCGTGGACGTCAGAGCTACTAATGAGGTGTTTCGCATTGTGGTTATGTTTTGATCGTGGGTCCTGGAGATCTGGTGTGCAGCTGACAGCACATGTCCGTGGGGACCAGCCCTGTTTCAAGGGCTCAGAAGTCCCAGCGGCCAGCGGCTGCAGTACTGGACAGCAAAGCTCTTTCTGGAAGCTCGGGGGAGCATCAGCTCTGGGAATTACACTAGAATCACCTGGGGGGGGTTAAAAAGTACGCCCCCAGGACCCTCCGGGCTGCAGCCAGGACCCCATGGTCCGCTCCACAGGAGGCCCGCGACACCGTGCTCCCTCAGTGCTCCAGGGTGCGGAAAGGACAGGCTCCTGCCAGCCCGGGTTGTCTAATGGCCGGGGACCCACCAAAACGGTGGTGGGTGTGACGCGGGGTGGCTTAACGGGGATCTTTCCTTTTCCTGAGTAGCACATAAAAACGGAAGGATCTTATGACAGTGTGGTGATAGTTGCGTCGCACAGGGAGTGCGGGGAGCCGGTGGGCAGGGCATCTTGGGGTCCTCAGAGCGGCTCAGGGCACCCGGAAGGGCTCCGACATTTGACGGTGGCCGATGATGGTCATTAATGAGGTGGCCACCAGCCGCCTGTGTCTGCTGAACTCAGCGGCTGCCTAGCGCCGGAGTTCGCTGGAGACTGCGTTAAAATGAACTCCTGGGCTCCTGGGAGGCGTGGGGGGTTAAGACGACCAGGGAGTCACAGGCCTGCGGCCCCATGCTTCAGAAAGTTGGTTCCCAGGGCTGACGGTGTTAGTTTGCGTTAGTTGCAAAATAAGCGGGGAGATCCGAGCTGTCTGTGTTCTGGGATATGCCCAAGAGGGGACCCTGGGAAAGTTCCGGGGGGGGTGGCGGGCTCACCTTGGCAGCCAGCATGTGCCACGCCTCGTCGCCCACCCGCACCAGGCGGTAGTACAAGGCATCCCCACTCTCCGTGCACGGCGAGCTGTCCAGGAGGCGGAAGCCATGGCCTGGGTGGCAGGGGCCTGGACGGCCCCCCAGCAGCCGGGCCTGGAGCCGGGCGTGCACGGTGCGCAGGCCCTCCAGCTGCCGGGCCTCCAGCATGGTGCTCACGGCCTCGGGGCAATGCAGGTCGTGCAAGGCGAGGCCCAGCAGGCCGCGGAAGTGCAGCTCCGCAGGGGGACCGGCGGCCCAAGCTTGGCCGTTGCCTGCCTGGCTTTCATCCACACTGTGGGACCCCAGAAGGGGCCTCCGAGGCTGCCCTGCGGGAGCAGGGCTATAGCTGGGCACCCTGTGGGTGGGCAGGGACTGGGTCCTGGCCAGGGTCTTCTTGGGCAGGGGTGGGGGCAGGGGCTGCGAGTCAGTCGAGAGGGGCCCAGATGTCCGGGGGCGGCAGGCCTTGGAGGGCAGCAGTTGGGCGCGGACCTCACCTGGGGGGCAGCGGGGAAGGGGGTGAGGACATGCGGAGTTCCCCCCCTCCCCCCCCCTGCTACCGCTGCCCCCGCTACAGAATGAGAGGAGTGGCCCCCTGGGGCACGAATGCCTGTTCCCAGTCTACGGAGGAGGAGTGACAGCGGTGGCAGAGAGGTGGGGGCCCACACCAGGCGACCCTGTGTCCCTGCGTGGCTCTAGCCAGATGCCCCCACCCTTGTGAACTCCAGCTTGCTCACGTTACAAGCTGATGATCCCCTGCTTTCCTCCATTCTCAGCAGAGCGTTAGGGAGGACGCGGCAAGCGAGCTGAGCGGCCCTCAGGCACAGGGCTCCCCAAAGGGTAACCAGAGCCTCAGCCCTTCAGCTTGGCCACCCGCCCCTGCTGGCCCGCGTCCCCCAGCCGGGCCCCGGGGGAGCTCACCGAGGTTGCTGTAGGTGGGCTGAGTCGGCCAGGTGGGAGCGTCAGGCCCAGGGGTCTCACTGGGTGGCTCATGGTCGCTCATGCTGGCGGGGGGATGGGAGGGGAGGTCAGAGTTGGGGGCACGTGGGGGTGGGCACGCATGGGGTGTCGATGGTGTGGGAGGGGTGCGGGGAGCTAGGCGAAAGTGGGGGCAGTCTCAGTCTTCATGCCCCATTTGACCTGCTGGTGGCCCTGGGACGGTGTGTCGCCCTCTCTGGGCTCCTTTCCTCATGGGTGAGGCAGGAACGTCAACTTCTCAGGACAGTGGGAAGGACCCTGTGCTTTTGCGACATGGACTGAACAGAATGTCCAGCTGTGAGGGCAGGCCAGGGATGGGGGGTCAGCTGGGGGCCCAGCGACACACCAGCGACCCGTGCAGGGGGCCTCCTTCCCAGAGCTCGGCAACCTGGTCCCCGGCCCTGCCCCACCCAGACCCCCGTCACCCCAACCTCCACAAGGTGCTGCCTCTGCCCCCCCCACCCCAGCACCCCTCCGGGAGCCCATACCTGCAGGACTGGAGTGACCGGGAGCAGGGGCAGGGGTGGCCTTGGGGTCGAGCACCCAGGCGCTGCTGCCCCTGACCGGTCAGGCTGACCTGTGGCCCGCGGCCGGCCGGAAGCGCCGTGCAACTGTCAGACCGCAGGGAGGGGGTGCTCTCTGCATCACTTCCCCAGGACGTGCTCCCGCCTGCCCGCCTGCCCACAGACGCCTCCCTCAGAGATGCAAAGGGCATTCCAGGCAGAGGGCGTGGTGTGGGGGAGGGGTGACGCTGGATGGCCCCAGAGCCCCCAGGAGGGGGGCAGCAGCGGGAGCCAGATATGCTGGGCTGCCCACCCCCAGCGAGGGCAGGGAACCCCGGCAGCGCCTGGGCAGTGAGAAACGCCACTGGGCGGCTCTTTCCTCGTGGCTCTTGCTTCCCCTTCTGCGGGGTCATCTGAGAAGCCCCCAGCGCCCGCTGCCCACCCCCACCGCCTGGGACCCTGGGGGGGCCAGCGGAGCAAGCGCCTTCCTGCGTTGTTCTGGGACAGTTGGTCTACGGTGGTCACACGTGCAAAAGCAAGAATGGGGAAATCCAGGGGACCAGACGCAGAAAGTCCAGCTGTGTCTGGGCCGAAGGTGCGACGGGCGCCCGGCTGCGCGTGCAGCCTCCTGCCACGTGAAGGGAAAACCACGACATCCCCATGCTGCAGTCGCAAGGGCATTTGCGCTGGATTCCCCCCTGCCTCCTGCTGTCTCCCTCCAGGGCGGTGAGCCCTGTGGGGTCGTACAGCCCCGTCCAGGCACGGAGCTTGGTCCTCCGGGCGTGGCCGGGTACCCCATCCTACCCGAGGCCTGGGTGTGGGGAATTCGTGACCACCTTCCCCACGGGTCCCCTGCCCACGTTTCGGGCAAAACGCACCAGCTGAGCTCGAGGCATTTCCAGGGTGAGTTTCTGTAACTTGATCCTATATTTTCCCTTTTCCCAAACTCAGCTTCCTAAACGGATAGAATTAACGCTCTCCGTCTGTCGTCGTGGGGCGCCCTGTGACCCGGGCGGCTTTGGAACCTCAGGACAGGAGGGGTGTGGGGGTGAGGGGGCGGGCTCCAAGATGAGCCCAAGGGCCGGATTCCACAAACCCAGGGCCGTCCCCGGTGGGACCAGACATGCCTCCTCTCTGCCCACACCCTTCTGGTGCCAGTCTCGCTCAGCCCATCAGGGACCCTTGGGGGCCCCCCCAGCCAGCTCCTGGCTCTGACCCCGACTGGGGGAGAGCATGCCAGGCGCCCACCTTGGGTGCAGGAGGTAAGGTGAGGCCAAACACCCCCACCCCGTAATCAGGGTAAAGAACTTTTCCACGAATATTTAAGAATCCTAGTTGGCTCCCGGTGGTGGCCGTGGGTCGCCCAGCCGTTTTTGTAAATGACGTTTTATTAGAACCAGGGCCAGGCAGGGTCGTGCAGGGCAGATCCTATTTTTACTTAAGAGATGGATTGTTGCTCACTGTGGGTCGGGACAGGAAGTCATTTGTTTGTGGAATGTTGATTTTGATGGCTGAGTTCTGGCCTTCCCCTTCAAATCCGTGCCTGAGGCGAGGGCCTCACTCACCCCTGCCTGGTGCCTGCCCTGCTGTGGCAGCCACGTGGCCAAGCCGGTGGGGGGGGGCGCTGGGGGTGAGCCTACGGGCCAGGCTGGGACCTGAGGGTGATGTCTCCAGGGACTTTGCCGCCCAGGGTGGGGGAGGGTGGCGGGCAGGGGTGCCGGGGGGATCCGCCGCCTGCCTCAGGCTGGCCTTTCCTCCGAGTGCTCCCAGGGGCCTTTGCAGGAGGGGAGAGCAGAGCGCCCAGCAGCCCGCGGGGCCCGGTGGGCCCGCCTCCTCGGAGGCTCAGGAATGGGGCCTGTTTGCCTTGGGTCCCCACCATCTACATGGGAGTCGCCCCGGGCCGGCCTCGCCTGGACACTCCGCCTCGGGGTCAGCCTCTGCAGGGCCAGCCTCTGTGCGTCCTGCTGGGCTGGGGTGCCCACGGGATGTCAAATGCTCACGGATTCCACACGACGCGGGCCTTCCCAAGAAAAATGCCCCCGTTTTTGTGCTGGGCAGAGTTACGGCCCCCAAAGATGTCCATGCCCAGGACTATGAACCTGTTATGTGGCATGGCAGGGAAACTGAGGCTGCTAATGAGATGAGGTGGGGGTGAGCCTGGGCTCCCGGGGGGCCCGGCGTCCTCACGAGGTCCTCACGAGAGGGAGGCAGAGGGTGGGAGGCCCAGAGACGGGCAGACCCCGCGCTGCTGGCGGTGAGGATAGAGGGGGGGCTGCAGGCTGGGAAGAGGCAGGAGCCGGGTCTCCCTGGGGCCCCCGGCGGTGGAGGGGACACCGGCCCTCCAGTCTATATTTCTGAGCCCAGAACTGTCACCTAATAAATCTCAGTTGTTTTAAGCCACTCAGTTTCGTTTCGGGGTGTCCCTGCACACTGCTCGGGAGGGCACTGGCCGGAGGGGCCTGGACGAGAGGGGAGGTGCATGAAAAGTGGGTCTGTGCCGGGAAGATGGGGCTCGCAGACGCGTGACGTGTGGGCCCGGCTGGAGGAAACCGCACACTATTCCAGCTCCATCTGGGAGGGGAAATCGAGGCAGGGCTATTCAGTGCCCCCCTCCCAGGCCCAGGCATGATGACTGGAGCCCTGTCCTGTGTGTTGGGGGGACCACAGACAATGTGGGGCTCTGAGCGGCCCCTCCTTGGTTTGGGTCCCCTTTCAGCTTGGCCTTGGAAGGAGGACCCCTCAGCACCACCCCAAGAACAAGACGGGACTCAGGAAATCCCGGGTCTTGGACCTGCTTGGAGCCAGGAGCTGGGCAGTCCCTGTGGAGGGAATGGTTTCTCCGGCTTTTGCTGTGGGAGGACCAGGGAAAGGGAGGCTCCTTGGGGAGGGTCCCAGGGCCAGCGCCTGGCCTAGTGGCTTCTCTGAAATCAGGCACAGAGGGTCAGCCGCAGCCTGCTGCGTCCCGGTCCTGCGGCTGCCTCCTGCAGGGCGGGAAAGGGCGCCTCTTCCCAGCTTCAGACGGGGACCCGTAGGCCCGGAGAGAGGCGCTGCGTGGCACGTGACAGGCCGCTCTTGGCATTCTTGCCCAGGTCAGAGTCTGCTGACCACTGTGACTCGGCCTACCTCCTTCCAGAAAGGGCGGATAAGGGCTTTGTTTAAAAGCTGCCTGCTCTTTAAAATATATGTATTTTTATTTGAGAGAGAGAAAGTGCGTGCACCTGAGTGGGGGTGGGCAGAGGGAGAGCGAGAATCCCAAGCGGACTGGGCGCTGAGCGGGGAGCCTGACGTGGGGCTCGAGCCCGTGACCCGGCGATCACGACCTGAGCCAAAACCAAGTCGGAGGCTCAACCGGCTGAGCCACCCAGGCGCCGCTAATGGCTGCCTGCTCGTAGGGGCCGCCTGGCTGGCTCAGTCAGAAGAGCATGTGACTCTTCATCTCGGGGTTGTGAGTTCGAGCCCCCACGCTGGGGGTTGAGATGACTTAAATAATAAATAAATAGACAAATAAATAAAATTTTTTTAAAAGCTACCTGCTTTTTCTCCGAGTCCCCAGAAGCAGGGAGACTGCTGGGCCCCCCTCAGAAGAGAAGAGACCCCCCTGAGCCTGGAGGGAGGAAGCACAGTGGGGAGCACCCCACCTTCCCTCAGCTGGGGACTCTGGGCGAGTGCCCTCCAACCCCTGACCCTCCCTTTGCCCACCTGTAAAGTGGGATCCTAAGAGGACCCAGCTCTCGGGGCTGCTACCTGCCTGGAAGGAGTTAATACAGGCAGCTGGGAACAGCACCTGGAACAGCATGGGCGCCCCCAAAGCAAGACCTGTGAAGTCATCATAACTCCTTCTGTCTCCACAAGCGCCCCGTGATGCAGGGCCAGCTTTGGGGCTGGAACCAGACAGCTCCCCGGGGACCCCAGCAGCCGCTCCTTCCTGCCCCCACTCCTCCCATGAGAATTAAAAAAAAACCCAACCCCGAAGTCTGTTATTAAATCAGCTCCATTTTTATTGGATTCCAACCAAATACAGCAGGAGGGGGCTGGGGGGCTGGGGGTCTTGGTTCACGTTGGGAGGGGGGTGAGCAGAGGGGGTGGGAGATCCCAATATGCTGACGTTCTGCGAGTCCCAACGCTGCTGAGAACACACCCCTCCCATCGTTGATGCTGAAGGCACTTGGATGTCATTTTGAGGGGCCCTTGGGGTTGTTATGGCAACCAAGGTCAGGAGGATGTGAAGAGAGAAAACCAGTTGGTTCTGCCCGACTCGGGTGGAGTTTATTGCAGGCACCCCCCTGCGGCTGTCGCTAAGGCTTGCCACGAGTGGGGTTGAGGCAGGTGGGAGCAGGACCGGGGTCTCCCGACGTTTCCAGCCACACGGCCGGGGGAGTTCTGTCTGAATTCTGTGCTCAAACCCATCACGGTTGACCCAGCTTTCTGGCTCCTCTCAGAAAGATCCTGAAGGATCCAGGATCCAAGTCAACCATCCAGCCCGTCTGTGGACGCGGCCTCATATGTACGTGCTTCAGTGCATTTGACCTCAGACCTTTGTCACAGACAAGGACCCCCGGGCTCCAGCTGGTTCTCCGTCACCAGCTACGGCTGCTCCCCTGGGCGGGAACAGGCCTGGTTTCGAGCCTTCCTATGAGGTCCTTCAGAATACGGTCCTAACGTCCTGGTGGGTGGCCAAGCTCCTTACTAGTCGAGGGGTCCCACGACATTTCCTGTGCCCCTTCCTCCAACAACGCCCTGTCCTCTGGCCCAGGTGGATGGTGGGGGCAATAATCGGCCTGGGAGAGGCGGTCACGGGTGGAGCCTGTGTGGTGTCTGAAGATTTCTGTAAAACGTCAGCTCCTGTGGCTTACCCCCAGTGATGGGGAGCTCACTATCCGAAGAGTCACAGGGCAGGGACCTTAGGGAAGGTCTTCCTTAACTCGAGCTCCCGTCTGCCTGTGGCTCCCCTACTCTTTAGCCCCAGCTCTGCCCCAAAGTGGCAGAGACCAAGGTGCCTCTGCGACCTTCTCCCAGCAGCGCAGGGCCCCCCTGCAGCCTGCACCCTGTCCTGGCCTTGTTCTCCATTGCTGCCCCTGTGGTGCACTGAACAGGGATCCCCCGGAACCTCCCACACTCTCTGGCCTCATTCCCCACATGCGCACTGGGTCCACTGGGTCATGGGGCTGCACCAGGGATGGTAGGGCTGCACTGGGGGCCCTCTGAGACTGGCTCCGGGGCAGTGTAGACTCAGGACTGAAGCTCACCCCAGCTGGCCTGCTGGAGGGGGACACCCCAGAAGCCATGCTCCCGAGCCAGGGGCCAGGGCAGCTGCCCCTCCCGTGTGGCATGGGCAGAGGAAGCAAGTGGCAGCTGTCGGGGGTGGGGGGCAGAGGAAGCGGGGGAGATGGCTTCTCCTGGTGGGCAGCCCTCCCTGCCGGGCCGGCGGGTCCCGGTGGGGGGAGAGTCTGGGGGCAGGGGCACGGGCCACATGCCGTGTCCTGGGCCCCCAGCGGGAGCGTTACCTGCCCTGCAAGACCTTAGTGCGGCCCCTGAGGTTCCCCGCAGAGCTGGCCGGTGGAGCAGGAGCTGGGTGTGGGCTGAGCGTGTCCCAGGCGTGAGCTGTGCTCTCAGGAGAGCCCTGGGTCTCCACGGCGAGCTCTGCAGCCTGCAGTCGCGTTCAGTGTCAGCTGGGGCTAAGCTGTGTGTCTCGAGTGTGAACTGAGTGTCCGGGTGTGAGCTGTGTGTATCCCAGGTGTGAGCCGGGTGTGTTCCCAGTGTAAACTGGGGCTGTCCCACGTGTGAGCCGTGTGTCTCAGGTGTGGTGTGTGTGTGTCCCGGGTGTGAGCTGGTGTGTCCTGAGTGTGAGCGGGGTATGTCCAGGTGTGAGCTGTGCTCTCACAAGAGCCCTGCGTGCCCGAGGTGAGCTCTGAGCCTGGGGTTCCTGTTCAGGGTCAGCTGGGTAGAGGTGTGTGTGGTCTGCTTTGGAGCTGTGTGTCCAAGAGTGTGTCCTGGGTGTGAACACCTGTGTGCTCGATGTGAGGTGTGCCTTCCCTGTCCTGGATGCAGGCCATCGTCCACCAGGGTGTGAGGGACGTGGGGAGACCCTGGGGCAGCAGCTGTGTGCACACCCCTCCCACCCCCTGTGAACCGCCCGCAGCGAGGGCTCTGGGGTCTTTGAGCTCCCACCACACCGCCACCCCACCCAGCTCAGCGACCACAGCAGGGGCAGGAAGACGGGGCGAAACCTTTAGAAAATGCTTGAGAAACTATGCAAAAGATGAGTGCTGATGAAAAAACAGTCGTGTGGTCGGGTGTCTACAAAACAAGGGGGAAGTTCTGCCGGGAGCCGGCCGCGGGCCGCCCCCGGGAAATGCATAGGTGGTCGTCAGACGGGCGGGCGCTGGGCCGGGCCGTCAGATCATCTTCATGGTGAACTTGCGGGCGCCGCCCTGGCCCGCGGCCGCGGCGGGCCCGTCCACCTTGCGGAAGGAGTACTCCACCGAGAGGTTGTTCTTGTGCTGCCCGCGGCCGCGGCTCCACACGAACAGCAGCAGGAAGCAGAAGAGAACGACGCCCAGGAAGGTGATGCAGCCCATGGCGGCGGACACCAGGATGGTGGTGAGCTCCAGCGGGAGGCGGGCGGCCGCCTGCGTCTCGTTGCGGGCCGCGCTCGGGGTCCGGTTGGCGGCCGGCTCGGGCTGCACTGTCAGCGTGGCGAAGTAGGTGTCGTTGCCACCCGCGTTGCTGGCCACGCACGTGTACGTGCCGCTGTCCTGCGGGCGCGCGCCCTGGATCTCCAGCGTGCCCCCGGGCAGCACGCGCGCGCGCCCCGCGCTGGCGGCGGGTCACGGCGTG
>NC_048221.1:1498210-1500433 GCF_002007445.2 Ailuropoda melanoleuca
GCCGGCTCGCCCTCGGCGCGGCACTGGAAGCGCACGTCGTCGCCCGCCGCGGCCGTGACGCGCTGCAGCCGCCGCTCGCGGATCTTGGGCTTACGGCACACGAAGTACTCGAAGAGCACCGAGTCGGGCAGGTGGCGCAGCGCGTCGCCGCGGACCTCGGCCGGGGTGGCGCAGGCCGGCAGCCGCCCGTCGAAGTTGAGGGTCTTCCGGCGCTGCACGATCCAGAGTAGGCGGCAGTCGCAGGCCAGCGGGTTCCCGTCCACGCGCAGCGTCTCCAGCGTGTTCACCGAGTGGAAGGGGGTCTCCTCCAGCGTGGNAAGTGGCAGAGACCAAGGTGCCTCTGCGACCTTCTCCCAGCAGCGCAGGGCCCCCCTGCAGCCTGCACCCTGTCCTGGCCTTGTTCTCCATTGCTGCCCCTGTGGTGCACTGAACAGGGATCCCCCGGAACCTCCCACACTCTCTGGCCTCATTCCCCACATGCGCACTGGGTCCACTGGGTCATGGGGCTGCACCAGGGATGGTAGGGCTGCACTGGGGGCCCTCTGAGACTGGCTCCGGGGCAGTGTAGACTCAGGACTGAAGCTCACCCCAGCTGGCCTGCTGGAGGGGGACACCCCAGAAGCCATGCTCCCGAGCCAGGGGCCAGGGCAGCTGCCCCTCCCGTGTGGCATGGGCAGAGGAAGCAAGTGGCAGCTGTCGGGGGTGGGGGGCAGAGGAAGCGGGGGAGATGGCTTCTCCTGGTGGGCAGCCCTCCCTGCCGGGCCGGCGGGTCCCGGTGGGGGGAGAGTCTGGGGGCAGGGGCACGGGCCACATGCCGTGTCCTGGGCCCCCAGCGGGAGCGTTACCTGCCCTGCAAGACCTTAGTGCGGCCCCTGAGGTTCCCCGCAGAGCTGGCCGGTGGAGCAGGAGCTGGGTGTGGGCTGAGCGTGTCCCAGGCGTGAGCTGTGCTCTCAGGAGAGCCCTGGGTCTCCACGGCGAGCTCTGCAGCCTGCAGTCGCGTTCAGTGTCAGCTGGGGCTAAGCTGTGTGTCTCGAGTGTGAACTGAGTGTCCGGGTGTGAGCTGTGTGTATCCCAGGTGTGAGCCGGGTGTGTTCCCAGTGTAAACTGGGGCTGTCCCACGTGTGAGCCGTGTGTCTCAGGTGTGGTGTGTGTGTGTCCCGGGTGTGAGCTGGTGTGTCCTGAGTGTGAGCGGGGTATGTCCAGGTGTGAGCTGTGCTCTCACAAGAGCCCTGCGTGCCCGAGGTGAGCTCTGAGCCTGGGGTTCCTGTTCAGGGTCAGCTGGGTAGAGGTGTGTGTGGTCTGCTTTGGAGCTGTGTGTCCAAGAGTGTGTCCTGGGTGTGAACACCTGTGTGCTCGATGTGAGGTGTGCCTTCCCTGTCCTGGATGCAGGCCATCGTCCACCAGGGTGTGAGGGACGTGGGGAGACCCTGGGGCAGCAGCTGTGTGCACACCCCTCCCACCCCCTGTGAACCGCCCGCAGCGAGGGCTCTGGGGTCTTTGAGCTCCCACCACACCGCCACCCCACCCAGCTCAGCGACCACAGCAGGGGCAGGAAGACGGGGCGAAACCTTTAGAAAATGCTTGAGAAACTATGCAAAAGATGAGTGCTGATGAAAAAACAGTCGTGTGGTCGGGTGTCTACAAAACAAGGGGGAAGTTCTGCCGGGAGCCGGCCGCGGGCCGCCCCCGGGAAATGCATAGGTGGTCGTCAGACGGGCGGGCGCTGGGCCGGGCCGTCAGATCATCTTCATGGTGAACTTGCGGGCGCCGCCCTGGCCCGCGGCCGCGGCGGGCCCGTCCACCTTGCGGAAGGAGTACTCCACCGAGAGGTTGTTCTTGTGCTGCCCGCGGCCGCGGCTCCACACGAACAGCAGCAGGAAGCAGAAGAGAACGACGCCCAGGAAGGTGATGCAGCCCATGGCGGCGGACACCAGGATGGTGGTGAGCTCCAGCGGGAGGCGGGCGGCCGCCTGCGTCTCGTTGCGGGCCGCGCTCGGGGTCCGGTTGGCGGCCGGCTCGGGCTGCACTGTCAGCGTGGCGAAGTAGGTGTCGTTGCCACCCGCGTTGCTGGCCACGCACGTGTACGTGCCGCTGTCCTGCGGGCGCGCGCCCTGGATCTCCAGCGTGCCCCCGGGCAGCACGCGCGCGCGCCCCGCGCTGGCGGCGGTCACGGCGTGGTGGCGCGGCGTCACCCAGGCAACGGTGGGCGCCGGCTCGCCCTCG
>NC_048221.1:1501645-1530500 GCF_002007445.2 Ailuropoda melanoleuca
GTGGGGGGGGCTCGGGGACGGGGGGGGGGTCGGGGACCGGGCAGTTGTTGGGGACCTGGCTTTTTGGGCTGACGGAGTGTTCTGGAACTAGGTAGTGCTGATGGTTACACAACTCTGTGAATATACTGAAAGCCACGGAAACGTACACTTTAAAAGGGCAAATTTTACGTTATGAGAATTTTATCTCAATACAAAAATTGCAAGAGAAAGCATTTATTGAACCGGAGAAGAACTTTATAAATATAGGGTACAACTTTGGAGTACAGCCCCCCCCCCAAAAAACCCACTTATTGAGTGCCTACTATCTACCAGGCTCTGAATACACTGGAGAGCAGGGTGAATGTGGAGGCCGCCCTCCTGGGGCTCGCTCACATCCTCCCAGAGGGCCACAGTGGTCTACATATTCTCCCTGGCCACCCCCAGGCCGTACCGGGTCCCCCACCCATCTTGTCCTCTCTCCGTTCTCCGTTTATGTGTCTACACCAGTCTGACCACCACATGAAGTAATGACATAGCTGAATACCCCATTCACTGTTCCCTCCCAGTGGACCGTAACCTCTCCAAGGCCCTGTCTTCATCCCTTCAACTTCCTCAGAGCCTAGAGGTGTGCGTGACACATGGCACCTGCATGGGGCACACCAGTGCTCGATCCACACCGACGGCAAGCCCTGAGGATGCACCCGAGAGGCTCCGGAAGGAAGGATGGGTGGTCAGGGTGGAAGGAGGTGCAGCCGCAGACCGGCAAGGGGGACGTTTGAGCTGAGACCCTGCAGGGGGCTGGCCTGTGTCCCCCAGAAAGCCATGTTTGAGTCTTAGCCCCTGGCACCTGTGAGTGGCACCTTGTGTGGAAATGGCCCCGCAGACGTGATCAGTTAAGATGCGGTTCTGTTGGGATAGGGTGGCCCTGCATCCAGGGATCGGCGTCCCACAAGAGGCCCATGAACACACACATCGATGCGCAGAGGGCAAGGCCACATGCAGACAGCGGCAGGGACTGGACTGACGTGTCTGTAAGCCAGGGGATGCCAACGGCTGTGCGGGGCCACCGACAGCTGGAAGAGACAGAGAGGCACTTCCCCGGAGCCTGTGACACCCTGACTTCAGACTTCTGGCTCCAGAACTGGGAGAGGATAGATTTGTGTTGTTTTAAGCCACTACGTTTGTGGCGTTTTGTCGTGATGGCCACAGGCAGCTAACGCAGACCCAGAGGATGGTCGGGAAAGTGCGGTGTCTGGGGAAGGGAGTTCCAGGCTGGGAGAACAGCCAGTGCAAAGGCCCTGAGGCAGGAGTGAGTGCAGGCAGTGGGGGTGGGAGCCAGGTGGCGTGTGGCATAGAGCCTGCTGGCCCCACCACCCCTTAGTCCTCCCTCCACTCTGCTTGGCTGCAGCCCAGACCTTGGGGGTCGAGATGGGGTGTGGGCGGGGAGGGTCCAGCCAGGTGGCAGCTGGATGGGGGGCGCCCCCTAGCTGGTCAGCTAGTTTTGGCCTCTCAGCAGCTGCAGTGCCCCAAGCATCCCCCTGAGACGCCTCCTGTTTCCGCACTGTTCCCACAGGACTGGCCTGGCAGGGACTCAGGCTACAGACCTTCCTCACCTGCTCGCCATCTGTGAGGCCAGCTCTTGCGCTCCCGGACCCTCTGGGGAATGAGCACACACGGAGCCCCAAGTATCCGCCTGCTTCGCGCTGGAGATGAATCCCGTGTGACTGGGGGGGAGTCTGCACTTTGCAGATGCCATCCAGTTAAGATGAGGTCGCCCTGAGGACAGGTGGCCCTCATCCAATGGCTGTGTTTGGTACCAAGGGGAGTCACGGATGCCGACGCAGAGAGCAGAGGCCATGAGATAGTGGGTTGGAGGGTGCAGCTGTGAGCCACGGGACACCGAGGAGCAGCAGGAGCCACCGAGAGCTGGACGACGCAAGGAAGATCCCCTCCTAGAGGCGTGGGAGGGAGCACAGCGCTGCGGACGCCTTGAGCTTGCCGCAGTGTCATCGGAAACGGGGAAGACTGCAGGTAGCTATGTGTCCATCAATAGGGGACTGGTTAAATTACGGTTCGTGTCTGCTGTGGAATCGAGGAGATTCCCATGCATCGATGGAGGAAGACGGCTGAGATCTAGTTACGCGGAGGAGAAACGGACTAACCTAAGTGTTCATCACAGGGGATCAAGCGAGCCGTAATCTGTGGTTATCAAGGAACCCTGAGAGAGTCGAAGGTACCCGCCAAAGGAAGATAGCTGAGATGCAGTTAGACGGGGGTTCAAAACATCCGGGGTGCCAGACAGCTGTAAACAGCACAACCCTATTTATGGCAAAATAAAATGAAACGAAACACCGAACTGAATTCTAGATGCCCCCCCCCGCAAATGCCTGGGAGTTCACGTACCACACGGAACCGCCCTGGGAATGGTGGGAAGGTTGTCGCTCGCAGCAGAAGGAAACCAAGGATCCGCGGGTCTCAGCTCCGGGCCCCCAGCTGGGGAACAGGAGGGAAGCCGTGGGAGGGAGCGGGAGCCGGCTGGCTGTGCCCTGCGGGCGCGGCTGTCCTTAATTCTGACCTGGGCATTGCAGGGACACAGTCTTTCCCCAAGGCAAACTTCCCGCTGACACTGTTTTTCTAGGTCATTCTGCCCATGTTGTTGCCCTGCACGTGGGGAGGCTGGGTCCCAGGAGAGGCCAAGAGAGCCAGAACGGATGGTCCCCTGTTCAGCTGCCCGTCTCATAGGTCAGGCAACTTCCTACCCTAAACTTGGCCATGACATGAGAGCATGTCCCTGTCCCAGCCTGTGCTGTTCCCTGTGGTCAAGGAGTAACTATCTTCACCCCAGGAACTTGGGCCTCAACAGCCTGATTCGGGGGAGTTGGGGCCTCTCTGGCTTTGCCCCAAGGAGCGAATGGGTGGTATGATTTAGCCCCAAACACGGACTCCTTGTGGGGACAGAGTTGCCTGGTCTGTTCTTTCTGCAGCAAATTTCACCCCCCTCTAGAATATAATTAGGCCCTCAAGGCTCGGCACCACCTGCCCCGTCCTCTCCCTGCCCTCCCTTCCTCCCTCTCTCCTCCTCTGCTCCAGCCACCCAGGGCCTTCTGGCTGTTCCTCCCTCACAGCAGGCCGGTCCTGCCCCAGGGCCTTTGCACGTGATGTTCCCTCTGCCTGGAACACCTTCCCTGCTTGGCTCTCTCCCTGGCTTTATTTGGGTCTCGTGCTGTGTCGCTTCCCTGGTGACTCTCTACACTGTAGTCCCCATCCTAGTCTACGTTTTCTCTCTTTTTTTAAAGTAAGCTCTATACCCAACGTGGGGCTCAAACTGACAACCCCAAGACCAAGTGTCACGCGCTCCCCTGACTGAGCCGACCGGGCACCCCCATCCTAGTCTCTCTAAATGCTATCGAGACCCTTGCTTATCACCGGTCCCCGCGTCTGCGGGACCGTGAACGCCACCAGCACCATCATCAACGCGCCAAATGCCGCAGAGCCTCGGCTCTGGGCTGGCACCTGGACGCCCCCCCCACCGCATGGGGGGCACCCTGCCGTCGCCCTCCCTTTCCAGATGGGAACCCTGAGCCTCACAGCACCTCAGAGGTGGCAGTGGGCCGCCTCGGGGGGAAGCTGGCACCCCGTCCAGCCATAATCCGAAACACCGCTCTGCGTCTGGTGGCATTTTAAAGAAAAACTATTTAATTGAGTATAGTTGACAAGCAATGGTCCCCTCGTTTCAGGGGTATTTTGAAACGGTTTTTAATGCGTATAACACGGACCTACTTCCATCACCTCAGGGACACAGTGATGCGGCTTCCCCTCATTCACCGCTTCTGTCCACTAGTCAGTCAACAAACACCGGCCAGGAGCCGAGTGTTCTCCAGGTCCCAGGCACACCGAGCAGGGGAGACAGAGCTCTCTTTCCTGGAGCTGATGGATGAGAAAGAAGCTAAATGAACACTCCCGCCTCCAGGGGGAGAGAAACCACTCTAGGGAAGGGAAGGCGGGGGTGTCGAGGGGATTGCAAGATCCAATCACCCGACAGAGGGGTGTGCCATCGGAGGCCCCACGGAGTGGGGAGGGGGCTGAGCGGGGGTGGCAGGAAGGGCGGCCCGGGGGTGGGGCACGGCGCCCGCAAACACCGTGGGGTGAGGCCCTGCGGTTCAGGCAAGACGTGAACACGGACTTCGTGCATTTCTTAAGCTGTTTTTACGTTGGAAAGAATTCTTACAAAACAGTTGCCACAGAACACGGATAAGGACAAAACCAGGAAGGAAGGACTCGGGCAACCAGCGGTGGGCCGGGCGGGGGCCCAGCCGCGGGGACACGCCGCAGAGGGCCTGGCAGTACGCTGAGCTGTGCTGCGCCTCGTGACCTCTAAGCGCGCCCCACCCTCGCCCCTCGCCTGTCACAGGGCGCCCGAGCCACAGCGACCCCCTGGATGGGAGCACAGCTGGTCCATGGCACCCCGCGGGGCCGCTCCAGCGTGACCCGGCCTGTCCCCCGACCTTCCCTCAGGCGCGGCCCTGTCTTCTCCTCTACGGGGGCCGGGGGTGCGGCGAGCAAGGGAGGGACCCTCGCAGGCCTGTGTCCTGACCCTGGGCCCCACGGTGGGGCTCCCGTCCTGCTTCTGCGGGATTCTTAGGGCCCCGCGCCCATTTCCCTGCAGGTGGGCCAGGCAGATGCGGGTAGGAAGGGCAGGCCGGGCAGAGGGCACAGCGCGGGCAAAGGCCCTGTGGGGAGCTGCAGCCGACAGGGAAAGGAGGGCACTGTCCTTGCCCCTTCTCCACCCCTTCCCTTCTCCCTGGGGGACGTGGCGCCCACCTGTGCTCCAGACCCTCCTTCCCTGCCCAGGGCCTCTCCTCCTGTCTCTCCGACTAAATCACTGTCTGCCGACGACTCTCAGTTTTCTGTCTTGGGCAGCACGTCTCCCCTGAGCTCCAGTCCTGGGGACCCCCTCTCCTGGGGCGGTCCTGCAGTGCCCCCCCAACCGCACCCCAGCCCTGACAACAGGGAGCCGTCCCCGCTCTGCCCCTCCTCCTGCACACGTGGGAATCATGGCAACGCCCCCCCCCACCAGTCCATGAGCATGTGCTGTCACCCCACCTGCAAGCAGCGCTCTGCCTCTCCTGACAGGACCGCCCACCGCAGACTGGCTCACACCTGAGCGTTCAGTGGACCTGCTTCCTTCTTGTGGCCTCAGTGTTTCCACCTGCAGAATGGCCCTGGGGGGGGGGGTCAGACAAGACTTGCACCACTGACACGGGGGTGGGGTCGTTCTCTGGGGGGCTGTCGTTCTCTGAGCTGCATCCCTGGCCCCCACCCACTTGATGCCAGGAGCACCACAGGTGTCCCCAGACAGGGAGTTGGGGTCACCCCGGTGAGAGCCCTATCTATGACACAAAGCAGGCTTGCAGCTGATGTCCCAGGAGGAAATCGGTGATCGTCAGTCTGTGTTACACACAGGGAAGCAGAGGCCCAGAGAGGGCAAGTGACCTGCCCAGGGCCACACAGCAGGTGACAAGCAGAACCAAGACTCAAAACCAGGATACTGCACCCGGTTCTCCACAGCTCCCCCAGGGTCAGGGGACCCCACCCTCCACAGAACCATGACTTCTGCCCTCTCTGCAGACCCAGGAGCCCGAGTGCCAGCCATCAGACCCGTGAGGCTCCCAGGGCCGCAGCGCCCTCCTCCCACACCACCGAAAGCCTTGGGGTCGGCAAATGCATGGAGCCGGGCTGAGGGCTGCCCCAGATAAAGGTCCCAAGGAGACTGGCTGGGTGCCTGGAGCTAAGCCCGCTGCCCCCCAGACCTCCTTGCAGAACCAGGGCTTCCGCCACCAGCGTGGTCCAGATGGACAAGCCGGCACGCCGGGGCTGCGGCCACAACCCCTTCTCCCACCAAAGGGCAAATCTCGCGGGGGCAGACTGGCCCGGCCCGGCGTCCAGGTGGGCGGGTGACGTGTGTTTCGAGCACAGAGCCTCACTGCTACGACAAGGCCATCTGTGGGGCAGCTGTGGTCACCGCAGACCCGGGCGGGGCGTGGAGACACCCCGCTGCCCACTCACACTCCGGGTGTCCCTTCCTCCTCCCAGGACCTACTGCGTGCCAGGCCTGACTGGCACCCAGTCACCATGGGCACGTTTTTCCCATTTCAAGTTTTTAGTTCATTACCTTTTAGTGAATTCAGTGTTGTGCAACCATTACCTCTATCTGATTCCAGAACATTCCATCAGCCCAAAGGAAACACCGTCCCCATTAGCCATCACCCTCCGGCACCCACGAGTCCCCTTCCCGTCCTTGCCGGAGCCTGTTCTGGGTGTCGCACACGTGGACGCACACGCCGCGGGGCCTTCCGTGTCTGGTTCCCTCCCCGAGCGTCGTGTTGGGTGAGCGAGCAGACAAGAATCATGAAAACGAACACACGATGTAGAGGGTTTGGGAAAAGTGGGGGTCTGTTACGGTCCGAGGCTTCGTCCAGCATGGCCTGGGGCGGCCTCTCTGAATGGAGACCCGAGTGGGAGGCAGGGCTCAGCCAGGTGAAAGTCCGGGAAACTGTATTCTGGGTGGAGGAACCCGCGGGGGCTAGGTCACCGGCGTGGGGACAAGTCTGGTGCCCGAGGAGCAGACCCGAGAGGCTGGCGGCCTGGTGCGTGTCTGTGTCTGGGGGCTGGGAGCTGGAGTTGGCCAGGGTGGAAGCACACAGGGCCTGGACCCCACCGAGGGGCTGGGAGCCGGGGCCAGGAGCGGTGGGCAGTCGGGAGGGGGCTGAGCAGGTGTCTGCGATAGTGTCAGGTGCGTCTGTTCCGTGTGGTCTGACCCCGTCACCCTGCAGCCCCTGGGTCTGGAACGTTCTGCCCGCCTGACGATGCCGTGAGAGCGGGCACCGCATTCTTCCTCTCTCCACCCACAGCATGCACGGAGCTGGGTGCTGTGGGACCCACTACTACCCTGTGAATACAGCAAAGGAACTGCGACACTGTGGAGCAGGACCATGCCCGGGTCCCAGCAGCGCCCGCCCTGCCTGCCTTGGGCAGAGACTCCATGTCCTGAGCCTCGGTTTTCCCTTCTGCAAAAGGGGCTCCCCCACACCCCTCCCTGCTACCACCTTCCCAGGCTGACGGGAGGGGGAGGGGCGGACAGGGAGTCAGCCGAGAACATGCTTTGTAGAGACGGATCCTTCCAGAAGAGCCTGCCCTGGTGCCGGCTAGGGTCAGGAGCCTTGAGTCCTCTGCCCTGCTCTGCGCTTGGCCAGGGCTTCACCCCATTCACTCATTCATTCATTCATTCTGCTTCGTGGGCGCCTGCTGGGTGTGAGGTGCTGTTCCAGCTCTCAAGGGACACGGCTTTGAACAAAAGAGACAAAATCCCTGCCTTTCTGTCTACGGGTGATAACCAGCAGAAAGAGGTAAAAGAGCGGCCACGGGCAACAGTGCGACGGAAGAGGGTGGGGTGCGCACAGCTGGACGGCAGGCACCCTGAAGATGCCTGTGTCCTCATCCCTGGAACCTGTGCCTGTCACCCTATGTGGCCACGAGAATGCAGTTTGTCAATGAGATTAAGGGTAACGATGAGCTGACCTCAAGATGGGGAGACTGTCCTGGACGCCTGGGGGGCCCGGCATCCTCAGGAGAGGGAGGCAGCAGGCGGGAGTCCCAGAGATGGCAGACCCCGCGCTGCCGGCGGTGAGGATGGAGGGAGGGCGAGGGCCAGGGAGAGGCAGGAGCCGGGTCTCCCTGGGGCCCCGGGGGGTCCAGCCCTGCCCGCGCCTGGGTTTTAGGACTTCTGAGCCCAAACTGTCAGAGAGTCAGCGTGAGTGGTTTTAAGCCCTAAGTTGGTGGCGGTTTGTGACGGTGGTCCCGGGAGACTCGTGTGGTCTTGAAGAGGTGGGCTGAGGCCCCACAAGGCTGTGTGCCTGCTTCCGGGGGCTGGGGAGAGCGAGGGGCTGGGGAGAGCGAGGGCCTGAGCTCCCCGTGGAGTCGGCCATCAGCACCAGCGTAAGTATGGGGACCCACCTGGAGAGGGGCCCTGAAATCTGTCCATCATGGCAGGACCTGGGGAACACCCTTCCTCACCTCCACCCCAAACTGTCCAGGGCTAATTTGCCACAAACTCTCAACCCAAGGAGGGGCAGAGTGTGGCTGGGGTACCCATGCCGCTTCCCCTGGAGCAGAGGCAGCCTGGCCAGGCCCCCGGCGCCGTCCACCCCTGCTGCATTCTGGGTGAGCGTTCTCCCAGGCCAGGCCACAGGAGACACGTCCTCCTGCCCCTGCCAGGCCAGCGGGTGCTGAAGACTGCCCTGGGCAAGACCCAGCCAGGCCCCCTTGGAGACAGCAGCTGAACCCACGGGGGCAGGGGAGGGGGGTGAGAGAATGTGGAAGCTCGGCAGCAGGACCCCTGCCGCCCCCTGCTGCCGGCGGGCAGGAGGGAGCAACGGGAGCTTGGTTTGGCAGGGCCAAACAAACATCTAGACAGACTTGGAAGGTGGGGGCCCAGCCGCAGCAGCACACGGCACTCCAAGGCCTGCTTTTGGGGACACACTGCCGACACCCCCCCACCCCATTTGGTTCATCCTTCGTCCTAGATCCAGGCCCTCCTGGGGCTTTCATCCGTGACAATTCATTAAGCCCTAATTAGCCTCCGTCTGCTGTTAGTCCCTTAACTCTTTGGGGGGCTGGGGGCCTCCCGACCCACTTTCCTTGCCAACCTACACATGGGCGCTGCCAACTACCCTCTACAGGAGAGGCTTCTAGATCTAGAACCCCTTTTTGAATGCCCACCATATACTGTGGCTACTCACCCGCTAGCCCAGCCCTAAGGGTGGGAATAAGGAAGCCCATTTGGAGAAAAAGAGACTGAGGGTCAGAGTGGTCCAGTTCACCTAGCATTACGAAGCTTAAGAGTCAACATTTGAACGTGGGTCTGATGCCAACTCTTTCCATTAAATTCCAGAGTGCTACTGGAGGGCAAACGGTGCCTTCTAAGGCCCAGGACTGACCCGTGCTGGTGGGTGGCTCACTGGGGCCCACCTGGGACAAGCTTTGCTTGGAGAGTCCCCCAAGAGGCTGTCTACCTGGTGACTGGGTGGTGACTCAGGGGTGCCCGGAATGACAGCACGGGGGAAGAGCAATCAAGCTGCTGCCTCGCATCGGCTTTCTGGGCCCACTCAGCGAGGCACCTGCAGGTCCCGGGCTTCATCTGGGGGCGGCTAGGAGCAGCCGCCCCCATTCTGCAGAGAAGCATACTGAAGCTGAGCAGGGCAGGGCTCCCGCGAGGGCAGTGGGGGCACCGAGCCCCACGCCAGGGCCCAGCGCGCATCTGTGTGCGGTCACGTCACTCTCAGCACCGGAGGCCGGCGAGGGGCTCTCCTGCGCCGCAGGTCACCAGCTGGGACGCCGAATGGAAGGAAAGCCAGGACGACGGCGCTGGGTTTAGCCCTTCCGAACCCCCGTTCCGCGCTAGGCAGTTCCCTTGCTGTCACCCATGTCGTCCTTGTGGAGTGCAGGAGCTGCGTGTCGGGGGGAAGCCCCTGGGGTCGGTCCGGAGCCTGCCTCGGCTAGCGGCTGCTTTGGCTGGGGTGCCCGTAGCCCGCCTCTGCTGACAAGACACCCCCTCCTTGCTTACCACCTCATCCACACTGAGACCTTGTGTCCTCCACCTTCTGTCATGCATAGGCCACATCCTTCCCAGCCTCCACACTTCCTCCAGGGAGCCCTCCTGGATTACTCCAGGCCCCACGGATCTGCTGGCCCAGAGGGCCCCCCATCAAGTTCCAAATGGACACTCTGCCCTCTGCCATGTCACAGCAGACACCCCCCCCCACCAGAAGCAAGAGGTTCTCAGCCATCTCTGTATGTACGTGGAATCACCAGGGTCTGCTTGTTAATAACGCAAGGTCTGGGGCCCAAACCTCAGAACCGTGGGGCTGGGGTACCTGTGTCTTCAGTGCCCAGAGCACATGTTAAAGAAACCAGTTATTAGGGCACTCTCCAAAGTGAGGACTGGGTCTTTTCTTGGGCCCAGACCAAGGCACAAGGCGCTGTTCCCCCCCCCCCAACTTGTTGAATGGGGCTCAGTGGCCTCACTGGCCAGGTCCAGAGGCCCCGGGGGTACCCAGGGTGATGGAGAGAAGCTTCCCACCGCATCTTTGGCGTTGCTTGGACACAGGCCCACAGTGCAGAGGGCTCAGCCCTTCGCCCCCAAATACCTCCCCACAGGCTGAGCTGTCCCCAGACCCAGGGATGGAGCCCGCCCTAGTGTGGACCCCAAACGCCCCCTTCTCCTTCCAGGCATCCCGGCACCTCCCGGCTGGATCAAACCCCGCTGCAGGGATGAAGCCTTTATCCTCATCGTCCCCCACCCCCCCAGACCCAGCCAGTGCTCCCTTCTTCCCCAATGGAAGGGAGCTCATCCTTCCAGGCATCCCCATGGCCCCACGGAGACGTCCACCCCGCTCCCCGCTCCTCAGTGCCCCGAGGGAGGGGAGGGAGGACCCCAGCGTGGGTAGTGGCCCCCAAAGTTTCCAGGGGGAGAGCTGGGGGCCTGGCGGAGAGCCATGCACCCAGGAGGGGCGCGCGGGCCGAGCGCCCCTGGGCGAGGATGGGGGAGCGGGTGGGGGCTGCGGGGCGCGGGCGGAGCGGGGTCGCCGGCCCGCGCGGCCACTCACCTGGGCGGGCTCCGGNGTGCGCGCAGGTGCCGGGACGCGCCGGGGCGGCGGGCAGGGACGGGAGCAGGCCCGGGAGCACGTGCCGTCTGTGCGCACCCCGCCCGCGTCGGCGCCAGTCTGAGGACCCCTGGGGCCAGGGCCTTGGTGGGCCTGCGGAGGCTACGGTGAGGGGAAACGCCGTGCGGCCTGGCTGGCCGCTCCGGCACCGGCCCCTCTTCGCTGCCTCATCCTCGGGCCAGGCCTCCAGCACCTGGCTCTTGGACACCCGCCCCAGCCCCTTCCACTCCAGCTAGCTCCCCACGTGGGCCCCGGAGGAAACTGAAGCACTGCGCTCCAGAACCGCCCATGGCTCCTCATTGCTCTCAGGATCTTGTCTAAAGTTGGTGTGTGTTTCTGGCTCTGCCGCCTCCTCCTTCCTCCCACCCTCCCCCTCACCGTGCCCAGGGAGGGCCCAGGCTCTTCCTCAAGCATGCAGTGCTGCCACGGCCTCAGGGCCTCTGCATCTGCTATTCGCTCTGCCTGGAATGCCTTTCCCTTCATCCTTCCTTGGCTAGATCGAACTCCCTTGTGTTTGAGTAACTGGGCTTTCCCATCCTTGCACCCTCAGCTGGTGGCAGCATGCGCGGTGCTCTGCGAATGTTGGGGGAAGAATGGGCCTTTTACTTTTACGTACAGTGAATAGTTTGGGGACTTGTGGGTCCCCTCTGCTTGGGAAGCTCGAGTTCGGAGGGGGCCCTCCTCATCTGCTGAGAATCACGGAATGTCCCCATGCAGGGTCCCTACTTCCAAGCCCCAGGCTGGGGTACCATGGCTCCCGCATGCAAGCAAGACAGGGCAGAAATGGCCCTAGGAGCGGGGTGTTCCAGCCTCCAGGACAGGGCCTGCCCGCACCGGCCGGGGCTGAGCACAGCCCCATTTAGGGCGCACACTGTGAAGTCTGGCAGGGCAGATGGACGTTACTACATTTGGGGACCTCGGGGGCAGAGGACGGGGGTGAGGGCACCCTCTCCCCCATCGTGCTAATAACACGAGGGCACAGCTCGTTTTAAACGCGGGCCCTTGGCTGCTTTCTGCACTCACGCTCCCATTCCCATTTCACGGATGAGCAAACTGAGGCTGGGAGCTGACATTGTCCCCAGGGAGGGGCCTGCAGAGGGCCCAGCTGCTTCGGCCCGGGCGTGTAACCTTGTACTCTCCCACCCCCCATCTTCCCAGCTGCTTTGATGGCAGCTTGGCGTCAGCTCAGCCACCTGTGACTCAAGCAGGCTCTGTTCCCAGACTGTCGCGTTGGCTGGATGCCCAGAAACTGTATCTCAGGAGACCGCGGGCCAGGCCCCCACAGGCTGGGGGTGGGGATGGCTCCCTGCCTGGCCGCAGAGAGGTCCAGAAGGAGGATGTAGGCAGCCCACCCTCGTGGCTCCCCACCCCCATGACCAGCCTAGAAACGGCACAGAGAAGTCGTCACGTAGGACCTGCTGTGTGACCTCGGGGTGGTCACTTCCCTTCTCTGAGCTGCTGTGTCTCCCTTTTGATGCCGGCCTCTCCTGATACCTGCTTCTCAGGGCCCTTGGAGGAAAGCATTATTGAGCACCTCTTGTGTACCAGGCCAAATGCTGGAGGGAGGAGACTCTCAGGGAAACGAGGGGGCTCACCACGGCTGGCGGGGGAAGCAGATTCATGAAATAATCATGAAGCGGGATGGAAAACTCAGCAGAGACACCCAGTGCCCAACCCGGGGTGGGGGGGGTTGCAGGGACACTTCCCCGGGGAGGGGCGCCGGAGGCGAGGCCTGCAGGCTGCCAGGCAGCCTGGAGCCATGGCCAGGGCTCGAATCTAGACGGTTGTGGGGCTGCGGGAGACTCCCCTGCAACCTCGGTTTACGCATCTGCAACGTGGGGTCAGAACGCTGCCTGTCTTCTAGGCCGGCACAGATCCACTCCCAATGACAGGGAACACGGGGGACTGGCGGCTCTGCCCAGCTTGAGGCCAGGCTGAAGGGCAGGGGGAGGCCTCGCTCCTCACCTGCGCGGCTTGGGACCTGTGCAGGGCTGTTCCCTCTGCCCGCAGCGCCCTTCCCCAGTCTCCCCCCTCCTCACCTCCCTCCTGACTCCCGTCTCCACCCCTTCCCTCCTGCTGGTTGTCTCCCCCTGAAGATACTCTGTAATTTACTGATTTACCCTCTTTATCATGCGCTCTTCCTGCTTCGTCGTTGTGGCTGGGGGACGCACACAGTGGGCGTCCAGTAGGTGCTGGTTGAATGACCGAGTGACCCAGTGATGTTGAGGGCGGTAGCGTTTGCTCCCAGAGGCGGGGCTTCTGAGTGGGGAAATGGTACCCCTTTCTCCTCTCGGCATCTACCCCTCCCTGAAACCACCACTTGTCTTCTCCTTTCTGTCCTTGGCCAGCATCTTCCCACGCCCTGTCCCAAGGGAGCACCTGCCGAGGGCAGGACCTCACCTGTCTCACACGCCACCATGTCCCCAGAGCACAGAGTGGGTGCTCAGCAAACGGCTTGAGTGTACACCTTGGCCCGGACCACCCAGGAGGAGAGCACAGCTCCAGATGGGGAAGCCATGGGAGGGGCTGGGGGGCAGGGAGGTGGCCGCCTGCCCAGGGGGCTTCTGAGCCCTGGTGCCCCTCCTGGGTGGGGGTGAGCCCGGGTCACAGGCTCTGCCATCTTGTGCCCTTGTGCCTGGGAAAGCCAGCAGGAGTCCTTAGGTGGCAGTAATTATTTCTAAAATTAAAGGTCCTTCTCCTCTTGCCCTCTCTCTCCAGCGTGATGTGCAGTCGTGGCCAGCGGAGGGAGGCTTTGGGGGAAGGTGGCCTGGGAGCCACGGGTGTGGCCCCAAATGGCTTCCCCTCTGTAACTGGGAGTGGAGTCATCGGTTCCTGAGGGGCAAATGCGCAGTGATAGAGGCCTTGGGCTCCAGAGCCCTACCCTTGGGGTCCCTGCTGTGTGACCTTGAGCTAGTGACCTAACCTCTCTGGGCCCCAGGAGCCTCACCTGCGCCGTGGGAATAGTAACAGCGAGTCCCCTAGACTGTCCGAGGACGGAACGGGCGGGTCATATCGGCACGACCACCTGATCCACACTGAACAACCGTGAACGAGTATTGACTACGATTTACGGAGTCCACATTCCCTCACCCCGTGCATAGCGCACTTGGGATACCAAGTCCCCAAACACAGGTCCGTCGTCAGGCTGGGGAGACAAAGGGGCCGAAACCCAGGCTGCAAGGCAGGTGTCACGGGAGGGGTATCTAGAGTTAGGCACGGTGCTCTGTGACGCGTCACTGCCTCCGTGTCTGCTGTTTCACCACGTGGCCTGCGGGGGCCTTGAACCGGCACTGGCCCCTCAGAGTCACCCGTGCCCCAGAGAGCAGCGTGTGGGGCCCAGCAAGTGCAAGCCCCTGCTGTGACGCCCACGACAGCCCTGCGATCGGCAGTCTCCCCGCCTCGGGGGGGCTCCCCTTAGCTTTGGCCCTCAAGGAGCTGACCAACCCAGCTTGGGTCCAGGGACCCCTGAAACACTGAGCCCAGAGACCCTAATAAAGGCCGGTGCCCGGGCCTGCTGCCCTCTCTGCCTGCACCCTGCCCGGCTCGCCCCGGAGCCCTCCAGGCATGCCGTGTGTCCCCCGCAGGTCCTGTGAGTAAGAAGCTTCTCTGTTTCAGCTCCTCGGGTCCTTTGTTGAACCAGGCTCACCAGCCAGGACCTGGGGCTCTAGCCAAGAACTGTTGACTTAGCAAAGTCACAACAAAGGGACAGTTTGACTGCAAACCCGTGAGCGCAGGAGCCATGGAGCAACAAAACGTGAGTGTGAAGAGGCACTTGGGGCGCCTGGCTGGCTCGGTGGGTAGAGCGAGTGACTCTTAATCTCGGGGTTGTGAGTTCAAGCCCCACATTGGGTGTGGCAATCACTTAAATAAATAAAATCTTTAAAAAAAAAGGCATTCAGATTTTTTCTGAAGAGAAGTTGGGAGCCATAGAGGGTTCTAGGCAGGGAGTGTGAGGATTGGCTTTGTGCGGCCACATGGGAGGAGTCTAAGTACAGAAGCCATGAGCTCTAAGAAATGTCCCCCGAACACGTGACAGCCCCCCACAGAGCAAGTTCTTCTCTGAGAGTGGAATTCACCACCCACCATTAAAAAAACACGCTGTGCTCTGATACATGTAGAGATTAATAGCTCCCCACAGATCCCAAGAGAACTGCTTGTTTATGATAACTTTTGTTATGAAGTTTTTTTTTTCTTTTTTAAGTGGTTCTCCTCCCCGTGTGGGGCTCGAACTCACGACCCTGAGATCAAGCCCCGCACACTCCACAGACTGAGCCAGCTGGGCGCCCCTGGGAATTTTCAAACACAAGCAAAAGCTGAGGGCGTCATACAGCGAAGCCCTGTGAACCCACCGCCCACGGGCCCTCGGGCTCCACGAGGACCTCGCAGCTCTCCCAGTAGATGTCGCCGTGGACCCCTGACACGCGTAATTCTGTCCATATCTAAAATAGAAGGACTTAAGAAAAACAAGCCAAACCCAACAATTCCGTTATCACTGTTTAAAACAACTAACAGTCATTCCTGAATATTCTCCAATGTCCAGCCAGAGCCCAATTTCCCTGATTGTCTTGTAGAACGCTTTCCCTTTGCTCAGGCTGGGGTCCAAACTGGCTCCATACGTCTCGTTTAAGGAACAGGGTCTCCCCGCGTCTGACCCTCTCTTTCTGTCTCCCTGCCGACGACGTATTTGTGGAGGAAACCAGTCGCTTCGGATTCTGCGGACCAATCCTCCAGCTCTCGCTGTGGACCCTGGAGGACTTGGCGTCCTACCCGGATCACAGCGTTCACGGAGCCCGATGCAGTCCCCACCTCGCAGAGCCTCCAGGCGAGTGGGACCCACTGTGTAGATGCCGATGGCGGTTGAGGATCAAGGGGGCTGCTTTGGAAGGACAACAGCCTGAAGGAAGTGGGGGATGAGCTTTGTGAACACGTGGGAGGAAACATGCTCAGGAGCTCAAACAGCACATGCAAAGGTCCTGAGGCAGGAGCGAGAGCCATGCCCTGGAGAGTCAGCAGGGAGCCCACTGTGGCTGGGGTGCAGTGGAGTGAATGCGGGAGAGGGGAGACTGGGACTGTTCCCTACTCCTCAGTTTTCTGAGCGTTGGGGCTGGTGTTTGGTTCCTTAACTGCCTTAGGAGTGCTTCTGAAGGGAGGCTCGTCAGCACTTGCTGATGGGTGGGATGTGCAGGGAGGGGGGCATCAAGGGTGACCCCAAGGTGTGCGGCCTGAGCAAGTGGGGGGACTGTGGGGATAGACCCGGGGCCAGGACGGCTGGGGAGGTGGCAGGCGGAGCGCCAGCTTGGGGTGCGTGGATTTGGGAGGCCGCCAGACCCCCGGGTGGGTGTGGCCCCGGGGTTGGCGGGGGGGAAGGGGACTCAGATTCTCAGCTCAGGGTGGGGGCCTCCCGGCACTCTGGGAATGCTTTCTGCCTCCGGCCCTACCTGCCCGGCTGAGTCCTGACCCCTGCCCGCCGGGGTGGGCAGCAGCCAGCGCAGGGTGGGCGGGCACCAGCGGGTGGTGGAAGGGGAGGCACAGGGCTGACCCGGTCCCGATGGAGGTGGCCAGGCAGAGGCTCAGCTGCACGGCACCCATTTACTGAGAGCCGGAGTCGGCCCCATGAGCCCTGCAGGCCTGATCCGGAAACACTCCAGAAGGAGCACGGGACCCCGCGGTCAAGGCCCAGCTGGCGACACAGAAGGCCGGAGACCCCGAACACACGAACACACGAGGAAGAAAAGGCGCCGAAATCCCCACCCCAAGGAGGGGCTCCACCTCCCCCTCGTTAACAACTGTCCACGTGGTGAAAGTCCTGCGCCCGGGCGCCGCTCTCCCCTGAGCCCCCGCTCCCATGTGTCCACGTCCTCTCGCCTCAGTAAGCTTTCCTGCCCGCCTGGCTCAGCCCCTGTGCAGCATCCCCCCCGCGCGTCCTCCCTCCCCGCGAGATCCGAGCCTCTGGCGGCGTCCTGGGTCGGGCACTGTTGGTCGAGGGCCCAGGGCCCAGATCTGCCAGGCCCCCTGACAGCATGTGTCGTGCGTGGGCCTGACGTCACCGCGTGTGGAGCTGCCCCCGTCATCGGAGGATCTCCCCTTGTGCCAGAGAGCCGCGGCTCAGCGTTCCTCCCTTGCACTCTCTCCCTCCTACCCGGGGAGACCGTGTCCAGTCCCCAGGAGGAGAGGGACACTGGCTCCTTCCCCCCAGAAAGCACTCAGGTGACCAGGAATTTTGACCCCACAACTCACGGCTGTGTCTGTGAGGGTCACCGCAGAGCTCGCTAGCGAGGGACACCGCCAACGAGATCTTTCCCTGCGGGTTTGCCTCCTTCCCCTCTTAACTGAATGCCATTCAGCCCAAACATTTCAGGGGTTCAGGGGAAAATGGGAGATGGGGGTTTGTTCCACGCGGCCTACAGCAAGGTAGAAGCTTGTCAGACAAGGACCGCGTGACCAATCCAGGGGACCCCCGATTCCCGGGTGGCCACTGCTTGTCCCTAACTGTCCCCCTAGCTCGCGGGAAACGGGATAGTTGGAGATCTTGGAGTCATGAGGATGTCCACCCCGGGAATTATCAGACATTGTTCCTGTGGGCTCTGCAGGAAGGCCAGCGCCCTGGGATGCAGGGCCGGCCAGGGTGGCACGCAGCATGCCCGTCCCCACCACGATGGCTCTGTGGAGAGCCTCCCCGGACAGACCCAGGCCTCCTGAGGGTAACAGGGACCCTCGCTGATTTGGAAACCCCTTTGCTGTGCAGAGCCAGCCTCTGCCTGAAGGCCGTGGAAGGCTCCACGTCCTCCCCAAAGATGCCCCTGGATCGTACCTGGAAACACTGTGACCAGCTCCTACCAGGCCGCTTAACAAGGAAGATGTATACCCACTACCATAGCCGTGCTTGGCCCTCGCATAACCTGGCGGGCGGGGAGGTCCGGCCAGAAGAGGCTAGTCTTTCCAAAACACCACACTGCGTACGGAGACCCCCGCGTCCTGGCCTTCACGGCCCCCAGGGCAATCCCACAGACGCGAGGCCTGTCGCTCACCCCGGGGAACAACCCAAGACCGACAGGGACACCCCATTGCCTCTAGCCCCAGCTGGAGCCATGAGTCCCCGCCTACCAATGCATCTGTCCCCGTCACTGGAGCCGAGTCAGAAGGATTCCCGTTCCGGCTTCCCAACGTGGCAACGTGGCAACGTGGCAACGTGGCGGGGGGGCCTCTGGGCACAACCAGAGTACATCCCCTCTTCCGTGTCAGAACGATGCCCTGAGCCCCTGTCGTTTCTCTGAGGACAGGGACACATTCACGGAGGACTTCACGGGCCTGACCCCGACGTTTGATCTCACCTGGAGGGACCCCTGGGTCATCGCTCTCACCCTCTGCTGGAACCTGGGGGTTTGTGCAGCTGGGCCGGAGCGCGGACCCGCGCAGGTGCCCTCCCCAGCGTTCTCCCCTCATGCACCCACTGGGGATGGTGGCTGGACCTCAGACGGACCCCAGGTGGGACCACTAGCCTGGGCAGCAGGGCTTGGCCCTCGGGGACCGCCAGGAGGCGTGCCTCTGGGAGGGCGCGAAGGGGCGTGTCATCAAGCCAGTGAACGGCGCCACGAGGAGGGAAATCCTGCCCTCTTCCAATCCCGCGCAGCGGAAGGGCTGCGGAGATCCACGTACGTCCCCAGGCCCTCAGGATGGGTGCTTGATCCCGGGGCTGCTGCGTAAGCCGGTCAGCCCCCGATGTTCCTAGAAAGCTCCAGAAGATCGCTGCAGGGCCCCAGACAGCAAGTGATTGGCGACCGGTTGTGGCCTCCAGGCTCGGGAGGAACGGAAGCTGGCCAGGCTCTTGGACGCTGCCCTTGGGGCCCGTGCCCCACCTCGGGGCCCCTCACGCCGCCCCAAAGAAGACCCCAAAGTAAGGGAGCCCCGACCCTGGGGCCAGGAATGGCCAAGCACCCACCTCCTCCCACACCGTGTCCTCTGTGTGAACAAATGGGACCCTCGGAGAGGGATAGCCGTGGCCTTAGAGGGCTGGGGTCCCATGTCTTACCGGTCACGGTCGTGGCTGATCAATGGGCCCGAGGCTTCCGGATGCTCCCAGAAGACCATCGCATCTTGGGGGTTAGGGCAGGTGACCCTATTCACTTTCGAATCGACCCGAGAGGCACTTCTTCCCTGACTTCCCAGTCTGGACCCCCGGCTGCTGACCTGCTGCATGGTCATGGGAGAGGGGGAGCCCAATCGACATGTCCCACCCGACCTCTGTCTTGGTGGTGGGGAAATCACCTCGTGGCTCCCAAACTCTTGGTTGTGCCAGAAGGTCCAGGCCTGGTCTTGGGAAGAGATTTTCTGTCCGCCCTGGGAGCTTGTCTCAGCCCCCCGGGGCTCGGGGCCTCTCCCGGCCAGCCTCTGAGCCGGGGAGCTCCAGCTCTTTCCCTGCAGGTGTGGCATCCGGTTAATTCCCACGTGTGCCACGAGGGGACCCCAGCTGCTTTAAAGGACAAGAGTAATTACCCTGGCACACGCCAGCACCCCATTAAGCCTGAGCCCCGGCGAGGCCCCCAGCCCGTAACAGACATGTTCCTGGCCCTGTGCCGCTCTCCGTGCAGGACCCCCATCCTGCCCGCTCTGGAAGTGGGTGGGGAGGACCAGGTGGCCCAGCAACCCGGGCGGCCAGCGGCCTGCCACCCCCTCCACCCCGTCATGCCTCATCCCTGAGCTGTCAGCCCAGACGCCTGAAGGTGCGGTTGCTCCCAGTCCTCCAGCTCCAGACGCGTTCTTCTGCGTGCCCGCATGCCCGGAATCTCAGGGCGTCAGCCGGTGGCTCGGGCGCTCCCGTGGCAGCGTGACTCGGCAGGGACCCCGCACGGTCCTGCCACAGGGCTCCAGGGCAGTCCCCACCCACCTGGCGAAGCTCTGGCCAGAGAACTCGGGGAGCCCCCGCAGCCTGCCGATGAGCTGCTCCTCTGTCGCCCCTCCCAGGAAGAACCCACGTCCCCCGAACCAGGCTGGGAGCTCCCCCACACAGGCCCAGATTCCCTGACAAGGACACGCCGGGGACACGTCCGGACCGCGGGAAGGCGGGCACTTTCTGTGGCGCACACGGAAGCCACACCGGGCCCAGGCCCGCCGCGGACCAAACGCAGTGCAGGAGGTTTCTAGGGCTGGGAGGCCCTGGCGGGGTCTGGATTCCGGGGTCCAGGTCGCTGAGGCCCAGACACTGACCCGCTTGAACGGAAGGGCAAACAGGGAGGAGCCTGCTGGCCACAGTCCGGTGCTGGGGATGCCTGACCTTGAAAAGCCCTTCGCCTTGTTTGTGGCCAAAGGGCAAGGGGTGGCTCGGGGGTAGAGGACCGGGCAGTGTGTGGCCGGCAGGCGGCAGCAACTTTACAGAAGGAGCCCGCCAGCCTCCAGTGGTGGGCGCCCCACACCAGCCCCCCCCACACCGGCCCCCGGAGAACCCGAGAACCCCCTCCACCTGCAAACTCACCCGGCGTGCAAAAGCCCTTTATATCCGGGTCCTCGAATGAGCCCTCTCCTGCCTCACGGGCCAGGAGACCTGGACGCGCACAGTGACACACGGACGCCGGGGGGCTCCGGGCTCTGCAGCAGACGGCCCCACGCTACTTGGTGGCATCCAGGTCCTTTTGCTGGTGCTTGGGGGTCGAAGGGAGGTCTTCCCTTGGCTGTTGGGGGCAGGAAGGCACCCAGAGCGTGAGAATGAGAACGGTCCCTCTGAGCTCCCGGGGCCAGGGCGGGTAGGGCAGGCGGTTACCTTCTTTCCCTGTGTGCCCTCCCGCCCCCATGCTGTCACCCATCCCGCTTTGGGCCTCGGCGAGAGGACGTTAGCCTCGGTGGCCTTAGAGCACCGGAAGGGTCCGGGACAGGGTGCTGGGGGCAGCCCACCAGCGGGGCCACAGCATCCTCATCTGGAAGTGGGGTAGTGACAGGGTTTGGGGGGGGGCCTGTGCGAACCAGGAGGCGTGCATTGGCCCATCCCACTACCAGAGCTATTGTGCTAGGCAGCTGCAGGGTGGGGGCGACATCAGGATCCTGTCCACCTTTGGAAGACTCCAGAATCTGCCGTGGGGTGGGGTCCTGGAGATCTCCAGCTGCTCTGGGCTCCAGCCGGGGCCTCTCCCTCCCTCCGCGTGTGCTGGGGCCGCGGGTACCGTCTCCCAGAGTGGGGCCTCGGCCGACAACACCCGAGGCCTCTCGGCCAGCACCTGGAAGCCGTGGACCGTGGTGACCGTGCGCACGTGGAGCAGGGCCAGCCCCTGGTCCGCTGGCCGCAGCGCCCGTCCAGTGTGCCGAGGCCGGTGAGGGCCGTGGCCCGGGAGCTCAAAGGGCGGGATCCGGGCAGGGGTGAGGGGGAAGCCTCCCCAGGGCATGGCCGCCGGCTGGCTGGCTGCCTGGGCAGCTGGGGATTTATACCCGGGCCAGGAGGGCGGGAGGATGGGATCCAGTGTCGCCCGCCAGGCTGCCTTGCCCTCATTCCATCTCCCTCTCTACTCTGCCTCTGCTGTCTCCCCACATCTCCCCCTGCATCTCCGTTTCTTTTTTTTTAATTTTTTTTATTTTTTAAAGATTTTATTTATTTATGTGACAGAGATAGAGACAGCCAGCGAGAGAGGGAACACAAGCAGGGGGAGTGAGAGAGGAAGAAGCAGGCTCATAGCAGAGGAGCCTGGTGTGGGGCTCGATCCCATAACGCCGGGATCACGCCCTGAGCCGAAGGCAGACGCTTAACCGCTGTGCCACCCAGGCGCCCCTGCATCTCCGTTTCTGATCTTCTCTTTCTCTGGCTTCTCGTAAAATATTAAAATTTCAATATAATATTAAATATTCAATCTCTCCTTGTCATACGTTAAAACGTTAACAAGAAGCTAACGCCTCCCCCACCCTAGGTAAGTTCCAGGTCAGCACGATCCTTCCAGACCTTTCTACGTTTAAAAGCACAGAAACACGAGGCCTTCCTGACCACTAAGGTCTTGAGTAAACGGGGTCAGAGCACAGGAACCGGTGTGCCCAGCTCTGTGTCACTGTCGGTAAGCCCCGGAGGCCTGCGGCCGCGGCACAAACACCCCGACTCAGCGGCATCGGCCGTTTCTCCTCGTGACTCTGTGGGTGGGCTGCACGTGCTGCTGCCGTAGCCTGGCTGACTCCGGGGGGGTGTCCCACCCCCGCGGGGGCGCCTGCGCGGGGGCGGGCGGTGCCGGCCGTGAGCCTGGGGTCGGGGGGCCCAGCTTCCTTCCACGGTGGCGCACGCCGCAGGCGGAGAGGGGACGCTCAAGGCCCAATCCGCTGTATTCTGATCCTCAAACCAAGTCCCCGGCCTGAGGGGTGCACAGGCTCCCCCTCTTGCTGCAGAGAACGTGTGGCTCTATCCATCGACCCCGCGTGGAGGGGCTTCCTCTTTGTAGGATGTCGCTTCCCACTTGGTTGGAGGAAGCTGAGTTTACGTGGCAGACCTGCTGGTAACGGGCAGCCGGGTTATTCCCAGTCTTCCACAAACCCGGTCAAACAGACTCTCTAGGGCAGATATGGTTAAGTGGGACAGGCCCATTTTATCCCCCTTTCTGGGGAGTTCTGCCTGAGCCCCCAGGGGCGAGGTCTCCCTCTTTCGAGGGCCCCAGAGCATTCTGTTCTCATTTCAGACTTAAACACGAAGTTTGTGCTCTTACCCAACTGCCCACACAGCTGTGGTCCAGCGCCTGGCCCGAGTCCCTATGTGATGCCTTTCCTTGAACTTGAGAAGCAGTGGGACCTCAGAGAGGTGGGGACACATCCTCTAAGCCACACAGCCACGGACAGAGACTTGAGCCCTGCCCTTTGTGGCCGCACAGGGCAGCTTTTGCCCTCGCCGGCTTGCGGAGGGGATGGGGAGGGCGGGGAGCGGCCCGGAGCACAGGGCTGTACAATGGTGGGGCGGGGGCTACCTGGGCCAAGCCTCACGCCATCTTCGAGGGAAGCTAGGGACTGGAGGCCAGGCTGCCCTGGGGCTCTAATGAGGTCTCATTGGCCTCTAAGATCTTGCTGCAACCCCCCCACCCCCACCTTGGGGTCAAGGCTTCTGGGCCAAGTCAGTAGTGACCCCAAGGTCTTGGCATCAGGCTTTGTGCCTTGGCCTCAGACTGGGCGGGTTCGGTGTGTGAGCGAGGAGACACCCCAGTGCCCGGGGTCTTGGCCCCTCCCCGACGTGGCCTCCCTGAGTCCAGGTCCCCAACTGTCCAGTGGGCACGAGGGAGTCACTCCCCAGCACTGAGGCTGGGCGGGCTGGATGCTGGCACACCTGGTGTGCTGATTCTAGGTCACAGCCGTCCCCAGGGGCTGCTGCCCTCAGCGAGGCCAGCGTGCCCCCCTCCCCCCAGCTGCTGAGGATTTGGCTCCGGGATGAGGCCTCTGATAAGGGAGCTGGTGGAGGCAGGGCCGGGCGGCAGGGAAAGCAGGACAGGAGGGATGAGGAGCGTATGCAGGGCTTGGCCACGTGGCTGATAACGAATTCCGAGGCGCGGCGGCGAACACTGCCCGCAGCCAGGGAACCCAGATCCCCATGATAAGCTGGAAGCCAGCCGGGTTCAGTTTCTTTGGTGGCAATGTCCGACAGGTAGCATGTGCGCCCACCTGGCCCGTTCTGAGCCCACCTGGCCCCCATTCTGAGCCCCTCCAGCCCCCGTTCTAAGCCCATCCAGCCCCCCATTCTAAGCCCATCCGGCCCCCCGTTCTGAGCCCACCTGGCCCCTGTTCTGAGCCCGTCTGGCCCCCGTTCTAAGCCCCTCTAGTCCCCGTTCTAAGCCTGTCCGGGCCCCCATCCTGAGCCCTGGTCCCGCCTGCTGCCAGCCTCCTGCACACCCCCACTGGCAGTGAAGGGGTAACAGGGCCACAGATCCTCTCGGCCCTCCTGGGTGACAAATCAGGCAGACCAAAGACCAAGCCTGCTCCCAGCAGGGACAGTCCCGTGGGGGGGTCCTAACAAGTACACATAGTTTAGAAAACAAGGGTCACGGAAAACGTCCCAGTCTCTGAGGACAGGACATGGATGGGCATTCCTGAGGATATCTGGAGCCGGCGAGGGAGGGTAGGGGTCTAGAAAGGCCCTTAGGGGGCTGCTGGGGGGGGGACTGAGGGAGGAGGGAAGCTGCACGGCCCGCTGAGAAGATCTGGCTGTTTTGTTCTCGTGTGGACCCACTGTTCTCGTGTGGGGCACTGAAAAGGCAAAGCAGAAGCAGGGACGGGCCACTGGGGCCTTCCTGCTGACGTGTGTGGCCCGTCCACCATCCCGGACCCACGGGCTGGCCTGGGGGGTCCACACCTGCCACGGCGGTCCAGGGGGCTCTAGCCTCACACGTCCCTGTCCCCTGGCGCAGACAGCCCGGGCCCCAGGCGCCTCTGAGCCCCCCTGGGTCCCAGCACGCACCCTGGCCAGCACTCGACAAACTCCGGCAGCCAAACCCATCCCTGAGAGCAGGTTCTACTGGAAAACCAAGGCTGAAAGCAAGATTCTGGGGCTCCGGGACATTTGAGGTTTGCAGTTTTATTAAGAAAACAAAACATAACCTATACAAAAAGGAGAGTTCCGTTCCTGCGGTGGCACGTGATGCGGGGGAGGGCAGCTCCGAGTCCCGAGGCAGCTGAGTGGGGTCTCCGCGGCCGCTAGGCATCCTGCTGCTGGATGAAGGGGTTGGGGATGGCCTCCATGCCGTCCTGCGGGCAGATGAGCACCACGGAGGTGCCCCGGCACACCACCAGGCCCAGCTGGCGGGTGTCCTCTGTGAGCTTGTACTGGTCGTCGGGGTCTGCACAGCAAGAGAGGCGCGGGAGTAAGACGGCCCCCAGGCAGCTTCAGACCCGACGACACGGCGAGACAGATGGAGGGGGGGTGTGGGCGCTGGGGCTCCAAGAACCCAAATCAAAGGGGGCCTCGCCCTACTCCCGAAGCCCAGACATGCTACCCTTGTCTCTGAAATGACCCACGGACCACGAGGGCCAGGAGCCCGTCTTCTACAAGGAAAACATGGCGTGGCGGATGCTGGGGCATGACGCTAACTGGGGTCCTGGGACCGTTACGACCAGCAGCTAGAAGAAAAATCAGTCTGGGACTCCCAGCTCCTGCAAAATCTCAGAAGCCCCGTGGGGGCACCCCTCGCCCCAGGTCCACGGGCAGTTAGGGGTGAGATGAGAAGCCCCCACGGAAGTGACAGCAGCTGAAAATCTTGATCACTTTTGCAGGATGTTGGGGGAGGGCCAGGTGGTCCCTTGTGCCAGAGACCAGGTCTGGGGCACAGCTCTCCCGTCCCAGACCACAGGAGTAACCACTGTTCTGGGCCTGACCCCTCCCGGAACCCACGAGGGGGGCTGTTCTGGGGCTGAGACAAGACAGCATAGACCCCAACAAAGTCACGTGAGGCCGTCATGGGAAGAGCAGGCCCCCGGCTTGCTTCTGCTTGTTCCCAACAGGCCCACGTGGTGGGACTACCCTTTCACAAAGGAAGAAATCCTCTGGTCAAGGAGGCCTGGCCGGGATCCCAGCATGGGCGGCCAAGCAGGGCATCTGGGCAGACCCAGACAGGAGGGGAGAAACTGAGGGCAAAGCAAGAGGCCTGGCGGCACCAGCCATGCCGCCGTGACCGCACGTCCCCCACAAAGAGTCTTCTTTGGTGGCCCTGTTGTCTCCAGAATAACACAGACAGCCCCCGAGGGGCAGGACCCTGTCACCCTCCTGGGTCTGGGTGTCCCCTGAATGCCTCAGGTAGGCTGAGCTGCAGATGGTGTCGGCACATGGGAAGGTGTCAGCCCGGCCGCTGTACGTTGCTGCGCAGGGGCTGGGGACTCGGGGTGACAGGGACCAGGGGCAGGGAATCAGGGGAGCAGGACCCTCTGTTAGCAGGGGAGGGTCCACACGGGGACAGCACAAGACCAGGGAGACCAGCTATCTGGTTCACAAGCACCGTGTCCGTCACACAGGGACGGCTCGCTGGGTTCGGGGCAGTAAAAAAGGCCGGACGAGAGCTTCCGGGCCCTGCGGGCGTGCTCACCTCTCATGTACTCCACGGTGCCGTCAAGCACGAGATTGAGCAGTGGGTCGAACCCCTTCAGGATGCCGCTGGCTTGTAGGAACCACCGAGAAGAGAGATGGAAAGGCGTCAGATAAGCCGTCATTCTGGAGACAGGTGCACAGAGACGGGCTCACCCCCAGCAAGGTTCCAGATGTGGGGAGCAGCGTCTCCGGGGACGGGAGAGATGGGACACCGGGGGGAAAATGAGGGAAGGGCTCCAGGAGGGGAGCAATGAGGACGAACCCAAACCACCCCCACCACAACGTGGTCGCAAAGGTCTTCTGCAAAGGGCCAGCTGGTGCCCATTTCAACTGTGCAGGCCACGGGGTCTCCATAGCAACCACTCTGCTCTGCCTTCCTGGGGCGAAGCAGCCAGAGGACACATGGACACTCAGGTGCGGATACAGAAATGTGCAACAATCGCCTCATTAAACATTTAGAATCGTTGAAAACTGTTCCCAGCTCACGAGCCAGACAGAAACGAGCAACGGCACGACGCGCGCGGGGAAGGGCGGGGCGCCAAGCGCTGCCAGCCTCTCCCTCCCAGGCACAGCTGGTGGAAGCAGGCGTCCCCCCGGGTCACTGCAGCTGCAGAGTCTGCACCGAGAACAGGGCTGGACGTGACCGGCAGCCCCACTGGTGGAGGGGAGGGGTCTGCGAACAACGGCCCGCGGGCCAAACCCAGCCTGCGGCGCTTCTATAAGGCGCTGGCTGGCTCACAGCCGCGTTCACTGGTTTACGTGCAGTCTGTGGCCGCTTTCCTGCTCCAGTGGCAGAAGGGACAGCTGTGACATAGATGGTCTGGCCTGCAAAGCTGAAAACACTCCCTGTCTGGCCCTTGATGGAAAACGTCTGCCAGCCTCTGACTGGCTGGGTTGGAGCCAGTGGCTCTGCGGCTTCCTCTCTCCCCGTCCCCAACCCCCACCCCCTCCAAAACAAAGGTCACGAGGACACCTACCCGATGGGGTTATGAGCAGCGGGCACTGCGCCCGCACCTGTGGGTCTGCTCTCCTCGTGGGGCACGGGCCAATGTCCCCCGCCCCGGTGACCACCCTGTGTCACCCCTCCCCGCAAGAGTGGGAAGGGACCTGTGAATAGGAGGGGACATCACTCCCGTACGTGGGTTACAGGATGAGGAAGATGAAGGAATGTGCAGATGTGATTAAGGCCCCCAAACCAGTGCACTTTCAGCTCCCCTAAAGACAGACTATGCTCGGTGGGCCTCACCCGATCCCTGATCAGATAAGCTGTTAAGGGAACAGGGGTTTTGTAGAAGAAACTGGAAGCACAGGAAGGATTTTTCTGCTGGTCCCGAGGGAGCACACTGCCATGCTGGGGACAGAGTCCTGTGGCAAGGGCTGGCAGGCAGTCTCCAGGGGCCACGTGTCCCTGGACACCTGCAGCAAGACACAGGGACCCCAGTCCTACAGCCACAGGGAAGCGAATTCCGCCAACAACGGGGGGGGGGTGCTGGGCCTGAGGTAACAGGCCCCAAGACAGTCCTTTACTGCAACCTGTGAGACCTTGAGCCCCAGGCACCCAGACTCCTTCCTGACAGACGCCACAAGACAATTAGCAATTAGCTATGCAGTGTAGGAGACCCATACGAGCACCCTGAGAAACAAGAGCCATGTCTCGCTCAGGTGTCTGAGAGCCAGCATGGTGCAGACAGAGCGAACATTCGTTCCAGTCTGAATTCTCACCGCTGCCGGCTACCTACACTTGCAGGCACCATGCTCTTAACCACGCCAGTGCCACCCAAGCACCCGCACCACGGGACTGCTGTCTCGGGAAACACACGGAAGATCAGAGGCAGCTGAAGAAATGAAATGCTGTTCACCTGCTTGCTGGTGTCAGGAGACATGCTAAGGGTGCCTCCAACCGTGCAACCCTCACTGCCGCCCGGTGAGGTCGGTGGAGTGAAGAAATGAAGAAACAGAGCCTTAGGGAAGGAAAGCTGCCCAAAGTCCCACAGGCAGTGTGCCAAAGAGAAGGGACTCTGACCGCAAAGGCTAGGCTGCAGGCAGCCGCCACACCCAAGCCACACTGCCTCCGTGAGCGAGCAACACCGGGCCTTGTTCCTGCCCTCTCCTCACTACGTTTCAGGGGAAGATGCAGAGTTCAGTTTCATGTTCACGTGCATAAAGCAGGGAACCATGACGGACTATATTAGGCGCTTACACCAAAGGGGTATGGCCCAGGATGGAAGGTCAGGGAAGCCTTCCCAGAGCAAGGACCTTGAGCTGAGAGCAGGAAAATGACTGTGGAGTTAACCTGGAGTTAAAAAAGAGACAAGAGACCCCAAACAGAGTCACTTGTGCCACGCCCATGCCCCCTAACCTAACTATAGCATCAGCTCTCCCAGGAACGCAATCTCAACCAGTCATTCTGGAATTTCTGGGCCAACACTAGTGAGCTAATCTTCCTTATAGGACCCCACCAGCCCCCAAAGGAGGGTGACCATGCCTGAAACATGTCTCGCTCAGGTGTCTGAGAGCCAGCATGGTGCAGACAGAGCGAACATTCGTTCCAGTCTGAATTCTCACCGCTGCCGGCTACCTACACTTGCAGGCACCATGCTCTTAACCACGCCAGTGCCACCCAAGCACCCGCACCACGGGACTGCTGTCTCGGGAAACACACGGAAGATCAGAGGCAGCTGAAGAAATGAAATGCTGTTCACCTGCTTGCTGGTGTCAGGAGACATGCTAAGGGTGCCTCCAACCGTGCAACCCTCACTGCCGCCCGGTGAGGTCGGTGGAGTGAAGAAATGAAGAAACAGAGCCTTAGGGAAGGAAAGCTGCCCAAAGTCCCACAGGCAGTGTGCCAAAGAGAAGGGACTCTGACCCCAAAGNTCCCTAGCACAGCGGGGAGCCTGGAAGGACTGACTGTCCACGAGGAGGGGCCATTTGTGTTTAACAGGTTGGTCAGGTCCACACTTAAGACACTGACTACAGGGCCAGTGGTCTCAACTGGGGAGATGCTTAGTTGGGTTGTCAAACTCAGGGATGCTCCCGGCACCTAGCGGCATCCAGAGTTGCTGCTCAACAGCCCCGAGCGCCCCGGACAGCCCGCGGAGCCGGAGGAAGCCGGGTGCAGGGGCATCAGTGATCGGCTGGG
>NC_048221.1:1539146-1539849 GCF_002007445.2 Ailuropoda melanoleuca
ACCCAAGCCACACTGCCTCCGTGAGCGAGCAACACCGGGCCTTGTTCCTGCCCTCTCCTCACTACGTTTCAGGGGAAGATGCAGAGTTCAGTTTCATGTTCACGTGCATAAAGCAGGGAACCATGACGGACTATATTAGGCGCTTACACCAAAGGGGTATGGCCCAGGATGGAAGGTCAGGGAAGCCTTCCCAGAGCAAGGACCTTGAGCTGAGAGCAGGAAAATGACTGTGGAGTTAACCTGGAGTTAAAAAAGAGACAAGAGACCCCAAACAGAGTCACTTGTGCCACGCCCATGCCCCCTAACCTAACTATAGCATCAGCTCTCCCAGGAACGCAATCTCAACCAGTCATTCTGGAATTTCTGGGCCAACACTAGTGAGCTAATCTTCCTTATAGGACCCCACCAGCCCCCAAAGGAGGGTGACCATGCCTGAAACAATCCACTCAGTGGGTTCCTGCAGACTCCTGCGTATAAAACCTCCCCTCCCGTACAGCTCCAGGAGCTCCCTGTCTACATGCGATGCTCCCTGACTCATGAATCGCTGAAGAAAGCCAACGAGATCTTTAAAGTTCACACAGTTTTCTATTTCAACACTGGTACAAATTAGAACTGGTACGGGCACTCCAGGCGGAGACACCGGACAGCGCTGTGGTAGTTGAGGGCTCCACGTACCCCTCAGAGCTACACAAGGCCGTCCTTT
>NC_048221.1:1540644-1559136 GCF_002007445.2 Ailuropoda melanoleuca
CTCGCGGCGGCCTTCTTCCTCCTCGCGGCCCAGGTGAGGCTGCGTCGGCCCCGCCGGCCCCGCTGGCTGCGGCACTCAGCCCCTCTTCCCCGGGCCCCGCGCAACCCCCGCCCGACCTGGCCTGGGGGCCATCCTCGAATTGGCGCGCCCCCCGCGCGGGCGGCCCGTGGGCCGGGAGCCGGGCCGTGACCTTGCGGGCTTGTCCCTGGCCACTCTCTCTTCCCCGTCTTGGAGCCCTCCCCAGCCGCACCGTCACTCAGTTGCGTCTGGGTCTGGAGTTTGGGAGTCCCCCTACCTCCCCAGGCCCTGCTCCGTTTCGAGGTGTCCAACCGCCGCCGGGGACGCCCCTGCCTGGCGGCGTGGCCTTGGCCAGGCGGCTGCCCGTCTCCGAGCCTCAGTTTCCCCTGTCGCACGATGTTAGCGCCCACCCGCGTGGTTGCGGTAAGCCGTCCAGCACTGCACCCAGTGCCTGGCAGTGTCGGGGAGCGGCCAGGAGCCCATTCCTGGAAGTGGGGTCGAATCGCCGCCCCATATTCTGTCCCGTGACCTTGGGCAAGGGAGGTCCCCCCTTTGGGCGTCAGTTGTTCATCTGCGAAAGGAAGAGAAGAGCACAGTGAGGACTCAGCGAGGTGACGCACACGGGGTGGTTTACGTGCAGCGTGGTCCTTCTTGGGCACTTAACGTTAAGGGTCTCCAGGGCCAGTGCGGGCCTGCCACGAGTGGGCGGATGGACGTTATCATAAGCGCATTTTTTATGTGCAAGTCCTTCTCCCTCCCTGTCCCCTGGGTCATGCAGCTCAGGGAACGGTGTCCCTAACAGCCCTGCGAACGCAGCCGTTCCCCTTGACCTGTCCACCCGAGCCCACTGCCTCTCTACTGAAGCTTCTGATAACCAATGTTCTCCTGCCTCCCCAGTCCATCGCTGACACGGCAGGAATGATGTCTTTGAAAGTGTGTCAGGTCTTGTTGCGTCCAGATGAGAGCCTTCCCCTGGCGTCCAGTGCATGTGGGAGGCCTCTGTGGTTTGGCTGAGTGGGAAGCTTCCCCTCCTTTTCTAGTTTGCTGAAGGCACTCTGCTCTCTGGTCTTCCCCGCGTCCCTGGAATGCCCCTGGTCATCTTTCTGGTTGCAACTTTGTTGTTCTTCCCTTCCCCCAGCCCCGGAGAAGCCCTCTGGGCTGCCCCCTCCCCAGCTCTTGGCAGAGCCTCCGTACCTCCCCCAACCCTGCTCCCTCATTTTCCTGAGCAGTCTAAGGAAGTGGAGGGCAGGGACATTTTGAATGAGAGCAAAATGAGAAGTGGACGCAGGGTAACAGGAGCACCACGGAGGGAGTGACCCAGTTTGCTCGGGAAGGCTTTGCAGAAGCAGTGGCACCTAAGGAGTGTTCTGAAGGATGAACAGGAGTTTGCCAGGTCTCGAAGACAGAGGGAGTGTGTTGCAGGTGATGAGCAGTTCGGACAGGGGTGAAGGTGTGAGAGCTGATGACTTATTTTGAGCAGGTGAGGAGTCCACTCTGGCTGGTAACGCAGGATGGTATAATGCTTACACCCGGAGAAAAATGACAGCCCGAAGGAGGCCCTCAGGTGCACTTGAGGGAAGCGGGGGTTGCCCCTTCAGTTGAAGGGCAGGGGGAGGGGGCAGCAGGAGTGGCTCCCAGGCAGAGGGTAAAGGGCAGGCCAAGCTGTGACCTTCCCGGCCTGGGGGCTGGGCTGGGCTGGGCTGGGCTGGGCTGGGCAGATCAGAGGCTGCCGCAGACGCCTGCTCCTGGGCAGCCCGAGGGTTTTGAACTTTGTCCTGTGTGTGAGCAGACAACAGTGTCGGAGGGTGTGATGAGAGCAGTTGTGCTGGCTTTTCCCAGAACAGAGCCCGGGTCTGTGTGTCTGTCTGCCCCCAGGTAGGACAGATGGCGTGGTGGTGGGTGGGTGTGGTTCTTCGTGGAAGTTTGGGTTCTGGTGCCTGAGAATAAGACTAGCTTTCCACTGGCTGGGATGCTGTCGGTGGGGGCCCTGAATTCATCTGCTGCCATTTTTGTGACCCCGGGTGAAGGATTCTCCAAATCTATGCATCTCCCCCAGTGGCTACAAGACGTGCACGTGAAGACTGGTGGAGGCTGTTACTCAGCTGCTCTGCAGCCACGTTCGTGCCCTCCCAGCCCCTTTTCTCCCTTCTCCGCTCTTTCTTCTGTGCCTCCACTCCTCCACCTGTCCCCTCTGCCCCTCCTCCACCTGTCCCTTCTGTCCCTCTACCGCCTGTCCCCACCCGTCCTCTGCCTCAGCATCTCTTGACGGGCTTCCTGCATTCTTATTTCTGCACCCTCCTCTAGAACTTAGCAAGTCTCAGAAGGACCACTGCTTCCGCCTGGACTCATTAGCTTTTTGCGAACCACCTGGTGTGGGATGCCTTCCTGGTCTCCCCGAAGCATGGTTTCCCCAGCAGTTCCTGACACACTGGGTGATTGTGATGTGTCAGAAGGTGGCCTTTCTGGCGGTCCACCACGCTGCAGATTGGGACGGGCCATGCCAGACTGAGTAGCACTCGGTCCTTTTGAAGAACTTCTGGTTCCTTTAACTCCGTGCGGCAGGAAGCCGTGCTGTGGCATTTGACCTGTACGCATGGGCTGATTTCCGAACGGGAAGCCGGTCGTGCAGCCTGTGGGGAGAGAGGTCCGTGAGGGGGGCTTCTGTGCTCTCAAAAGACCTTTTTAAAGAGAAGCAGCTTCTACTCGTTCCCATTTTACACAAACGATGCTTTTCCCCCACAACCTGGATCTCACAGAACAGGGATCATAAGATGTGTCCTGAAAAGGGCCAGACTGAGTATTTCTGGTGTTGTGGGCCATGTCGCCTCGGTTGTAACCACGCAGCTCTGCGGCAGTCGCTGAGAGCAGCCAGAGGCCCTGCATACAGGAACGGGGCAGCTGTGTTCCAATAAAACTATTTAGAAGCACAGAAGGTGGGCTGCATGAGGCCCGTGGGTTGAGGGATCCTATATTCCCCACAGTGGCCCCTGGTAAGGAGGTGCCGGGGGTTCTGAGCATGGGGTGACCGTGCCATCCAGGTGCAGCACTCAGGGCCAGGTTGAGGGGTGCCCCTGTTGGCAGTCTGGTGGGGTGAATGGAAGACAGGACTCCTAATTCTGCCTCTGGTGGAGGGAATGAGGTGACACGGGAGGTGCGTGGTCGGCCAGGACAGGTGGGGGAAGGGTGTAGCCTTTGCCAGGTGCTCGGAGACCCCTGGTTGGCCTTAGGCATGAACCTGGGTTCTTGGAACTCAGCGCCCTGTAAGCACGGCTCCCCCCGCGCACCTACCCACACGTGTGGTCGTCAGTGCCTCCCTCGAGGCAACAGGCCCGGGCGTCAGATCGGATCTTCCAGATCACTGCTGGAAGAGCTGTGGTCCGGGACGCTGGAGAGGACCAGGGCACACACCCAGTGCTTCCTGTCAGCCTGCCAGCTGTGGGGTCGGGATGCCCTGGGCTCTCCGTGCTGCCACCATCACAGCGTGACCGGGGCCAGGGTGAGAAGCTCCTGGGTACGCCGGGGCCTTGCCATGCTTCCACCGAGGGTCTGGCTCCACGGACGCCCGTCAGTGCCCCAGGCCTGGGGTCGGGAGCCGTGATCCTTCAGGACCCTCTGCTCAGTCAGCTGCACCCTCTGCTCCTACGACGAGGCGTGTCTTGTGGTGCCGGCTGGACCCCATCGCACGTCTGGTGTCTGACAAGCGGCTTTAGGTGTTTGTCTCCCGGGCAGATTCTTGGGGTTCCAAGGAGTGAGTTTTCCATCTTGGGTGTTTGCAGCCTAAGGGGAGCACAGGCTACAGAAGCATGGGCCCCAGGAGCCCGAGGTGCGCAGAGCAGGCTTCTGGGGCCAGGCGTGTGCAGGGCCCCCCAGTGTGTGGTGGCTGGACTGACCCCCTCGGCTCTTAGCACTGGGCTTCTCTCCTGAGACCCCTCCTCCCTCAGCAGGCCCCGGGGAGCTACTCAGACTTGGGGCGAGCCTGCCTGGGGGCAGAGCCACCAAGACCTGGGCCCCAAATGCTGTGTGACCCGCTGTTGACGAAATCTTCCCGAGAGACGGAGGCTGTGTTTGTGGGGGGGTCTGTGCCTGGCCTGAGCCCAGTGTAGGGGAGGAGGTGGGAGAGGGCCCCCTGCGCTCCAGTCCGCCAGCCAGGTGGGCAGCGGCTCCAGGGAGGGGTGCTGTGGTCCAGGTAGGAGACGTGGGTGAGCAGGGAGTGGGGACACCTTTGTGTGAAACTGCCATTTTTCACAGAGATTAAGCTGGTGTTCAACAGAGAGGATGAGAGTCAGCCCCTCTGTCCCAGGCCCCCAGCCATCCCACTGTCCTCGAGGGGTGTCCGGTGTTTTAAGGACTCTGGGTCCTGCCCCTGTGCCTTGCTTTGAAGTGGGACAGAGCTTGCTGGGTCCTCATGACCCTCTGGGTGTGGCCCTTCCTGAGCAGCCTGCTGCCCTGTGAGGCTCGGAAAGAGGACCATGACACTAGCTGCCAGCTCCTTCTTCCTCCTTCAGGCTTTGCTGGTTTGTGGTCGTGCGGGGAGAGCTGTCCATGCCCTGTTGGTGTCCACATGACTCTGTGTTGCAAAGTCTTGCAGTTCCCAGGCCCAGAGCAGCCCGCCCTGCAGACTGCCTACTTCCTGCCACGCCTCTGAGCAGGGCGGTCTGTCCCGACTGGGATCCCGCTGGCCTGTGCCTGGCAGGGGCCAGTCATGTGGCCGAGGCTCTGAGGCCCCCTGGAGAGCGAGGTGTGGCACAAGGGCCTGGAGCCTGCTGGCCTCACCAGTCAGTGGCCAATGGGTAGTGTTTCCAGGAGCCTGCGGGTCAGGGGCACCCCCCCTCCCCGCCCGAGCTGTGGGGTGCAGGAAGCTCCTCCAGGCCTTGCCCTGTGCTCCTAGCCTCGAACCACCACCCAGGCCCTGGGGATGGATCTGCGGGCCCATCGTGTCCCTCTCGTGACAGAGGAATTGGGTTTTCCTTCTCCCTGTCCCACCAGTCCCACGTGGGCCCTGTGAGGTGGTGCAGCCCCTGTCATGGGAGCCACTGGGAGGGGACCTGACAGGCCACACAGTCCGCACCGGGTCTCCCTGGGGAAGCTCGTCCCCGCCCTTGCTGCCCTGCCGTGTGTTCTCCACCATCAGATGTCTGGTGGTGTCTCATCTATCCTGTAGGTGGGAAGAAACCAGCCCAAACCCTGAGTGGGGGGTGACCTTGTTGGGCTCAGACCCTGCTGCTTCTGCCGAGCTCTCTGACCACTGCCTTGTCGCTCCAGGTGGCCTGTGAGTATGGCATGGTGCACGTGGTCTCCGAGACGGGGGGCCGCAAAGGCAAAGACTACTGTATTCTCTACAATCCGCAGTGGGCCCACCTGCCACATGACCTTGGCAAAGCGGTGAGTGCCCACTGGGGCCCTTCCTCACGAGGGTCTTCCGTATGCGCGGGCGCGTGTGAGTGTGCGGGCGCGTGTGAGTGTGCGGCATGTGGGTGCACGGGCATGTGTGCACGTGTGCGCGTGCAGGGGCGTGTGAATGTGCCCCCCCCTTGACTTTTCTAGATCAGCTGGTGTAAGCACCACCTTCCCCAGTCTCTCCTGCAGCTGCGGGACTGGACGGCCTCCGTGCTCTGCTCTCCGCCCGACCTCCCTGCCAAAGGCTTCAGCAACCAGATCCCGCTGGTGGCGCGGGGAAACTGCACCTTCTACGAGAAAGTGCGGCTGGCGCAGGGTGGCGGGGCGCGTGGGCTGCTCATCGTCAGCAAGGAGACACTGGTAGGGCCCCGGGAGGTTTGTTGACCGTGGCCGTGGACACGTGCTGTGGGAGGGGCTGTGCCCCAGAGCAGCCCTGGGGGTGCTGTAAGGTTGTCCTCTTACAAGGCCTCAGGGCCGGCGGCGTCCCAGGGTAGATTGGCACCTAAGTGACCCTGCCCCAAGGCTCGAAAGTGAAGAGCGAGCTTTTCCTCCCCCAGCGGGGAGAGACAGACACGCATACCCCACCTCTGCTCCGTCCAGGAGGGCTGGCTCTGCAGGCCGCGCAGTGGGGGGTGGCAGCCTGCCTTGCGGGCGGGCCTTGGTAAGCTGTCCTGTCGCTGCTGCACCCCCTGCTCTTGGCCCCCAGGTTCCCCCAGGAGGCAACAAGACACAGTACGATGAGATTGGGATTCCTGTGGCCCTGCTCAGCCACAAAGACATGCTGGACATTTTCAAGGTAGGGCCTCCTGCCCTCCAGTCTGCGTCTGGTCTGGGGCCGCGAGTACCTGATGGGCAGGGACCCAGGAGCGAGGCCGTCTGCCACGGGCTGGCGGGTGGGTGGTTCTTAGCACACGCGTCCCCAGCTCTGTGGGAGAGGGCTGGCGGTGCCACTGAGCAGCGGGAATGGGGAACCGGCCCTAGAGGTCAGAGCGCCCAGGCCCCAGGGCCTCTGCCAAGGCCAGCGGGCCGACCCTGCCCACACCCGGCCCCGTCTGACCAGAGGCCCCGTGCTCACCCACGGTGTGGAGAGTTGGTTCAGGAGCGGGCGAGCTTCCAGACACAAGCAGGATGGGAGCGTTCAGTCTTTGTGGAAGCGTCTGCACGTTTCCATCCTGACTGTGCCTCCACAGCTCTCCCCAGTCTGCTAGACGATTCCCGGGCGACGTGCCCCCTCCTGCGTGCGAGCATACGTGTCCAGGTTTAGGGCTTGTGTCCCCACACGTGCACGGGCCCCTTCACCTGACCTCGTGGAAAGCTTGTCCTGCCAGAGTTGATTTCTTCGGGGTGGGAGTAGTGGATGAAGGCATGGGGCTCGGGGGCCCGGGACAGGCTCTCCCTGGATCCCGGTTCCACGTGTGAGCCGGGCTCAGCTCTCTGGGACGGGCGAGGGGACGGGACGGCGGCCCCAACCTTGAGCTCTGGCGTGCTCTCTGAGGCAGAGTTTCGGCCGAGCGGTGAGGGTGGCGCTCTACGCCCCCGGCGAGCCCATGCTGGACTACAACATGGTCATCATCTTTGTCATGGCCGTCGGCACCGTCGCCCTTGGCGGCTACTGGGCCGGGAGCCGGGACGTGAGGAAGTGAGTGCCCAGCGAAGCCTGCGACACGGTCCGTGCTGGACGAGGGGATCCCATCACTCTCCTTCAAAGCGGCTGTCACAGCGTGGCTCTCGGGGCTGGCCCCCTCCCCCCTCACTGCATGGTTTCCTGAGGTCCCTGGGGCTGGTCTGGTGTGCTCGTGGAGGGCGCGGTGGGGATGCGCAGGGGCGTGGAGAGGGTGCTCCTTGGCCCTGCCGCTCCCTGCCTGTCCCTCCCTGTCCCGGGGCCCTTGGTGGCTGGGCACTGTGCCGGCCGGCAGGGCACCCCCCGCTCGTCTGTGCCTCCCCAGAAGGTGCATGAAACACAAGCGGGATGATGGGCCCGAGAAGCAGGAGGACGAGGCCGTGGATGTGACCCCCGTCATGATCTGCGTCTTCGTGGTCATGTGCTGTTCCATGCTCGTGTTGCTGTACTATTTCTACGACCAGCTTGGTGCGTCCCTGGCGTGCTCCAGGGGAAACCGAGGCCCAGGTCCCCAGGCCACCTTGAGAAGCCTAGCTGCTTGCTTGTGGGGTGAACGGAGGCCACCATTGCCAGCCCAGAGGAGGAGGCCTCCCTCCCATCGCTAGGTGCTGGCCACCCTGCCCAGGCGCGTGACCCCGCGGAGCCCTTCCTGGGGGTGGGGCAGGGCGGGGGCCCAAGGCAGCCCTGCCTCTCAATGGCTGCCCCATCCCCACAGTTTATGTGATCATCGGGATTTTCTGCCTGTCCTCCTCCACGGGCCTCTACAGCTGTCTGTCACCGTTGGTCCAGAGGCTGCCATTGGGCAGGTGCAGGTAAGCCCCCGGCGCTGCCCCCCCCCCCGGCGGCGCTGCTCGCCGAGGTCCTGCCCCCCTGCCTTTCTTTGGCCTAGCCTCATTGGTCTCCTGTCTCCTGGTCCCTGAAGCTCCAAGCCCTGCTTGGACGGTGCCGAGGACCTCCTCCCTCTCCCGTGGCCCCGGTCTGGCACGGCGTGGGCAGGCCTCCCCCACTCCCTCCGTGCTGGCTGGGGCTCCTGGCCTCAGGAGCAGGGCAGAGCGGGGAAGTGGGTGGTGGTTCTCCGGCCTCCCTCTCCCCACATCCTATTCCTGCTCAGGCCCAGTGGGGACGCTGCGGATGTGTGTCGGTCCCAGGCAGGGGTGGCAGGGCAGGGCTATGTGGATGCATACGCTGCTCGTCCAGACCTGGGGGGGGTGGCTCACCTGCCAGGGGCCTGGTCTGGTTCTGACGGGGCCGGTGGGTGCTCAGAAAACTCAGCTCGTGGGGTGAGAGCTTTTCAGGCTGCTGTCCCAGGGTCAGAGGTCAGGGGCCTGCAGCAGGCAGGGCCGTGGGCTCCCATGGGCAGGGCTCTGGCTGAGGTCTGCCCCCCACAAGTGCCCACCCCTGCTGTGTTCTGCTCTGCCCTTGGGGCCCTCCGTTCTGGAAATGCCATGAGGCGTGAAGAGGGATGTTAATAGGGAATGTGGAGTGGAGGAGGGGGCAAAGCAGGGTGGTGGGGCGCCAGGGGTTTGGGGCACGGGATGAGATGACCCCCTGGGTGCTGGGTGGTGGCAAGGAGCCAGCTGCCCCTGACGGCTGCCCCCACCCCTGCCCCCAGGGTCCCCAACAACAGCCTGCCCTACTTCCACAAACGCCCTCGGGTCAGCATGCTGCTCCTGGCGCTGCTCTGCCTGGCCGTCAGCGTGGTGTGGGGAGTCTTCCGGAACGAGGACCAGTGAGTGCCGCCCTCTGCCGGCTGTCCTCAGATGCTCCCTGGGCCTCGCCTCGCGTGGGCTGTGTGGCGGCCAGGTGCTGCCGCCCGCATCGGTGGCACTGCGTTTGTCCAGCTGCCACGTGAGCGGCGACGATTGGAATCTGGATACGGGATGCCACCAGCCCTCCTGGCCCCGGGTGGCCGAGCGCGTGTCCTCCAGGGCGCCTGGGTGGGGCCCAGTGCCCCGTGGCCCCGCTGCTCCGGCGGTGGGGCCCAGGGTGCTGGCAGGTGCGGGGAGGCCTGGAGCCTGCAGGCCCGCCCCCCACCCGCTCCCTCTGACACCATCTGGCGCTGCCTCTGAGCCTCTTCTGAGGCGGGTAACCGCTCTTGGCTGCGCTGCCGTTTGGAGCCACGACAGATTTAATTGGCAGAAGGAAAACGTGAAAATATTTTGAGTCCTTTGTACACAAAGAGAACGTGAGCTCTCACAGTTAGACTCAAGCCGGAAGACTTGCTCCGTTGTATAAAATTACAGCAGGCCCTGCTCCCACTGCGTCTGGGCGCCCACTGGCAGCCTGCGAACCTCTTTGCTCTTGGGGGTTCTCCTGGCCACCCCGGCCGGGAGAGGCTTTCATCCTGGTTTGCTGAGTGACCTGGGCATGGGCAGGGGCGGCCAGGGCGAGGCTCCGCGTGGCGGACGTGGCCCCGTGGTGGCAGCTCCCTGGTCGTGCTGGGGTCACACGCTTGCCTCTGCGTCCCCTTCTGCCTTTCAGTCCCTGAGGCCCCGTTTCCTGGGCCAAGAGATTGGGTGTGGAACCTGGCTGGGCAAGAGTTTGATTTTCCTAAATTGTGTAAAAAATATTTTTGAAGAGAGATTTGAGTCCAGTAGCTGCACGAGGCCCCCGTGCCCGCCCCGTGATGTGGGTGTGAAAGCTGCCACTGGAGAGGGACAGACCCCAGAGTGTGTGCTGTGTTGGGGTTCCCACCTGTGCCCAGCACAGGAAGGCACCCTGCCCGCCCTCCTCGGGGCTGTGCCCGAATCGTCACAGCATGACAGGGCCGCTGAGGTGGCTGAGGAAGGAGCGACTGGCGGGCCGTGGCTCTCGGTGGAGCCCCTGCCCCAGCGGCTGACCGCACTCTGCCTTCCAGGTGGGCCTGGATCCTTCAGGACGCACTGGGCGTCGCCTTCTGCCTCTATATGTTGAAAACCATCCGCCTCCCCACTTTCAAGGTGAGAGCCCCGAGGATGTGGGGCCACTGGCAGCTGGGGGGGGCGACGTCCCGAGGGCCTCCTCCGTGTCCGCCGCGGGCCTCGAGCGGCTCCAGGCCCGCCCTCACCGCCTGTGCTCGGGTGTCCCTGGCCCCCCGTGGGCAGCGTAGTCTTTGTGCCTTGGTCCCTCCTGCCGCCTCCGCGGTGACAGGGCTCAAGGATCTGCCGCAGACCCGCCTCCCAGCGTGGCAGGCACGCCAGCAAGCGCCGGGCCGTGAGGACGCCCGGAACCCTGCCCGGGCGGGGCTGTGGGTCGGGGTCCTCCCGGTGACGGCCGCTGTGCTGGGGTGAGCTTGCTCCCAGCTGAGGCATACACGTGGGCAAGTGGGTACGGTCGGTGGCCCCCAGCCGAGGCCCCAGGCTGTCGTCCCCGAGGAGAAGCATGCGGGAAGCCGTGACGAAGGCTCAGCATCCCACACCCGCAGCAACCGGTCACACAGCATGTCGCCCAAGCCCCAGGCCTCCCGGCCTTTCCATCCCTCAGAAACCTCACGAGCCCGACCTCTGCGCCCTCCCTGAGCCTGACCGGGAGCTGCTTCCAGGGCTTGTCCCTCGTGGTGCCAGGGACGGGACTGGGTTTGCTCAGATTGTCCCCTCGCGGCTTTATCCCAGCGGACGCATCCGAGCCTTGTGAGGGGAGCGGGGTGGGGTGCGTCCCAGGGGTCTGTGCGCCTGTCCCCGCCGCGTGTGCGGCCATCAGGACCCCGTCTCCCCAGGCCTGCACGCTGCTGCTGCTGGTGCTGTTTGTGTATGACGTCTTCTTCGTGTTCGTCACGCCCTTCCTGACCAAGGTGGGCGTCCCCGCCCCTGCCCTACTGCTGTCCCCCCGCCCCCGTGCTCCCTTTTCTGACGCAGCCCCCCTTCGTTAGAGTGGGAACAGCATCATGGTGGAGGTGGCGACCGGGCCCTCGGACTCGGCCACCCATGAGAAGGTACGTAGCAGGCCCGTTGCCGAGGCGCTGCCTGGAAGACGGTGGAGGGCTTGGGCGGGTCCCGGAGATGGCTGTCTCCTCTCTCCCCAGCTCCCCATGGTCCTGAAGGTACCCAGACTGAACGCCTCGCCGCTGGCCCTGTGTGACCGGCCCTTCTCTCTGCTGGGCTTCGGGGACATCCTGGTGCCAGGTACGGGGCCACGCCGTGCCAGGGTGGGTGTCCCCGGGAGTGTCCAGCCAGGGGGGCTGGCGGGTGCAGACGGAGCAGAGCAGGCGGGGTCAGGCGGCCCCTCGGGCTCCTGTGTTACTCGTAGTGGCACGGATGTGGCGCGTGGCCGCCCTTGTGGTGGGCCCCTCCTCTGTGCTGTGGGGTCTGTGCCCAGCTGCTGGCTCGGGCAGCACCACGCCCCCTCGGTGGTGCTCCCGCCGTGCGGCCGTCTGGGGCACGGGTGACGCGGGCTCGTGCCGGCGCCTGACCCATGCTGCTGCCCCTCGCAGGGCTGCTCGCGGCCTACTGCCACAGGTTTGACATCCAGGTGCAGTCGTCCAGGGTCTACTTCGTGGCCTGCACCGTGGGTAAGCGCCCTCGAGACTGGCCTGGAACGGGCTCGCCTCGTACCCTTCCTCTTGCGTTCCCGTGACTTCCGAGGACGCGTTTCCTTCCTTGTATGCCTTTGTTTTCCCTCTTTCGTCCTTGTCTCCTGCTTGTTTCTTTGGTTAGCAAAGCCGTTCACGCAGAAGTGACCTTTACTTGGAGCCCCGATTGCTTTTAACGTTTTCCAAACCGGTTGGATTGCCTGCCTCTGCTCAGCCCTCTGGGAAGAGCCGCGAGCTCGTCCGATGGCTCTTATCGGTGCGCACGTGTGCTCCCCACCACCAGATGGGAGGCGCTGTGACTCCCTCGTCATGCGCGGGGTGGCCAGGGCAGCCCATCCTGGCTGAGGGGAGGTCCCGGGATGATGTGGGCTGACCTTCCGGAAAGTGTGGCTGTCACCGTCTGCCCCTTCCCGCCCTGGCTCCTGCGGCTGCGGGCACACCCCCATGTCGCCCTCGCCATCCCTGAAGCTCCCCTTGGGCTTTGCATCCCGGCAGTTGTCCTCGAAGTGCTGCTGCGGGGGTTCCGTGTGCGACCCCGTTTGTCAGGTGGTTCTGTAGTCCATTGTCATTGAAACCACACATGTTTTATAGCAGCAAACGCTTTTATTCCTTCGTAGTGGTCTTCTGTTGAACCACTTCTTTAGGACGCGGGTAAGTGACAAAGAGAGCTCTCCCCCCGGAGCGCCAGGTGAGGGTCAGACAGGAGCCCTGGGCGGGGCAGGTGCCAGAGACCGAGCTGCAGACGGTTGTGTTCTCGCAGCTCCTTTCTGAGGCCGCTCAGGCCGCCGTGGCAGCAGCAGGACGGGGAGCCTCTGCGGCCTGCGCTCAGCTTGGCGTCAGCCCGCGCTCGCCCTGTTCGTGCCGGACAGAGAGCCGACCCCTCAGCCCCACCGCCTCCCCAGCTATCTCCCAAGAGCGAAATGTCCTTCTGTGCGATCACGGTCCACTTACCGAAGATTGGATTTTCTTTCTTTTTTTTTTTTTAATATTTTATTTATTTATTTGACAGAGATAGAGACAGCCAGTGAGAGAGGGAACACAAGCAAGGGGAGTGGGAGAGGAATAAGCAGGCTCATAGCGGAGGAGCCTGACGTGGGGTTCGATCCCATAACGCCGGGATCACGCCCTGAGCCGAAGGCAGATGCTTAACCGCTGTGCCACCCAGGCGCCCCCGAAGATTGGATTTTCTAATTTTGTACACACATCGCCTGTATTCCGAGCCATCTTTCTAATTGAAGGTTTAGAGAACGGGACGCTGAGGCGCGGTCCCAGGCCCTTCTCCAGCGGCCTCTCTGGGTCTAGAGCCTCACTGCCGCCGCGCTGTCGCTCCTGCCCGTCTTCTGCCCGACCCTCTTGGCTGCCTGTCCCAGCGGGGCCGGGCGGGAGCGTGCGTCCCGGGGAAGCTGGCGGATCCGTGTGCGTGCAGACACGTGACTCGCCCACCCAACCACCCCGTGTGCTCCTCTGTGACGCTCCGCCTCCCTGTGCCCTGGTCTCCTCCGTCCTGCTCCGGCGTGCATGGGACAGGCGGTGCCGGGCTGTGGGCCGCCAGCCGACGTAACGCGCTGCTCGTCTCTCTCCGCAGCCTATGGCATCGGCCTCCTGGTGACGTTCATGGCGCTGGCCCTGATGCAGCGCGGCCAGCCCGCCCTCCTCTACCTGGTGCCCTGCACGCTGGTGACGAGCTGCGCCCTGGCGCTCTGGCGCAGGGAGCTGGGCATGTTCTGGACGGGCAGCGGCTTTGCGGTGAATACCAGTTTGCTCTGACTGTCTGCAAGCAGTAATAACCTAATGAGCCCTAACTAGAATTAAAGTTGAGTAAAACCCCTAGTCTCACGACGAAACCCCACAGCCTGTGTCCCGTGGTCAGGCCCCGCTCCTAGAAGGTTTTGCTTTGGTGTCAAGTCCATGCGGTCCTGGAGACACGTGCTGGTGGCTGTCCCTCTGGGTGTGGCTTGAGGGCTGTGCTAGCAGCCCTTTCTCTGAAGGTGCCGGTCCCAAGGGGCGGGAACACCCCATCAGACGGGACGTGGGCTTCCGGCTGTTGGCGCCATCGGGAGCGCAGCGCCGAGCGTGGGGGTCCCGGAGCGCCTCTCCAGGGTGGGCGCTCTCACAGCTCGGGTCTCCCACGACGGGCTCATGGCGCTCGTCTTGCTGCTGCTGGTTTTTGCACCAGGAGAGAAGAGGGCTGGAGGCCCCTCTTAGAGTAGCATCGTGCCCTCAATGTGGAAAGACGAGGTCTCGTGTGTCCATGCCCAAGGGGTGGTGCTGACCTCCCATGGCCCTGTCAGTGAGTCACGGGGAGCAGTCCCTCCATAACAGGAGCTCCGAAGGGCCCTCGGCGGCTCCTGAGCGGGACAGCGGCCCCAGGGTGGGGCCTGTTGAGCATGGAGTTACTGTGTCACGTATTGTGGACGTGGAAACAGGCAGCCTCTCCGCCCCGGCCTAGAGACGCTGAACGGAGCAGGGCTCCAGGTCACCCCGATTAGTTAACCAGACGACATAACGTGATGATGGGGCCTCTCGCCCTCCCCTGGGCCCTCGGGGAAGCACTCTGGCTTCACTGCCCACCCAGTCAGTGAGTGTTGGCCTTGCCATGGAGTAGGTAGCTTAGTTCTGGAAGGTTCAGAAGGCGGGGAACAAGCCAGAGACTTAGAGTCAGGGTTTCTGCGTCGGGCAGCAATCCTGTGGTCGCCTGCTGCGTGCGAGTCAGTATGTTGTCCTGAGGGAAGGTGGCTCCTGGGCCTGGAGCTGGACTCTCAGGGATGCTGACTCCTCCGCCCTGCCCTGCCCCAGGCTGCCCCCGAGGCTTTCCTGGCCCGGTCCCACACCTGACTGTGGCCTCTTCTCTTCCAGAAGGACGTACCTCAGTCTCCTTGGGCGCCACCTTCAGCCGACGACCCACAGCCTCAGAAGGACTCCGACACCAGCCTGCCCCGGCCACCGCCAGGTGAAGAACTGGCCAAGTGCCCCCCGCCCCCGGAGCAGCCCCCGGAAGTGTCCGTGCCCGAGGAGACCGGGGCTGGAGCACCCCCCCAGGAGCCCGTGAGCCCAGTGGGCTGCACCCCCGAGCCCACGAGCCTGGTAGGCGCCTCGGCCTAGGAGGTAACGCAGACCCTCGGGCCCTCGCTGCTGCCCGCTGTGCCGAGAGACCCGGAGACTGGACCTGCCCGGCCCCCCCCAACTTGGTGCTCCGGTCTGGCCGACCCCCCCGCTCTTCTTCCTCCTTGAGCCGAGCCCAGCTGCACCCCGGACCCTCTCCAGACCCGCTCCCAGCTCGCGTGGCTGCCGCGAGCTCCTCCCCACTCCGGCCGAGGAGGTCCCCGTCTCCGTCACGCGAGCGCCCCGCTCCACGGTCTTGCCTGTCAACGCGGTGTTTCCTCGGCAAGGACAGAACGCCACCTCCGACCGCCCACGGCCGCAGATCCGCTCGCCTCTGGTGCTCACCTCGCTGCCTGCAGAGCCCCGTTGTGCAGTCCGGCTGGTCTGCGTGCCGCCGGCTGGCCGGGGTCCGACCGCCTCTGGGGCGGCGCGGGCAGCAGGCAGCGACCGCAGGAGCTCACGGATGGGCCCCGCCCTGCCTCTTCCATCAGCCTGGCCGCGCCTGTGTTCCAGCTTCTCCGCCTGTTAATAAACGGCCACGACTTGTTGAATTCCGGTGGTGTCACCTCTTGGGTCTGAGTGTCCCGGACGGCCATCGGCGGGGCAGCCAGGCGCCAGGCGCACCGTCCACGGCGCTGTGTTTTTCCCGTGGGCTGGGTTCTGTCTTTCAGCTTAGAGGGACTCGGGGGGGCCCCCCGCCCTCCTCACGGCATCCGCACGCTCTCGACCCCACCCCAGCCTGGCCTCTAGGAACAGCACTGGCCAGGCGAGTGCACTTGTATTTAAACCACCCAGCAGCTTCTGGAACGTGGAGAATATTCTGGAACTGGCATTTCATTTTCTACCTCACTGATGGGTTCTCCAAGCGTCACAGTGGAAGTGCTGCAGTAGGACTGGCCGGGGAGCGGCCCCCACGCCATGGCACGCGCCAGTCCACGCAGCCTCCGGACTCAAGAAAGCTGTTGCCACTGACGTGACGTGAGGGCACAGACCCCCTGGCCACGCGGCCCCAGCTCCGTCCCCCGTCGGTTCGCTGCTTGGTTGCAGACAGCAGGCACGGGGTCAACCATGATCCATTCCAAAACATACCAGCTCCGGGCAGACTCACACACAGCCTTTGTTAACCGTGCTGCTCTACGGAGAAATGATGTTTATTCCAAAAAAAAAAAAGACACCTTCCACCTCTGTGTGTGTCTTAAAGCAACAGGGGAGCCGGGGGGGAAACCAGCCGAACCTGCCGGCCCCAGAGAGCCGCCCGGCGGGGAGGCCGGACCGGGCTGCAGCGTCTGGGCGGACCGTTCCCACATCGACCCGCACGTTCTTCTAAGCCATTCTGTACGTTGGTGTAGGGGCCAGAACCTCTCCGTTCTCCGTGTTTGACAAACGTCGGGAGTTTCGAAGGTGGACGTTCGTTCTTGCAGTTTCTGTGTGCAGTCTTTGCCTCGCTTCTGTTTAAATCTTACAATTAAACACAGCTTTTGAGAGTCGCCGCTGGGCCGTCGTCCTTCCCGTGGTGCCACCGCTGGCAGAGCCCAGGCCCCGCGGGGCGGGTGTGGCCCGGCCTGCGGGGTCCGGTGCACCAAGGTGTGGCAGCGAGTCCACGCCGCCTGCCGGCTCACCGAAGCAACGTGTCGAGCGTCGCTGTGGTGGCCCGCGGCCGTGTGGGCCGGGCTCCTGATTCCCGGCATTTGCGAGTTGAAGGCGGCCTGGTAGGAACTCGGTCTGCCCTGTGTCTGGGGAACCGCCTGGCTTCTCCATGATGATCTAAGACGCGTGGAGGGGAACCGCCTGTCGCGGGCCGGTGGACTTGGTGTGAAGAGCCAGCTGACCGGTGTCTGGGGTCTTCCAGGCCCCCCGGTCACTGCTGCAACTGGTCGGCCCTGCTGCTGCGGCCCACACGTCACAGCATGTGGCAAATGGGCGTGGCCACAGCCAGGACACTGCCAGACACCGAGGTGTTGAGTCCCATGTGGTTTTCCCAGGTCATGAATAGCCTCACCTGTGAGCAAGCGTCTGCAAAGGTCGCCCCCACCCCCTGCCGCCAGGCCCTGCCGCAGCTCTCCTCTGCGGGAGAGCAGGTGTCTCCAAGGCTGCGCCACTAGGCTGCATGGGGCAGGTGGAGACGCGGAGACGCAGCGTCCCCTCCAAGACCATCCCGAGGCCAAGTGCTCAGCACTGGGCACTCGTGCTGGTGACCAAGGGTCTCCAGCCAGGCCGCTGGGGCCAGGGACCCTGGTGGGTGCATGCCTTAGCCCCCTGGCCCTGCTCGCCCTGGACTGGCAGTGGGCCCTGGCTTCGTGAGGGTGGCGAGCTCAGCGGTGCCCAGGTGGGGAGTGCCCCACGCTCGTCGTCACGGGGTGGGGGAGGCACGAGTAGCCGCGGGGGAGACCGTGTTCCTGCTCCGAGGTGGGGCACAGCTCTGCCTGGACATGGGAGCTGCAGAGTTGGAACGGTGCTGTGAGGACGGCGATTTTCCCGTCCTGGGCTCCAGAGCTTACACAGTTTTCATTAAGTATCATTCCATCCGTCTTCATTGAGGACCTGCTGTGTTCCAGGCCCCCGACTCCCCCGGGGGGTACATGTGTGAGGCTCAACCCCACTCTGTCCAGGTGGCTGAGCCTGGGGAGGAAGGACCGGACGTGCGTCCACACCTGCCTCGGTCTTCGGGGGCAGGTGTCAGGGAAGGTACCTTGGAGGAGGCAGGTGCGGCCTCTAGTGGGGAGCAGGCGTGGCTGGTGGAATGGCCAGGGGTCGCAGGCCACGTGGGGAAGGCATGGCCCGTGTCAGCAGAAGGTGAGGGGGCAAGGGTCCTAGAAAGAGCCCCGTGGTGGCTGCCCTGGGAGAGAGAGGGGGGCGGCCCCTCCGCGCACAACGTCCTAGCTCAGGGAGGGGTACAGCAGTGGGAAGAGCCCACTGGCCCTGGAGTCCTGGCTTCATGCTGGAGCTGAGCAGCCTTGGTCGTGTCACTACCCTCCCCCTGGGGCTGGAGCTGCGTCTTCTGCCAGAATGTGGGAGAGCTACTCTGCAGGGCCTGCCCACATGTGCTCGGGAAGTGGGACTGCAGGCAGCTGGGACCCAGAGGGATTGCTCCCTCTCCAGCACCATGTGTGGCTCCCCATGGCTTCTGGTGCTTCCCACAGGAGTAAGCCCCCACTTAGTGCGTGAAGACGTTGCCACCCATGGTGGGAAGACAGCTGGGCCCTGAAGGCAGTTCAAAAAAATGTCCCAGGGCGTCTTGAGCAAAGATGATGGTTCTAATGAAGGGTGTGTTCCGGGCGAGCACCGAGGGAGTGAGCGGGGCGGGAGGGCTGGGCTGCCGCGTGGCTGTGGGAGGTGCAGCAAAACCGAGGCCAAGCCACTGGCCCGGCCTAACCCTGAGGAACACACCAGACCCCAACAGAAGGACGTCCTACAGACCCCTTGCTGGCCCTTCCCCCGCACTGCCCACGGCCTCGAGATCGAGGGGCTGCGAGCACAGAGCGAGTGCGTAGGGAAACCAAGAATCCGAATAAAGTGTGGGTGTTGGTTACTGAGAATGTGTGGATGTTGGTTCATGGGTTGTGACGCCGTGCGGCGCCAACGTTAAGGTGGGAAACCGTGCAGAGCACCAGCTTCCCTCTAGAGCGAACAGGTGTATTTTTTAACTGGCACAGTTGTGCACGCACAGCCCTTCCCCAAGCCATCTCCCAGGGTCGGGCCCGTCCGGCTCCGCTGCCCCGCGGCTTTGCCCTCCACCTGGACGCCCCACGGAGGCCGCAGCAGCCCCGCCCCCCGGCCAGGTGCCGCCCCCGGCCCCGCCCCTGCTCCCTGGGCAGGCGGCTCCGGCGGCGGCGGCGGCGGCTGCGGC
>NC_048221.1:1559234-1602278 GCF_002007445.2 Ailuropoda melanoleuca
GGCGGCGGCTGCGGCCTCGGCGGAGCGCGGTGAGTCGGGGTCTCGGGAAAGGGCTGGGGCGGCCCCTCTGCACGCCGCAGCTCCCGGGTCGCAGAGCCGCTTTGTAGCCGGCGGAGCGGACGGCCCTGGGTGTGCGGACACCAGTAGGCGCTGCCATCCCCGGGCGGGGCGGAGCGGGCCGGGTGCGGGGTGCGGGAGGAGCCGCGGGTCAGCTGGCCAGGGCTGCCCGGCTGCCAGGCCCCTGGCCGGGAGCCGCTGTGCTTCCCTGCCTGGCCCTCTGCATCTCTGTGCCCGGGCTGCACTCATGACTAGGGTGCTGGGGTCACCCAGGGAAAGGTGCAGCCAAAAGGTCTGACAGCAGGGGGAGGATGTGTGGTACCTGGGACAGGCTGTCACCAGGGCTCTGCAGTCCTGTCAGGACGGGCTTTGGCTGAGGGTGGCTGGGCAGGGCCCTCCTCTACCCCCCAGCTCAGGGGCCAGCCCCGCTCCCCCGGACCCCACGGGAAGGCGTGGTCTCTGGCGGTGGTGGGAGCTTTGGGGACCGTGTGTTCCCATCAAACACAAGCTCTCCAGCCCATTTGGGGCCCACTTCCTGGAACTCGGAGGGAAAGCCTCTGGGCACCTGGCAGGTAAACGGATTCACATTTTGTGTGTCAGCACCACAGGCCATGGCCGTAAGGGTGCTGGCCCAGGGGACCCGGAGCCTACACTGCCTGCCCGTGGCCCTGGCAGGGGTGGTGTGTGTGAGACCCCGCGTGTGAGGGTGTGCCTGATCGTGCTTGCACTGGGAGATTGGGCTTGATTTTGCACATGGTCATCAGAGGTCGTGTGTGTGTGAACTCCTCCTCGCTAGTCTCCCGTCTGGAACACGGGGTCAGCCGTGGCCCACGCGGATCAGATGGCTAGACCACGGGAGTCCCCCTGAAAGACGTTGTGGCTCGCAGCCCTCTTGTCCTGCCGAACCAAAAGGCGAGAGGTTGGTGCCATGCGACTGTGAGGCGTGGTCGGAGCCGGTGAGCCCTGCAGCCCGTCCTGGCTTTGAGCCCTGACGAGCGTGTGTGTTGTGCCAGGTTCACCCGGTCCGCAGAATCGTGAGTGCTTAGGGTGTGCAGGATAGAGCATGAGGGCCTTTAGACGGTGTGCCGGGCGGCCTTCCGCTCAGGCTGGGGACTTCTCTTGGGAACAGCCTGCGTCGAGCGGCCTGAAGGGAGAAAATCCACTCCCGTGACCACTGCTGTCCGTGGACACCTTGAGGCGGTGGCCGAGCGGAGGCCCTGGGGGGGGGTCCCGGGAAAGGCAGAGCAAACTGGCCGAGGCAGGTGCTTCTCCAGCCGTGGCCAGGCAAGTGCCGCCCAACCTGGGGAAGGACAACAGAGCCAGGGGAAGTGGTCGCACGCGTCTGGGCTCGCGCTCATCCAGGCGGGTCCAAGAAGGAGAAACGGGCAGGGTGCACATGGACGCGGCCGTGTGGTTCTGACCGAGGTGTGTGGCCGGTGCACCGGGAGCTGAGACCTGCCCCCCGGCGTGGGTGTAGAGCCCTTGGCGCCCCGTCTGCACAGCTCACCTGCCTCACCTGGACAGCCAGGGCCATTTCGTGATAGAGAAGCCACCAGCCAAGGGGGAGAAACCCCCGGAATTGCAAGAATGGTGTGTGAGGAGGAGGGGAGGCGGAGAGACAGGCAGAGAGAGGGAGAGGCACATGGCGGGGGGGGACACAGGGAGTCTCTCCAAGCCTCGTTTTCTTCATCTGTAAGATGGGGGTACTCACGCCGCCCCCTCCCCCGGGGTCCCTACCCGGAGGCTGCCAGCCCCACCCAGCGTCAGGCATGACCTCTCTGGCCATAGCACACCTCGTCCACGGAAGTGGAGATGGGCACAGGGCTGTCCCCAGCTATGCGTTGTAACATACGTGCTTTAAAATCAGCGCGGAGGGCACATTCTGGGGCTTGGCTCGTACCTGCGTGAGGTTCTGCTGTTTCTCCTACTTTACCTCTGTTCACTAACAACGATGATTTTTGGAATCACTTTAACTGCAGAGATGGCACAGAGGGTCCCCGCACGCTCCACGCCCAGCTCCCCCTGGTGCTAAAGCCTTCCGTGCCCATAGAACTAGCACGGTCACAGCGCTCTTGGCGACCTTGTTCAGGTTTCCCTACTGTTCCGGGCTCCAGTCTGAGACCCCTGATGCCATTTTAGGACCCGTATTAATGTTAAATTACACAAGTTGTAAGTGGTTGGAGGTTTCTTTTTTTAATCTCCGAGTCTTTATCCGCTTTCCCGGGTATCACCCGTGTTTATCAGCTCCCCCGCCCGGCGCCCTGCGGGGGCCCCGACTCCCGGTTCCTCTGTGCGTGTTACTAACTAAGGGAGTACATGATATCATCACCGCAAATAGTTTTCTCACAAACACCTCTTCCCATGAAAAGCTAACAAAAAGTCCACAGACGAAAAGGGAAAAAAAGAGCCCGAGCTTATTAAGTTTCCTGTAGGCTTGCGAGTGATTTATTCCATGAAGTGGGGGCGGCCGGCGGGGGACTTTCCTGGCGAGGCCCGAGCCCCAGGAGCGGCGGGGGAGAAACAGGAGAGGCTGCGGGGCGGACAAGGGACGCCTGTTCCGTAAGCCGCGTGGGATGCAAGGGTCCGAGAGCCCGTGGCGTCTTGGAGGGCTGGGGGGTCAAAGGCGAGGAGCCCTCTGGGGTTTTACTGAAGCGGACCGCGGACCCTGCTCGGAAACAGCGGACCCCAGCGCTCTCCTTCCCCTCGGAGAGGGGGGGCCGGTGCGCCAGCCGGCTGGTGCGAGCGGCGCTGGAGACAGGGAAGACGCAGCGGGCCCTGGGCCACTGCAGAGAGGACGAGGAACGAGGCGCCCAGGGGCATGAAGAGGAGGCCAGACGGGCCGCCAACAGCGAGCTGTGGAGCCTGGGGCAGAACAGAACGCAGACGGGCTGGTGGCCTGCGTGGTGGTGAGCTGATGCTGCGGGCACCTTATTCCAGAAGTTAGCAGATGACAGCATTTCGTAGGGCACCTGGCGGGCTCAGGCGGTGGAACGTGTGACTCCTGAACTCGGAGATGTGAGTTCAAGCCCCATGTTGGGAGTAGTGTATACTCAAGAACAAAATACCCCAAAACACCCCCCCCTCAAAATATACCATAGTTTCTGTGGGTCATTCATCTGGACGGTCCTGCTGGGGAACGTGGCAGTGGGAATGTCCGCCCGGTGGCCTCGTGTAAAGCCCTCCCCACCCCCGCCCACCCACCGGGGCCAGAGGGGCCGCTTCCAGGCCTCTGCACGGCACCCTCCCGGCAAGTGGCCTCAGGCAGCCAGGCAGCAGCCTTGTGCGGTTCGAGGCTGCGCTGTGACTCCCGCCCCATCGCTCTGGTACATTCGCCATCAGGGGCGAGGCGTTGAGGCCGGCTCACGCCCAGGGGAGGTTCACAGGCTCCACCGCGGAGCAGAGCAAGGCAGGAAGGAGGACTGAGGACAGACAGCAGAGAATGGGTGGGATCAGGTCTCATAGGCATTTAGCCCTCAGAGAAAGCCATGGGCAGGACTGAACAGAGGTGGGTCATGGCCTGAGTCAGCTTTTAGCTGCTGAGGATGGAAGCAGCCAGCTCTGTGACGAGACCTGGGCGGTGCTCTGTTTAACGCAAGGGCAGGCATGGCAGAAGCGGGCAAGTTCTAGATATATTCTGGGGAGCCGACCCACTTCCAGGCAGGCTGATGGCAGCTGTGGAAAGGGGTCACGTGGACCCCAGGAGTTTTGGTCTGAGTGATCACAAGCACAGAGGCGCTGCCTGAGGTGGGGAAGGCTGTGGGAAGAGCAGGTGTAGGGGGGCTGGAAAGCTACAGGGTTCAGTCTGACGTGTGTAAGATCCGAGAAGCTTGCCAGCCACTGGGTTGTGGTCACAAATCACCAAAATGTGGTGGCTGGAAACAGCTCACATTTAACACCTTCCGGTTTCTGTGGGTCTGGAGTCTGGGCGTGGCTTAGCTGGGCCCAGTGCTCAGGGTCACACGAAGCTGTGATCGGGGTGGTGCCTGGGCCACATTCTCAACTGAAGGCCAGACTGGGGCCTTCCAAACTCATTCAGGTCGTGGGCAGATGAGGGAGGGCGTGGCTTTGGCTGCCTGTCAGCTGCTGGCCACCCTCAGCTCCCACAGGCCACACAGGCTTCTCCTACATGGCCACGTACTTCATCAAGCCAGTGACGGGGTCATTAGCTCCGGTCTGCTACGACAGAGTCTTACGTCATGCAAGAGAGTCACGACAGGGACAGCCCATCAGCTCTGCGGCATTCAAATGGGTAGAAGCAAGTCACACACACCTGGGGGGATAAGACTGCCCAGGGCTGTGAACACCAAGAGGAGAGGGCCGGTGGGGTCACCCTGGGACACCCAGGAGGAGGTCCTAGCAGCCAGCTGGACCTGAGTCTGCGATTCAGAAGACGAGGGTGGCCGGGAGCTGGTAGATGTCAGGGATGTTATTCAAACCACGAGACTGGATGACATCACGGAGGGGAGGGCACATACCTGCAGGTAGGCCATAAAAACACTCATTAAATCTTCTTAAAATGGTTTATTTAAAGTTAAAAAAAATTAAAGAAAATGTAGTCACTGCAACACACAAAAAGAAAACAAAAGGAGGCAAGCGACAATAAATAAATCCGTACAGGGGAAGAAAACCAAACCCAGACTAAGGTGAGGCAAGAGGACACTCAGCGATTGTGGGAAATGATGCCATAGTGCAATATTCTGGAAATATCAAGTGAGTGCAGAGGAATTCCCGACAAGCAAGATATCAAGTTTTAACAAAGACTGCCCACGACAGGGCTGGGGATCGCACGGGGGGAGATGGTCGGGCATGTGTAAGGCCAGGTCCTGTCTTTGCGTGCAATGTCGATATCTGGTTGGTTGTGGATTTTTTTGGTGTTGTTTATATTTTTAAAATGGTGTATAAAAATATTTATCTCGACTGAGGTATTTATTCTGACTGAGGTTTTAGGTGGCCCCCTTAAACTCTGCCCCTGAGGCCAGTATCCCAATCGCTTCACCCTAGGCCCTGGGCTGGGTATCCCCCCTGAAGGCTGTGCACCCATGGCTCACGCCCTCCTTTTGGAAACAGTCACTGGCAAGGATTAGAGTGGCATTAAGGACACGGTGGCCCTAAGCCGAGCCTCTCCGTGGCATCACTGGGAGGCTGGAAATGGTTGTTCCTGCCTTGTTCCCAGTATGGCTCAGCTCACATCTTCTTCTTGCTCAGCGCTCCCTTGGGAAGCCCTGAATGGCTCCAGACCCTTCCTGGCAGATGAAGACAGAGGGGGAGTGAGGGGACCAGGAGTCCTGATTCAGCTTATAACTACAACAGTCCCAGATGACCTGAGAGGACTGGTCACCCCAAATGGGAGTGACTTGCTCAGTATCACCCCATCACTGATGAGCTGGGAGGGGTATCAGGCTTTTCGCCTCCGGCCTGGGCCAGAGAATGCTGGGACAGTGGTGTACGTATTCCGAGCTGGAGGCCAGTCAAGCCCCAGGCTCAAACTAGAGACGCTGGTGTTCACAGCTCCCAACTCAGTCTGCGCGCTCTGGGCTTTTGTTCCACGCTCCAGAGACCCTTGCCCTTCCTTCCCTTTACCTCGATGCAGATCTTAGAGCCAGCGTCAGTTCTTGAAGCTTCTACTGATCGTTCTTGTAACTAGGGACAGCAAGTCTCTTGCCTGCTCGTCTCTCTTATTTTGTAACTGCACACTCATTCTTTAGATTTGTCTGGGGTGTTCTCATGTATCTCTCAAGCGCGGGTGGTAACTTATCCTCCTACGTTTCTTTCCAAAAGCAAGCTCTGCCTCATCCTGTCAAGGGGTTTCTCTTAGCTCAAGGTCACTGTGCTAGCCAGTAATCGCCGTCTTGTGTTCTCTCTTATCTTCTCTTAATCGGCTATCTTCCCTCTTTGCACTCAGCTTTTGTCGTCCATTCTCTCCCACCCCCAATCTTTGCAATAAATAAATAAATAAATAAATAAATAAATAAATAAATAAATAAATAAAACAAATTCTAGAAGATATTTTGTAGTCTGAGATTCAGGGCATCAAGGATCTTCTAGAACCTTCCATCCCTTTACTCTCTCTAAGTAAATTGCCCACTTGTCTGAGACAGGTTATCTCCATTACATCTGAGGGAAAAGGGAAAGATACATCTAAATAGGCAGATTTGTTTTTTGGCTGACTTTTTTCTTTTTAAGTCCTAAATGAACTTTACCTCAGGTTTAGAAATATGGGTGTTTTGAGAAAGTTGGGTTTTAGAGTGAGTTGGCTTTCTGACTGGAGACTGATAAATTGGCCTGTGATCAGTCTGGCCCTCAGCTTTTGTTTCTCAACATTAAACCGAAGATAAAGCAATCCAGAGAGGTTGCTACTTGGAGGTCTTCAGCCAGCTTTTTCCAAAGCTAATATAAGCACACTGAGCATTTATTTGCAGGTAAAACTGTCAGCTTTTCACTCAAGCAACAAATACCTTGTTTGTGTCGACAGTTTGCAAAGACTTTACAGGGACGTGAGGCCAACGCAAAGGGGCAGAAGGTGCATGTCTGTCCTCGAGGAGTTGACAGGGGTTTAGAAGGTTCTCTAAACTGAGTATATCCATTTAGTGCTTCATAATCACTTCCCAGTCAGGGAGCCCTGTTGCCTCCGTGGCTTTACTGTTTTCGGCTCCATGAGTTACTGCACTAGCACCAAACACCCCTCTTTCTGGAAATCACACTCACAAGGACAGGCACAAACTCCTGCTCTATCCACTCTGTTGATTTCTCTCAACGATTTTTTTTTATCGCAGTGAAGTACACACAACATGAAATTCACCATCTTAGCCATTTTAAGTACGCAGCTCAGTGGTGTTAAGCACATTCACATTGTCGTGCGGCCACCCCCACCCTCCGTCTCCAGAACGTTCCATCTCCCCACATGGACACTCTGTCCCCAGGAAGCACGGTCTCCTTACCCCCCGCCCCAGCCCTGGCTCCCACCATCTCCTCTCTGTCTCCGCGGACCTCCTGGGAGTGCGGTCTGGCGGGATGTGTCCTTCTGTGTCTGGCTCCTCTCGCTGAGCCCAGTGTCCTCAGGGTCCCTCCATGCTGTATCAAGTGTAGGATTCCTTTGGGTGCAGAATAAACATGGAGTGGCTGGAGGTGGGAGCAAGGGGTAGTGAGTGATGAGGTGGGGAGGAGAGTCAGGGCCAAGACTTCGAACTTGGTGCTGAGGGTGGTAAGGAGCTATCGAAAGGCAGGGGGCAGCACCATCATACTTGTACAGACCAGCGTCTCTTCCCCTGGGCACTGCAGACATCCGGAGGAGGTCACGCTCCGGGGGGGCACCCTGGGCACTGTGGGGGATGGTGAGCAGCTTCCCTGACTCCCACCCCCTCATTGCCAAGAGCACCCTCAGTTGTGACAGCCAGAGACATCCCCCGAACATCTGCTCAGTGTCCCCTGGAGGCAGAATCACCCCTGTGTGATCCCCTGGTCTAGGTAGATATCTCTAGTTGCATGAAAAGATAGGTAGTTTGGGGCAGGCCTGGAGTTAGCAAGAACACCACTAGCCCAGGGAAGGGGTGAAGGTACCGGAGCAGGAATGGGTGAGCTGGACCCCTGGAGAGGAGGAAGGAGGTGGGTGGCCAGATTTGGAGGTGACCAGCAAGGAGGGGGAGGAAGATGGGGGGGGAGGCTGCTGGTCTAGAGCAGCTTTGGGAGAGGTGGGCCCCAGAACTCAGGGGAGGGAGAAGTGAGTGGCTTTGCTGGGATAAGACACACCCCACTCAGGACATGCTGAGATGTACGCAGAGATGTCCAAGTGTCCATTCCCACCTGAAGCTCCAGAAGAGACAGGAACTGGAAACTTCTCTGTGGGGGTTGCTGGTGGATAAATGATCATTGGTGCTGTGGACTCTCTTAGGGGTAGCACCAGAGAAAGGAGCCATGGAGAAGGGGGTGGGAGAGGGCTTACAGACAGTGATGAGAAGGGGCTTTTGCAGGGACTGTGGCATGGGTGCAACAAATGGTTCAACATGGTTTGCTTTGTGGCTACTTACATGGTCCCATCAGGATCTGACCAGCAAAGGAGCCAGTTAGTGAGAACACAAAGACCTCCCAGGAGGCCTATCACTCACTCCTGCTGCCTCCAGCGATCCCCTGATCAGAATGGAAGAGGAGCTTAGGATGGAGTTTCCTCTCCTGACCACCAATTAGTTGAGGCCATATGTCCATGAGTCTGCAAAGACCTTGGGGAAATGGGCATCCCCATGTGTGTGGAGGTGAAGACAGCTGGAACTCCAATAGCCCTGACATTGTGTTGCCGCAGGGTGTTTTGCTGCTGCTCTGTTTTATTGTGCCACAGCTGAAGCGGTGGGTGAAGAGCATTTTCATTAGAGTCCTTATAGAAGTTACTGCTCCTGGGTTTGGTCTGTCCATGAGCCATAAATCTTGATCTTATAAGGCCGACCCCCATCCTGCAGCAGTTCAAGCAAAGATTGGCTCCCTTGCCTGGGCAATCCAGAAGGCCTGGCCTCTGGCAGAGCTGCGTCACTCTGTCTTGTCCCTTGAAATTATTCCCTGGCTGTGACCCTCACCTCCACCTGGTCTCTTCCTTCAAGGCATTGATCTCATCCTCCTTCCTGTTGGCAGTCAAGATGGCAGCCAATGGCCCCAAGCCTACCTACGGCAGTTTGGGAGCCCCATTGTGAAGAATGCTTTAGTTGAACTGTGTGAAATTGATCATGTCCTGTTGTTTTTGGTCTAGAAAAAGGGCAGTTTCATACAGCTGAAATTCAGGGAAGAACCTTGGTTGGCTTGCTTCAGTCACGTACAACCCCTTGGGCCAAGTGCTGACAGGAGTGAGGGTTGGGCAGTGTGACTGACAGGCCCGGATCCAGTGTGGCCCTGGCACTGATGGCGGTGGGCATGAGGGCCGTGTCTGGTGGCCAGGTAGGTGGGGCACCATGACTGGGGTGAACCTTCCCCAAAGAAAAGGATCTGGGAAGACAAAAATGATACTGCCGCCCCACGTGCCACTGGAACAGAGAACTAAAGGGATAAAGCCGATCACTGGCCGTAACTAGGCCTGAAGAGGTTAACTCCCTTCCTGGGGGTCACAAAATGAGCCGGGCTAAAGCCGGAGTGTGCATACTGGTCTTCTGATGACCAGCACTCCTTCCGTCTGACTAGAGAGCGCTCTGGGGAGGGGCAAGTCCCGATTTCAGGGTGTTTTTCCTATAAAGATGCCCAATGTCCTGAATCAACACTCAACTCTCTCTCCTGGGTCGGCATTGCCCACAAAAAGCCTGTGTTAGCTTCCAGCTGCCGCTGTAACGATGCATCTCCCAGGGCTAAACCCAGGTGTGGGCAGGGCTGGTCCCCCTGGGGCCCCAGGGAGACCTGGCTCTTGCCTTTTCCTGCTTCCAGAGACCCACATCCCTTGCCCGTGGCCCCTCCTCCATCCTCACCACCAGCAGCACGGGGTCCGCCCATCTCTGGGACTCCCAACCTCTACCTCTGTCTCGTGAGGATGCCGGGCCCCCCCGGAAACCCAGGGCCACCCCCACTTCGGGGGCCTTGACAAGGTCCCACCTGCAAGGTCCCTTTAATGTGCGAGGTGACATACCCAAGGTCCACAGGACTAGGACATGGACATCTCTGGGGCCACTATTCTGCCTGCCACAGGGTCTAAGCAAAATGCCATTTCTGTGGAAGTGCCCAGAGACACTGTCAGATTGTTTGGACCAAACAGTCACTGCCTTTTCTGAGCCTTGCTTGGTTCAAAGGCAGGTTTTGTAGCCTGATTTTTATCTGCCCTCCACCATGCCTGCCAACTGCTGGATGAGGTTTCTCTGCCCTTGGAGGAGGCCGCGTGGGGGTCGTGCCGGGGCGCGAATGCACTGGTGCGAGTCCAGCCCGGGGCTCATCGGGACTCAGATGTGCTGCCAGTAGGCGGCTCAGCCTCTCCCGAGTTTGTTTGTTCAGAGGCTGGCTCCTGGCTCTCCACATTCTAGATGTTTCTGCATGGAAACAGTCCCCATGGCTCTTGGCGTCCTCCTCACCTCCTCCAGTTTGTAGTGTATGTGCCTCCTCTCTCGCTCTCCTGATCCCTCTCTCCCTCTCTTCATTCCTTCCTCCCCTCCCTCCTTTCCATTTCTTCTTTTTTCCTTACTTCTTGTGATAAAACACGACATAAAATTCACCATCGTAACCGTCTCCAAGTGCACAGCCCCGTGGCATGAAGCACACTCACCCCGTCCTGCAGCCACCCCCACCGTCTCCAGAACTTTCCGTCTCCCCACACGGAGATGGTGTCCCCAGGAAGCACGGACTCCCCACCCCCTACCCCCGCCCTGGCTCCCCCAGCTCCTCTCTGTCTGTGTGGACGGGACTCCTCTGGGGACCTCCTGGGAGTGGGGTCCTGCGGGATGTGTCCTTCTGGGTCTGGCTGCTCTCGCTGAGCCCGGTGTCCTCGGGGTCCATCCACGTCGTGGCAGGTGTCGGGGTCCCTTCCTAAGGCTGGACTGTGTTCCAGGACGTGGACGGATCGTGCTGTGTTCATCCTTCATCCACTGATGGACACGTGGGGCGTGTCTGCCTCCTGGCTGCTGTGGATGCCGCTGCCGTGAACACAGGTGTGCAAGAGCCTCACGACCCTACTTCCAGTTCCTCTAGGTGTAGACCTCGAATGGGATTGCTGGTTCCTATGGTCACCCTGTGACAATTCTAAGTAATTCACATGGTAATTGTATTTCAAAGTTCGAGGAGCCACCATACCGTCTTCCCCGGCGACCGCCCCATTTTCCATTCCCACAGGACTTCCGATTTCAATCCTCATCAACGCTTACTGTCTGTTTTTGAGAACAGCCATCCTAATGGATGTGAAATCTCTCTCTTTAATTCTTCCTTGGTGAGGAGTGTACGGCCAACTATAAAGTCAGAGGTGAAGACTGCCCCCACGTCTGATGCCCTGTGCAAGCGCAGGTGTGTTCTGGAGTGAACTGTGTCCCCTCAAATTTCATGTTGAAGTCCGAACCCCCAATACGTCAGAATAATTATTTGGAAAGAGATTCTTTACAGAGGTGATCAAATTAAAATGAGGTCATGAGGGTGAGCCCTAGTCCTATATGACTGGTGTCCTTATGAAAAGGGACATTTGGACAGACATGCACACGGGGAGAACGTCCTGTGAAGACGGAGGCAGAGGTGAGGTGACATTTCTACAGGCCAAGGGTCACCACGATTGGTGTGACCAGCTGAATCTAGGAGCGAGCTTGGGGCAGGTTCCCCTTCGTGGCCCCAGAAGGAACCAGCCCTGCCGCCACCTTGATTTTGGACTTCTGACCTCCAGAGCCGGGAGAGAATCAGTCTCTGCTGTTTGAACCACTCAGTTCGTGGTGCCCTGTTCTGGCAGCCCCAGGAGACACACAGGGAGACACACTCGTGGGTGTAGCAATTCCCTAGAATGACTCGGAACTCACTAAAAGCTGTTATAGCCACAGTTACGGTTCACAGGGATCAACCTGTCAGGTTAAGATCAGTCAGAGGACGGCACGGCACAGGGCAGCTTAGTCCACTCAGGCGGCTCTAGCAGCCACCATCAGGGGCTCATAGTTCCGGAAGCTGGAAGGCCAAGTTCGAGGTGCCAGCAGCTTCCATGCCTGGTGAAAACCTGCTTCCCAGTTCACAAATGGCCATGTTCTCGCTGTGTCTTCACATGGGGTGGGGTCAGGGAGCTCGCTGGGGCCTCTAAGGGCTCTCATCCCATTCACAGGGGCTGCACCCTATGACCTAATCCCCGCCCAGAGCCCCCACCTCCTAATACCATCACCTTGGGGAGTAGGGTTTCCGCATATGGATTTGGGGACACACAGACATTAGTCTACAGCACAGGAGAAACACCAAGCATGGCGCTTCCATCGTCTCTCCCCCATACAGCCAGGGGGCGCTGTTCTCAGGGCACATGAGATGACACACATGGAGTATCACCGATCCAGGTGGCCTCCCTAACTTCCAGTTTTGGGGCCCAAAGTTTTTACTGGGGCTCCACAGCATAGGCATGACTGATTCATTGACTGAGTCACTGAATGCCCACATGGCTGATTCAGCCTCCCAGGAACTGAGGACAAAATCTGGCCTTTCTTTTTGAGCAATCCTAAATTCTACCTACATATCCTTTTAACGAGATCTCTTCATCCCCTTGAATTCCCACTCCATTCTCTTCTGGCCAGACTGGCCTTCTCAGATGCTTCTTCAGGAAAAATCAAGAGAAGAGAAAGCAGGCACTCTGACCCCGTGAGTACTCCGTGGGCCACTGGTACATAGAAGGGGTTTTGCTTGGGACAGCAAAACCCAAAATGTGGCCTTCTTTTCCAAGGACACCAGGAGCTGACCTTGGGGCAGTGGTGCTGTGTGTGCACTGAGGCCAGCAATCCGTGTTTTCCAGGCAGGATCAGTCAGACTCTGGTGACCACAGCGTTTTAGTTGGCGTCTGTCCAGCTGTGTGGCTTGATGTAACACGGACAGTGACTGCTAAGGACAGCTTTGGCTGCATCCAGTATTTTGACATGAAGCATATTCGTGATTGTTCAGTTCTAAATATTTTATTTAGGGGCACCTGTGTGGCTTAGTCAGTTAAGTGTCTGACTCTTGATCTCAGCTAAATATTTTATTTAATTAGCTATGATTTCTCCTTGGAATCATTAATTTTCTAGAAGTAATTTTAGATTTTCAATCCAGTGAGATATGCACCCTGCTTATCCCCATATACATTTCAGATTGCCACTCCTCGTGATTTCTGTGGTAGAATTCTAAGAGGGCCCTGAGATTTCTGCCCCCACCCGGCACACATGCCCTGTGCAACCCCTTCCCTCTGAGTGAGAAGTGCTGACTATGATGCCATGGTTGCTCCCTTGATTCGGTCCCATTAGATGAGCAAGGGGTCAGGATGTGGCTCCCATTGTTGCCTTACATTCTGTACAACTCCGTCTTAGCACACTGCAGTGAGTTTCCCCCACTGGCCTTGACAAAGTGGCTGCTGTGTTCAGGGGCCTGTGATTTAAGGCCAGCCCCTGGTCAACAAACAGCAAGGAAGTGGGGGCCTCAGCCCCACAACCGCAAGGAAACAAATTCTGGCAACAACAGGGAGCTCAGAAGTGGATCCCTCCCCAGCTGAGCCTCCGGATGGGAATGCAGCCCAGCCAACACCTCGCTCGCAGCCTAGTGAGAACCTGAGTGAGGACCCAGCTGAGATACGCCAGGATCCTGACCACAGAAACTGCAAGAAAATGACTGTGTGTTGTTCTAAGTTGCTACGTCTGTGGTAATGTGCTGAGAAGCAGCAGCTGACAGACACACCTTCTCTGCGTTGGCCCTTACTTCCCCCCTCCTGCTACAGGGCTTTATGCCTTTTGTCCTTGCTGTGTGGAAATCTGTTCCTTCCATGGGGCACTTACTGAATTTCTGCTTATCCTTCAGAACTCAAATAACACATTCCTCCCCCAGGAAACCCTTCCTGACCCCCTGTCTAGATCAAAGCTCCTTTTTACAGACTCAAAGCCCCGTGGACACATCTTTATTTTCCAGCCTTAATTGTAGCTGTAATTTCAATTTATTTGGGTCTCTGCCACTAAGATTTAAGCTCTCTGAGCTCAGAGAATCTCATCTACCTCATTCAGGGCTCGGTACTCAGCACAGAGCATCCAGGCCTGGCCCGTCATAAAATCAGATGGGCAGAAAGCTGAATGAATAGTGCTTCTATATTCGATGTTAAATAGCATCGGGCCCCTTCTGTGCCCTAATGACAGTGATGACAAGACAATTCCGAGAACACAGGCATCCTTAGAAAACCCACAGGCTTGGGGGGGGGGTAGCAGGGGCAGCCGGGGCTGAATGAATATAGTGTGTGTGTGTTTGGTCGGGGGAGTGTCAATGAGCTCATACACTAAAACTTGAGTTTCCAGGCCTAATCACAGAGGTGAATCTTGGTGTCTTTGTCCCTAAAACATTTCATCAAGTGATTCTTAGAGATTCCCTGGCTCCTCAGAAGGCAATTCAGCTCAAGTGTAAGAATAAAGGGGTAAGTGTTATACAGCCTCACTCCCCGCCACCCCCGCACATCTCCCCTTTCTCATCAGCTCCAGATGGTGGCGGTGAGGCATGGAGTGGCCATTCCCAACAGGAACACACTCTCTTGAGGATGGAATATTTTGGCTGGGCCCCAACATATTCTTCCAAACTTAACAATGAACATATAGCACAGTCACACAAATCTGAATTTCAAATAAACAGCAAATTCTTTTTTTTAGCATAAGGATGTCCCAAATGTTGCACAAGACATATGAAGGACCGTATTAGTGAGGTTCTCTAGAGAAACAGAGCCAACAAGGAGAGAGGTATTTTAAGGAACTGGCTCACACACCATGGGGGCTGGCAAGTCAGAAATCTGAAAGCAGACTGGAGACCCAGAGCAGAGTTGATGCTGCAGCCCAAGCCCCCTTCCTCTCCTCCAAAGGTCTTCAACTGATGGCATGTGGCCCACCCACAACAGGGAAGGTCACCTGCTCTACTCAACCTCTACTAATTTGGAAGTTAATTACATCTGGGGGAGCCTGGGTGGTTTGGTCTATTAAGCGTCTGCCTTCGCTCAGGACATGATCCCGGGGTTCTGGGATGGAGTCCCGCATCGGGCTCCCTGCTCAGCAGGGACTCTGCTTCTCCCTCTCTCCCTCTGTGCTCTCCCTCTCCCTCAAATAAATAAAATCTTTTTTAAAAAAGTTAATTACTTCTAGGGGCGCCTGGGTGGCTCAGTCGTTGAGTGTCTGCCTTCGGCCCAGGGCGTGATCCCGGAGTCCTGGGATCGAGCCCCACGTCGGGCTCTTCCGCTGGGAGCCTGCTTCTTCCTCTCCCACTCCCCCTGCTTCTGTTCTCTCACCGGCTGTCTCTCTCTCTGTCAAATAAATAAATAAAATCTTAAAAAAAAAAAAAAGTTAATTACTTCTAAAAATCAGCTTCAGGGCAATACTTACAATAATGTTTGACCGGAAAACCCGGCACCATAACCTAGCCAACTAGACACGTAAAATTAACCACGCCAGGGACACATTTATGCCCCAACAGCATGCTTCGCTCATCTGAAATTCGAGCGTACCTGGGTGCCCAGTATTCCTCCTGACACCCCGGCCTGCCATTCGTGCCCACAGGCCCCCAAGCAGCTCTGCGACCCCTGGGAACCGTCGGCCGCCTCCGCGCACCGACTAGGGGGGCTCCCCCAGCCTCCCTCTCTGCGGCGTCGTGGCGCCCACGGCTGGAGCCCGGCGGGGAAGGCGGGGAGGCCCGCGCAGAGAGGATGCGCGTGCAGAAGACCCGCAGACTCGGGGGCGGGGGGCTGCTTTCCCGGAACCGGGCGTCCCTGGAGGAAAGGTGGCCCGGCGGGCGGCCCTCTGCGCACCTGACAGGCGGAAGCTGGAGGACGGCGCGGTGAGGCCGCAACTGCTCTTGTCGCCTCGCAGCCTTCCCAGGAGACCAAAGAGTAGCACGCGCCGCTCCTGACGGACACAGCCTCGCGCTCCGGTGCTGCGGACTTGCAAGAAAGCCTCGACGGGCCTCGGCGGAGTCTCTCGCGAGACCGCGCGCGATCAAGGGGCGGCCTCGTGAGACCCCAGCTCGGATCTCTCGCGAGACTATGATCAAGGCCCGTTGTAGTGGGACACCACCCCCCCACCCCCACCCCCGGTCTCGGATCTCTCGCGAGACTGCCTGAAGGGGCGTGCTGGACGCGGGAACACAGAGGAGCACGTGGCTGTTCCTGGTCCTCTAGGAGCTGAGGCCCGAGCGAGGATCAGTGCCCGGCGTACCGGCAGAGGAGGAGGGCAGAGGTCTGTCCCTCTGGCGGGGATGCTGGCGCCGCGGGTGGTCGCGTAGAGTCCAGGGCCACGAAGGACGCCGCGGGCACCGGAGCTAGCGCCGGGCCAGGTTCCATCTTGTTCGTTCAGTGTCCATGTGCGGTCAGACCGAACGGCGGCCCGAGACGTCCCCGTCCCATTCCCGGGACCTGTAACTGTTGCCTCATGCAGCAGAGGGGACCCTGTCAAGGCCCCGAGGTGGGGGTGAGCCTGGGCTTCCCGGGGGCCCGGCGTCCTCACGAGAGGGAGGCAGAGGGCGGGAGGCCCAGAGATGGGCAGACCCCGCGCTGCCGGCGGTGAGGATGGAGGAGGGGCCGCGGCCAGGAAGAGGCAGGAGCCGGGCCTCCCTGGGGCCCCGGGGGACCAGCCCTGCCCGCTCCTGGGTTTTAGGACTTCCGAGCCCACAACTGCTCAGTAATGAATTTGGTTCCTTCCCGGCATTAGGTTTGTGGTGATTTCTTAGAAGGGTCACAGGAAAATCGTGCATCCCTCCTGGCCCTTGACCCCAGCTGCACACAGGGAGCCCACATGCGCAGGCCCAGCCAGCAGTCCCACTGAACCCATGTTTTGTGGGGTTTTTTGTTTGTTTGTTTTTGTTTTTTAAAGATTCTACTTATTTGTCAGAGAGAGAGAGAGCAGAAGCAGGGCGAGCAGCAGAGGGAAAAGCTGACTCCCCTGCTCAGCAGGGAGCCCGATGTGGAACTGGATCCCAGGACCCTGGGTTCATGACCTGAGCTGAAGGCAGATGCTTAACGGACCGAGCCCCCCAGGCACCCCTGAACCCGTGTTTTGTGACTGTGTGAGACAGGTGCCTAGGGTGCTGTGGAAGGCTGCCACATATGCACAAGTGAAACCCTTGCTTAGGGGATGAGAAGCATCCTCCAGCTCTGACCCTGTTTTTTGGTCCTTTCTTGCTGGCATCCAGGTCGCCTTCCCCGTGTCTAGGAGCCATGGAACCCACCCCCAGTGACTTACAGCCTGTGCCTGGGGCAGCAAAGGAAGTCCCAGCTCTGGATGCCACGTGCTGCCGTGTGGCCCTCTCTGCGGTGGTGGCCACCAGCATTGTCATGGTCACCCTGGGAGTCCTCGTGGGTAAGCAGCTGTGGGCTTGCACGGGTTCGCACACCGGGCGACTTGCACAAAGATACTTCAGGGTGGCTCTGTGGTATCCATGTTATGATCCCAGAATCAAAGGGCTGAGCATGCAGGCATGGAACTGAAGGCTGGCCCTCAGGCCACCGGGAGCTAAGTCAGGCAGGCCAGGAGCCTGGGCCTGGTGTGCACTGGGTGGTGGTCTGGGGTGGGTGGGTTTGGACGTTTTCCATGGACCAGGCTCTCCCGGGAAGTTTTCCGCGTGGGGTGAAAAAGGAGACAAATAGGGACAGTGAAATGAACTCTTAAATATTGAGAAATTTGAAAACTACTTACACTTCTTGAAGTGTAAAGAATGAACAGTGCGGAGCCTCGGTGGCTCAGTGGGTTAAGCGTCCAGCTCGGGTCATGATCTCAAGGTCATGAGATCGAGCTCCGTATCAGGCTCCGTGCTGGGTGTGGAGTCTGCTTGAGATTCCCTGTCTCTCTTTCCCTGTGCCCCCGCCACGAACAGTGATTTATGCTCCTATAATTCACTGTGGCTCCTGTTTTCATGTTTGCTTCCAGTGGGTAATCATATGATTTAGGGTGAGCCATACAAAGCTGTGGCCTTGCTATACAGTGTGGGGTTGCGGTTATAAGCAGAGGAAGCTCTTCTTACGTCTCGACAGAATGATCTAGAGATGTCTACGTTAGAAAAAGTAGGGAGTGGTGCCGAGTGGCAAGAAAGGGAGACACGTTCCCTGTGTGCACCGGTTGTCTTTCTGGAGGGAGCTTCAGAGCCTGACTAACCGGTTACCTCTGGGTAGGACAGCAGGTGGTGGGGCACAGGAGGGACATTGGTCACCAGATGCCCTTTGGTGGCTTCTGATTTTGAACCACGTGGGTCCATTACGTCCGTTCACAGTGTTGTCCTGTTGTAAAGTATGGAACCAGTCACCGCAGCTGGCCACGGCGTCCCTGGTTTTCCCTGTGACATCTCTGTGGTTTACAGCCTCGCAGGTCTCTGCACACAGACATGTGTCCAGAGGTGATACCCCATGCCGTCTTGTGAGAATGCACGAGGTGACAGCAGGGTCTGCACACCCTTTGGGGGCTTGCCGCTCCTTCCACCGCACGTGCTAGATTCCCCGTCACGTTGATGTGGACGTTCCCCACGAGCCACTTTCATTGTTAGCCACCACAGACAGCAGCTCCTCCCGTGTTGTCTGCCTCAGTGCTGCAGGGGACGGCAGCCCCGTGTCCGGGGCTGGTTAGAGTGAAAAAAGTGAATGTTAAATAATACTTACAAGGCAATTCCTGGGGGCGCTTGGGGGGCTCAGTCCGTGGAGCGTCAGACTTGATCTCAGCTCAGGTCTTGATCTCAGGGTCGTGAGTTACTCCGCGTCCAGCGTGGAGCCTACTTAAAAAAAAAGTCAACTCCTCGTCCCCACCTGCCACCTTCACGGTCGGCTCACAGATGCTGCATTGGACAGCGCTCATCTAGAACATTCCATCATCACAGGAAGTTCTGGGCAGCACTGCTCTGGAACAGGCTTGTTTTGAGCTGATAAGCTTCCTGCAGTTTTATTTGGGGATGCGAAGTCACCTTTGATTCATAAGATAATGGTAATAAGTGGCAGTTTGAGAGAAAGTGTTCTCCTGTGGCAAAACAGTAAGTTGGCGATCCTGTGTGGGCTTCTTTGATTTTTATATGTAGCACGCGTCTCTCTTGGTTATATTTTGTGTATATGTCGTGGAACATCTGGAGTATCTCGCAGCCTGGCCTGCCTGACAGAGGCCCCCTGACGGCTGTGGGAGTCAAATGCAGGAAACTTTGTGCTGTGCGTGTGTGTGTGTGTGTGAGCGCGCGTGCGAGCGCGTGTGAGCGCGTGTGTGTGCGTGTGTCACGCTAGGGGAGGCGGGGGCATCCTAGAAGCACACACACATGTTGAGAGCAACATAAATACAATCCCCATCAGGACCCCTAAACTGAGGAAGACTCAAGAAGCACTTACACAGTTTTTAATTTTTCTTTAATTAAAATTAAAACGTACTCCCTTCCCACACAGCTCAAGTTTTAGTTGGTGATGTTAGCCTTGAGAGAAGCTGGGCGTCGGGCACACGGGGTCTCCCTGCTATTTCTGAGCTTCCTGTGGGTCTGTCGTTACTTCAGAGGGAAAACAGGCTCGGGGGGTGCGCCCGGCTGGCTCAGTCCGTGGAGCGGGCGATTCTTGATCTTGGGGTTGTGAGTTCAAGTCCCACGTTGGGTGTAGTGGGGAAAAAAGGAAAGAAAGAAAGAAAGGCTTAGTTGTGGTACGGAGCAAGAACGCTTTGGCCCATACAGCAGGGTGCTCATTTCTATTTTTCACTTCTCAAATGAGAAAACAAACTACGTTTGGAATTGGCACACAACATGTACTCTACCGTACTGAATAAACAAAGATCTAAACATCTACCTAGATGAATATTCGTTCACAAGACATAGAATGGGGACCCAGCTTTTATGGTTTATGTGGTCACAGCTTTCATTTTTTTGGTATATCTTATCATTTTTTGCTAGTGCATCATTTTGTGAGTTCTAACACATTTTCAACAGTTGGAAACCCATGTTTTCAGTGGTTGCTATTGTAATCTTCATTTTAAAACTTTCTGTGACTCTTAGTCTCGGCTCTCGTGTACTTTCTGTGACTGGAGCAGAGCAGGCGTGGGGCACGTGGCTGGGCAAGTGTGCAGGTTGGGCTGGGCTCGCCCGCACGCAGCTGCCGCCCATGCCACACGGCCCTCCTGCAGCATCGCCGCCGTGCCCGCCGCTCCTCTGCGCCTGCTCTGCCCCTCCCCACCCACCCGTGTGTATGGGTCTGAGTCTCCGCTGGCGTGTACTTTTGACACAGTGTTTCCAACAGTTGGAAACCCGTGTTCTTTCACAGGGTGGCATCATGGGACTGTGGTCCAAGGGTTGTGGCTGTGGTTGGGCCCCTGTGGCGTCTGGTGGAAATTGCTCCAGATTGGAGGGAGGGTCTGCTGAGGCCACTTCAGCCATTTTTGGCTGAAGGCAGTTTCAGGCCCTGAGCCAGGCACACCTGGAGAGACTGGTGACCAGGAGCTAGTCCTGTCCTCAGAAAACCAGGGGACGTCTGGGCGCCTTCAGGTGGGTGACTGTAGCATACGTCATGGAACCCAGAACACGTGTGAGAGGTGAAAGGGGGCACTGTTAGTGATCGTTCAGGGGCCCCCAGGAAGTAGGCCCACCAGCTGTTTGTTGGGGTAGCGGCCCCTGGGTGGCTGGGGGCCTTTGAAGCTGACTTAACTGCACCCCGACCCTGAAGTGGGGCTCTCTCACAGGGCGCTGGTCTTGTCCGCAGCCTCCCTCTCTACACAGGGTGTCGACGTGGAGCACACGGCTGAGCTGCAGGGGGTCCAGTATGCCCGCAGCTTGCAGCAGGAGACCTCAGAGTACTACGGCATGCTGACGCCCACTCTGGAAAGGCTGGTGAGGGCGGCCAGGGGCTGTGACTGGGCGAGCAGAGCAGAGCAGGGGGGAAGCCCAGGCAGGCACTGAGGCAGGGAAGAGGGCACATGGGGCGAAGAGGATGAGGCCATTGTTGCCGGCACTGGCGGGCTCTGGAATGCAGGGGCATGCAGCATCGGTGGGGACTGACCTGTGCTGGGCTCACAGGCACTTGGAAAGGCTACAAGTTGTAGTCCAGGGGCGAGATCAGAACCTACACACAGGGCTGGTGGGAACCTGAAAGAGGGCAGCCACTGTGGAAGCAGGCAGGCCATCGGTCAGGTCAAACAAGGGTTCCACGATGCAGCGATTCTGTGCGTAGGTGTTCACCCAAGAGAAATGAAAGTTCATGTCACACAGAGAGCCCACACACCCATGTCCACAGCAGCAGGACTCACAAGAGCCAAAAAGTAGAAACACCCAAATGCCCATCGGTGGATGAACGGATAAACACAAGGAGTCCCCCACGTGGGAGCGTGCCTCGGCCGCGAGCAGGAGCCATGCGCCCACCCGTGCTGCCCGGGGACGGACCCCGAGCCCACGACGCTCAGGGGGAACCAGACAGAGGGCCCCGCAGCGTGTGCGTCCACGTGTGTGACACGTCCAGAACAGGCTCCTCCACGGACGGGAAGGGGGCTCGTGGGGCCGGGGGCTGGGGCTGGGATATGACTTTTAGGGGAGATGGGGTTGCTTTTGGGTTGATGGAATGTTTGAAAATTGGTCGCGGTGATGGCTGCACAACTCTGAATGCACTAAAACCCATCCAGTCGTACGCTCTCAAAAGGTGAGATTTGAGGTAGGTACATTATATCTCACGAGTGTATTCTAAATTTCGTTCTAAGAGAATCAGGAGGGTCACTAGGTGAGGATTCCTGTTTTGAAAGGAGCAGTCTGCCTGTGGCCTGGAGGCTGTGTGATAAGACCTGAGAGAAGCAGGGCGGCATTGCTGGGTCAGCCCCGTCCACACTGGGATCAGCACACTTTTCCTCTAAGGCCAGACAGGCAAGATCCCTGGCTCCTCGGGGCCAGACGCTCTCCGGCCCAACTACTCAGCTTGGCATGAGGCAGCTCGAGAGGTGCCACAGAGGACAGGAGAATGAGTGGTTGTGGCTCTGTGCCAATAAAACTTTATTTGTGGACACTGAGATGCACATTTCAAATAATCTCCATGTGACATGAGATAGTATTTTTCTTTTGGTTTTCTTCAACCATTTAAAGATGCAGACACCGTTCTCAGTTTCTGAACTGCGCAAACGCAGGCAATGACTTGAATTTGGCCCGTGGGTGTCAGCTTCCTGATCTCGGTCCCACGCCCTGAATCACTGTCGGAAAGAAATAAAACACAAACCCCAGGGGCGCCTGGGTGGCTCAGTCGTTAGGCATCTGCCTTCGGCTCAGGGCATGATCCCAGCGTTCTGGGATTGAGCCCCACATCGGGCTCCTCCACTATGAGCCTGCTTCGTCCTCTCCCACTCCCCCTGCTTGTGCTCCTCTCTCGCTGGCTGTCTCTCTGTGAAATAAATAAAATCTTAAAAAAAAAAAAAAACAACCCACAAGCCCCATGCATAATTTAAAATTTTCTAGCAGCGACATTAAGGAAAAGCAAACAGGTACGTTTAATTTTAATAATATATTTTATTTAACCCAGAACATCCAAAATATTATCATTTCATGTCATCAACATAGGTAAAGGAGGTATTGAAGACACAGTGCATTTTCTTTTTCTTTTTTGCATCGAGTCTTCAAAACCCAGTGTGCACTTTGCACTCACATCTCAATATGGATGCTGTTTCCATCAGGAGGACTTGATCGATACATAGAGTCCATTACATTTACATACCTGAGTTGCTCCAAATATCCTTGGAGTTTCCTGGTAACTGGAGTATCTGTTTGGAATTTAAGCATGAATGTAAAACGTAAAAACCAGTTCCTCTGTGGTACCAGCCGTGTTTCAGATGCTCAGTAGCCGTGTGTGACCAGTGGCTGGCACGTGGGGCAGGGCAGGCGGAGAACACTTGCTGAAATTTGTGGACTGTTCTGTGGGCCAGCAGGTCTGAATGCAAGCAGTAGGGACGTGGACATGGAGAGTGGAGATAAGAGAAACAGGTTGGAGGGAGTTTTAGGAGGGAGAGCTGTGGATTGTAAGCCCCGAGAGCGGGCATGGTGACCGGGTTTACCGTGCAGGCCAGAACACTGACCACGGACAGGGACGCTATTAATAACTCCACTAGGAGAGCAGGTAAATTGGGACATCTTGTCGCCCTACGTATAGGTCACATGCGGTGCCAGAGGGACTCCCAGGAGCCCCCAGCCTTGGCGCCACTGGGGACAGCACCTCCAAAAACACCCATCCCAGCTCCCAGGACGGGAGCCTTTCTGTGTTAAACCCAAAACAGTCCCAGGAGAAGTGGACAGTGGTCCCTCGAGCAGCGCATGAAGGATAAGCAAGTTCTAGTAGCATCTGTTCGCACAAAGGATTTTCTTAGTCTAAAATTCATATAAAATTTACTGTTTTTTTAAAGTTTTATTTATTTAAGTGATCTCTGCACCCAGTGTGGGGCTTGAACTCACAACCCTGAAATCAAGAGTCCGATGCTCAGGGCCCTTGGTGGCTCAGTCGGTTAAGCGTCTGCCTTTGGCTCAGGTCATGAGCCTTGGGTTCTGGCATCAGACCCCCTGTCGGCCTCCCTGCTCGGTGGGAAACCTGCTTCTCCCTCTGCCCCTCCCCCCGCTTGTGCTCGCTTGCTTTTTCAAATCAATCAGTCTTTTTTCTTTTAAAAGTCAGATGCTCTACTGACTGAGCCAGCCAGGAGCCCCAAAATTAGCCATTTTTAAAGTGAACAATTCAGTGGCATTTAGTGTATTCACAAAATCATGCAACCATTACCTTTGTCTAGTTCCAGAACATTCCATCACTCCCAAAGTAATGCCATCCCCATTAGCCATCAATCCCCGGCCCCCACGAGCCCCCTTCCGTCCGTGGATGGGCCTGTTCTGGACGTGTCACACACGTGGAATCACACTGTGTGGCCTTCTGTGTCTGGTTTCCTCCCTGACCGTCGTGTGGGCGCCTCGCTCCTCATCACGTGGATGGGCCACATTTTATCCGTCCACCTGCTGATAGGGCAGTATTTTCATCCGAACAACTTCAGAGTGCCTCTTCCCTGTCATTTACACAGCTCTGTGACCGCTGTGTGTACTGAGTGTGACTAGAGGCGCTTTTCTGTGTCCTCGAGCTCTGCGTGTCCACAGCAGGTCCCCACGGGACAGGTGCCCGGTCCGTGGCCTCAGTGGGCGCTGCTGTTGTTTCTGTTGCAGTTTGTAAGCAGCTTTCAGAAGACAGAGTTGGAGGCCAGCTGTGTGGGCTGCACCGTGCTAGGTTACAGGTGAGTCAGGGCCTCCTTCGGGTGAAGGAACCCTACTGGACACCCAGGAGATTCCGGAAGATTCCAGTAGGAGCCCTCCCTCTCCAAGGGCTTCTCTCCTACCTGCAGGGCTGGGAATTCCAGTGTCTTTGTGCGTTTCCGGCTACACTTCCTGCTGCGAGCCCTGCAGTCACTGAGTCTGGGCCTGGAGGAAGAGCTGTTGCAGCAGGGACTCCGAGCAAGGCTGCAGGGGCACGGCGTCCCCCTGGCTGCCCATGGCACCATTGTGTCCGCCGAGCTCACAGGTAAGTAGGCAACCGCCGCTGAAAGAATTAGGAGGCGGCTGTGGGAGGCATTTGAAAGTTGCCTTAAACTTCAGGTTTTCAGTAGTTGCTCCCTCTGATGGAAAGTGCAGGATGCTTTACCCTCAGTGTACAGAACAGGTGATAGCAACCTGTAGACAGCCGGAGCGTAAATGCTTTTGTCTCTGCAGCCCACTGGATCTCGGTTGTAACAGGAAGGTTAAAGACCGTACATAAACAAATGCGCACAGTTGGGTATTGATAAAACTTTATTTACACAATCAGATGGTGGGCTGCATTTAGCCCACAGCCATTGTTCGCCAACTCGGGTATAGGAATAAGAGTAAATGCTGTGCCCTAAGATCTGATGATGCAGCTTCCGTATCGTGTCCCCAAACTTCACATGAAATTTGATGATGTGGGGCATTGGGATCTGAGAGCCAGACGTGAGTTCAGCGTGTCATCACGTTAGGGACTGATTGCCTTGCCCTTGCCCTACAGGACATTCACGGTCCTCCGCCTACCCTGACACGCTAGTTGTCTCAGTAACCTTTATATCAGTGCGTCTAATTGAGTTCTCCTTGGTTTGCCGCCTGCATGGCCCACTAAGGTGACCACCGGCCCCATGTGGCTCTAGAGCACAGGTCACGCAGACAATGAGACGGAGCGAGAGATTGTTTCATTTTTCATCTTCAATTGATTGAAGTTAGAATTTGAGTGGCTCCCGTGGTAGACTGCAGCTCTCAGCTTTGCCGTCCAGTGTTTTCAAAGAACTACAGAACTTGGTAGACTGCGGCTCTCAGCTTTGCCGTCCAGTGTTTTCAAAGAACTACGGAATCAGCTTGTGTCTTGTCTGTTTCACTGCAGGAAGCCAGAAAGGGCCACTGACAGAAAGAGACTTAAAATCAGGTATGTCTTGCCCTCTCCCATGGAGCTCCCTGCCCTCTGCAGGGTTTCTCTGATTGCAGCCAGTATACAGAGGAATCCCTCAAATGCAGGAAATGCTGCTTTTGCACACCAGTCTCCTCCGGGGGGCTGGGCGGGGATAGTTTCATAGCCCTGTGTGGGCAAAGGACTTAAAGATGAGACACTTTGGATTTCACGTGGCCAAACATGATTGAGAGAAAACATTATCCATCTTTTTTGAAGAGTTGTGAAAATCTGTTAAGAGACAGTTTAGAAAAAGAAGAAAGAGTGAATGCCACACAGAGTCCTCAGCTAGGTGATCCAGACCCCAGGGGTTGCTGGGCAGTGTCCGGGGACATCTGTGGTTGTAATGAGTGGGGGCTCCTGGTTTCAAGCGTGTAGGACCAGGAGTGCTGTTCAACCCCCACAGAGAACAGTCCGGCCCCAAATGTGAACTGTATACTTAAAACAGTTAGCATGGTAAATTTTATGTTGTATATGTTTTACCAAAACGTGAGAAGCTCAGTTTCACCTTGCAAATGCCCAGCGGACAGCTAGAAGAGTGTGGGTGCTGGAAGATGTGGACATGCACGTGGTATGCAGGCTACGCCCTGGGCTTCGTGCTGACCGGCATTCTTGTGCTCTGTGCCCGTACTAATTCCGAGTAAATTGTTTCAGAAACGTTCAGGGCTAAAAAAGTAAAAAAACAGGTGTTTTCCATGCTCTAGAGACTCTGTGTGGACATCTTGCTGCAGCCGGGAGAGATGGAGTGGGATCAAAAACTTGGTTCTTTTCTGGGGCGCCTGGGTGGCACAGCGGTTAAGCGTCTGCCTTCGGCTCAGGGCGTGATCCCGGCGTTATGGGATCGAGCCCCACATCAGGCTCCTCTGCTGTGAGCCTGCTTCTTCCTCCCACTCCCCCTGCTTGTGTTCCCTCTCTCGCTGTCTGTCTCTATCTCTGTCAAGTAAATAAATAAAAAAATCTTTAAAAAAAAAAAAAACAACAAAAAAACAAAAAAACTTGGTTCTTTTCTGCCCTCAGGTCGCTGTCCGGGGAACACCTTTTCCTGCCGGAACAGCCAGTGTGTGACCAAAGTGAACCCGGAGTGTGATGACAGAGTGGACTGCTCCGATGGATCTGACGAGGCTCACTGTGGTCAGTCTCCCACATGGCTGGTTTCTGGCCCATGTCCCCTTTCCAGGGTCAGCTGCTGGCTCTGCTCTCTGGCCCACTGTGCACATTACATATGGGCATCCGGGCCCGGTATTCACTGGAGCTGGGCTGAGAAAAGTGGGGGGGGGGCACCCATGATAAGGCTGAACAGACAGGTCCTCACCAAACTGGGGGAAACCTCAAATGCCAGGAACTGGACCTCTGTCCTCTATGCAGTGGGATTTGAGGAAGGGAATCTTATGAAATGCTGTAAGAGTAGCCAGCGTTTTCTAGCGATGCTAGCCCATGCAGTAGTAAGAGCTGCGTTTACGTGTGGAAAGGAAGAGGGAAGACAGAATTTGCAGTGGATGTGATTGTCTGTATAAATGAATTAATAAATTAACTAGCCAGCTGTTAGAAAATAAGACTGTTCAACACCGAGAGGAATGTAAGATAAACATCGACACGTACAAAAGCTATTGCTGTGCTTCATACAAGTCACAACGGACAAGAGGGTAAAAGGCAAGAGCCCCGCTGTGACCAAGAGCAACAGCACATAAACGTTACACAGAATTATAAAACCTCACCAAGGAACACAAGAGTGCACCGAAAAAGCTGAGACACAGCATTCCACGGAAAGGTGTATGTATAAGAATCATGAAACTTGCAAGTACATGGTGAAGGAGACATTCGTAGCACATGGCACCAGGATGTGAGACGATCTGTGGAGGCTGACTGAAATGGGCGGCTTGGTCGGGTCTGCAAGGCCCCCTCAGGGTCAGTGATTCACTGGGAAGACTCACAAAATCAGGTGTTCTCTGCATGATTACAGCTTCTCCCCACGGAAAGGTCATCAAAGGAAAAGGCGCACAGGGCAGAGTGTGGGCAAGACCGGAGGAGAGCCAGCTTCCCGCTGCCCTCTCCCAGGGGAGTGCTGTGGACAGCCCTGCACTGACTGTCCCCGCAGCAGCAGGTGACAACACACACAAGGTGTTCCCACCAGGGCAGCTCGCCGAGCCTTGGTGTCCAGGGTCTGCCCTGGGGGTTGCTCACATGGCCACGAAACACCAGCGCAGCTCACTTGATATAGGAGAGTCCCAGAGCTGCCAGAACAAAGTGATGTAAACGGAGTGGCCAAAACAGCGGAAACGTCCCCTGTCACAATGCCGGAGGCTGGAGGCCTGAGTTCAAGGTGTCCGAGGGTCTGGATCCCCCTGAGCTGGTGGAGAAGCTGTTACCTGCTTCTCTCCCAGCTTCTGGGGTTTGTTGGATGCCTGGAATTTCTTGGCTTGTAGGGGTGTCATCCAGATCTCTGCTGTCATGTTGACACAGCATTCTCCCCGTGTGTGTGTCTGTGTCCAAATTTCCCCCTTGCAGGAGGACACCCACCAGTCATTGGGTTTAGGGCCCTCACTCATGACTTTGTGTTAATTTATCATCTGTGAAGACTCTATTTCCAAATAAATCACAGTCACAGGTACTGGGGGTTAAAACTTCAACACCTTTTCGGGGGTCACAGCTCAGCCCATAACACTTAGTTTGCGGCCCCTCCCCAAAGGTCAAGCAGATACCACGTGGCCCAAGTCCATCAGTCAGTCACACTGTAGCATAAACTTTCTGGGTGACCTAATGCCCCAGACAGACAAACCTGCTCTTATCACACAACATTCCAGGGGCTTAGAGATTTCCTCCCAGGAGGTGGTCAAGGGCCAGACTTTCTTGGAAACGTGCGCTGTTTGGAAAGCCCGGGCCTGCCAAAGTTCACTGTTTACTGCACGGCAACACACCCTCCAGTAGAGACAACAAAAGGAGGGGCCCGTGGTGAGAAGGAAAAGGAGGAAAACGCCCACCAGGCAGCTAGAAACACAAGAAAGCGAGGCGTGAAGTCTTTGGTTTATGAGTTAGCACGACCCCAAATCAAGTCCAAGGGTGAAGTTCCCACCCGCACCTAGCCTTTGGCCATGAACCATGCGATAGATGTAATATGGCGAAGGGTAGGTTGCGTGAAGGCCACCCGTGCTCGAGGCAGAGAAAGCGTTCCTGGTCGGAAGTGTTCTCTGCCGCTCCCTGGTGCGTGCGGCCTTGGGTGTTGGACCTCTGTCGGGAAGCTGGAGATGGGGTAGGGGGGACCGGGGAGACCCTGAAGGAGTCAGCAAAGCCGAGTGCAAGGGAGCTAGAGCACGTCTTTGAACGAGAGGAACACGGGGTGAAGAGATTCCTCATGGACATGCGGGGAGCACAGTCATGGGCCTGCCTTCTGGGGCTCCTGGTTGGTGGCATCTGTGTCTTGCAGACTGCGGTCTACAGCCTGGCTGGAAGACAGCGGGCCGGATCGTGGGCGGCGTGGAAGCGTCCCCCGGGGAGTTCCCGTGGCAAGTCAGCCTTCGAGAAAACAACGAACACTTCTGTGGGGCTGCTGTCATTGGGGCCCGGTGGCTGGTGTCTGCGGCCCACTGCTTCAACGGGTGAGCCCTGCATCCCTTGGTGTCGCCCTCCTTCCCACTCTGGGAGCACCGCCTTTCCTGGCGTCCTCAGAGCCACTTCGGAGCTCTCCTCTGCCCCTTTCCTTCTTTCTCTTTTGCTGAATCTGACTGTGGTCTTGTTTATGTTTTAAATCATGGCAACATACACATAACGTGAACGTACCACTTTAATCATTACAGTCCCGTGACATGAAGCACACTCACGCCGTCCTGCAGCCACCCCACCCTCGGCTCCAGAACGTTCCGTCTCCCCACACAGAGACTCTGTCCCCAGGGAGCACGGAGTCCCCAGCCCCTGCCCCAGCCCTGGCTCCCCCAGCTCCTCTCTGTGAGGAGGGGACTCCTCTGGGGACCTCCTGGGAGTGGGGTCCTGCGGGATGGTGTCCTTCTGGGTCTGGCTGCTCTCGCTGAGCACAGTGTCCTCGGGGTCCGTCCATGTCGTGGCAGGTGTCAGGGTCCTTCCTCTCTTCTTCAGGCTGAATGATGACCCTCCGTTACGTGGCTTTGCCACGTTCTGTGCATCCACTCCTCCGTTGACCGGTGTGGGTTGTTCCTACCCCTTGGCTGCTGCGAATCCCGCCGCTGTGAACAGGGCTGTGCAAGGCTCTCTTCAGGACCCTCTGCATTCTTGAGCTACACACCCACGAGTGGGACTGCTGGGTCATTGGGTAGTTCCATGCTTGACCCTTTGAGGACCCTCCATACAGCGTCCCACGGGGGCGGCACCGTTTCCTGTCACCGCCAGCTGTGCGGGAGGCTCCATGTTCTCCACATCCTCACCGGCACTTGTGTCTACCATTCTGATTTGAGCCATCCTAGAGAGGTCGCACTGTGGTCGTGATTTGTGTTCCCTGATGGCCAGTGACATGGAGCATCCATTTGTAGGTCTTCAGAGAAATGTCTGTTCATGTCCTTCGCCCATTTTTGAACCGGGTTGTTGTCTGCTGTTGTTGAGGATGGTCAGAATCTTTAATAAACCAGAGTGGCTGATCCCAGAGTGGAGTTGGTCTTAGGTGGCGGAAGGTTCTAGAAGCCTCTGCACCAGGCATTGCTTTTGGTTGCGCAGTCTTCAGAGTCCTGGGGAGAGGGCAGGGCAGCAGCAGCCTGGGCTCCTCACAGAGACCGTTGCCTACCGACTGCCCCATGGTTTGGTATGTTAACAGCCCGTGGGAGGCTGGTGAGCCCCGAGTGCACCCTGCTGTCTGCCTCGGGGTGACGGTCTGGGGGAAAGAGGTAAGAAACGGACAACTCAGGACCGTGGGAGTTGGGAGCTTTCCACTTTAGGTTTTATTCCTCCCATACGTTATTATGACAGCGTTTAAGCAGATAGAAGAGGAAGAAACCGTACAGCCAACACCTGTGTTACCTCTCCCCTGATCTCGGCCAGCGTTCGAGTTGCCGCTCGCGCTCGCTCCTGCTGCCTGCATCCGTGTCGGGACCTGTACACACATCAGTGCAGGCACCTTTCTTTGCCAGGCCCTTCGATGTTATCCCCTCTGACTCGGCTGCACACGTTTGCACAAATGAGGGACGGTCCCCCGCAGGCCTGCACCGCCGAGGATCGGCCGCATGCTGCCCGCCAGCGTCCGTCCACCCACATATGACTCCCCCAGTTGTCCCGAGGGCCTGTTATAGCTATCTTTGTTTTTTCTCTTTTCTTCTGATATAATAGAGATGACATAAACTTTATCACGTGAACCATTTTTAAGGCAATAAGAGTTTGGGCCTTGAGCTTAGCAGAATGGTCCATAAAGATGCCGGGAGAGGGTGGGCAAAGGGGATAGACTTCGTGAAACACAGCCCAGCCTTGTCCAGTGTTTCTGCCGGGAAGTGCGCTGTTCCGCTGACTGTCCGTGGGTCCCAGGAGGCGCATCGGAGGGCCGGGATTAGGGTGAAGAGAGCGAGGCACTCGCCTGGGAGGGCAAAATGCAGGGGGTCGCCCGATACAGTCATTGTGACAAGTGACACCTTCATGTCATGTTGCAAAAAAATCAAAATGAGTGCAAAGAAAAAATCAACAACGACCAGAACATGCAGTTCTGAAATCGAGACCAGACCTGACAGGCCAGGGCTCAGGGAGGGCGAGGGAGGTGAGTGGGGCCGGTGCAGGATGCCCCCGTGCTGACGTCGGACGTCCCTGCTTTGTTCGCCGCGGCCCTAGGTGTTTTGCAGCCCGGTCTGTGGTTTCTGGGCCCCCTTAGCGTTTTGTACCCGGGTTTGTCCTCACCTAGAGTGTTGCTGATTGTCGGTACAGGATAGATTTCCTTTGCTTTTACGTTCGTTGTTGACAGCGTTGCGTGCAAATATCAGTTGTGAGGACTGGGTTTCGGGGTGCCCCCTTAACGTTCGGCCCCATGACTGCCTCCCTCGCCTCCCTCTGCCGCCTGTCCCAGGGGTGGGCCTCTGAGCCGTGGTCTGTCTGTCCTGCAGGTTCCAAGACCCAAGAGAGTGGGTGGCATATGCGGGCACAACGTTCCTGAGCGGCGCGGAGGCCAGCACGGTGCGGGCGCGCGTGGCCCGCATCACCCTGCACCCGCGGTACAACCCCGACACGGCGGACTTCGACGTGGCGGTGCTGCAGCTGCACAGCCCCCTGCCCTTCGGCAGGCACGTCCAGCCCGTGTGCCTCCCCGCCGCCACGCACGTCTTCCCGCCGCGGAGGAAGTGCCTGATCTCCGGCTGGGGCTACCTCAGGGAGGACTTCCGTAAGTGCCTGCCCGCGGCTGGCCCGAGCGCAGGGAGGTCCCGGCACGGAGCTTCCGCTGTCCTGGGGTCCCGCGCTCACCAGCGCTCCTGCGCCATGACTTTGTCCATAGCCCCGATGGTCCTCGCGGCGATCTTGCGGTCATCGGCGCCCACGCGAGGAGCGTGCTTGTGGCCGAGACCGGACGGGGCAGCGTGCCGCCTCATTGTCTCACCTCCCACCAGAAACCAGTGTCCTTTGCATTTTTGTGCTTTCTGAGGGCGATTTCTAAAAGGGCTCCTAGAGCAGAGTTGGGGTGCCGGCCGGCGTTCCTAAACGCAGGAAGGCTGGGGTGTGTCTGGTGAGGGAACATGCGTTAGGTACGCTGCCCTGCGCGGTGAGCGGCGGTGCCGTTGGCCCGCGTGCAGGTGAAGGAGTCGGTGGCGTGCATTAACTCTGGCGCGTTTAGACGGAAGCACACCTAACACGAGGTTACCTATTGGTCAGTTCTCGAAAATGTTGGGACCAGAGGCTCATAGGAACCTGTCCCGTGATCCCCAGGAGCCATGCTTCCTACTCACTAATTTGGCGTTCGTGGTGACTTCACAGAACAGAACTGCCTCGGGTGAGAGCCAACTGTCATGTGACGGGATGTCGTGGGGAAACCGAGTTGGGCCGGGAGACAGCTGTAGGGAAAGCCCCAGGACAGGGACACCTCCACTCCGAGCTGGCGGAGGATGCACAGCATCAGGGAACAGGAGGGCGTCCTGCAGCGAGAATTCCTGTCGTCACGGAAAGTTCTGACTGACACCGTCTAGACCATTCTAGAGCAAACTCCAACACAGTAGCCACTAGCCACAGGACAGCTCACCTGTTTTCATGGACAGGGCATGGGAGTGGGGGCAGCTCTGCCCTATGTAAAGGGCCTGGGGATCCGACGTGGCTGACCTCCCTCGCAGGGCCCGCTGCCTGTGTCCTAGGGTTTTCAGGGCTCTTTCTACCCGATGTGAAGGAAAGAATGCTTTATGCCTTCTGACAAGGAAAGGTATTGGCCACATGGACCTAATTAGGAGGGAAGATGGTCCAGACACATTCGAGCCTCCCCAGCTCACCGAGTGCGGGTCCAGGGACTGGGCAGCGAGCAGGACAGCCTCCCCGCGTGGGGGTCAGCGCCAGCGGGAGCATTTTCCTTGGGACGGCTGTGCGTTCCTAAGTTTGTGTCACCTGCTGCAGAAGCCTCCAGCCCCCTGCGGCGTGGCCTGTGTGGCTGAGAAACTGAGTTGTACGTTTTATTGCACTTGAACCCAATTAGATCAGCATTTAGTAGCCATGTGTGGCTAGCGGCTACTGCTCTGGACAGCACAGCTCTAGAGGGAAGTAGGTCGTAAAGATGGCAGACGAGGACGAAGCCAGTGGAGGAAAGTAAGGTAGGGATGGAGGTGGGGGCCGTAGCTTTAAGCAGGTGGGCAGGAGGGAGATGAGAAAGGAGATGAGGGAGGAAGGTTCTGTAGGGACAGCAGTCCAGGCAGTTGGAACAGCATGTGCCAAGGCCCTGGGGTAGGCAGTCAAACATTTTGTTTGAGCCAGGGGGCGGGGGGCTCACACTGGAAGATTTGAGGAGGGGGCAACATAATGTGAATTCACGTTTAGCAGAGATGAACCGTAGCTCAGTCAATGTCGGGTTAAGGAAAGCTTTCCGCAGAGGAGCACGAGAAGAGCGGCAGAGACCTGAGGGGAGGCTCAGGCAGAGCGGTTTTCGGAGGGGAGATGAGGTGTGAACTTGGATGCCCGTCTGCTGTCTGGGCCGGAAGGTTACTGGCAGGTATTTGTAGAGCGCGGCCGGGCGCTGCAAGTCCCCTCCTGGCGGGGGACGCAGGGTCAGAGTGGACACGCCCCACAGCCTCCAGGCTCATCCTGCTGGTCTCTCCCTGTCCTGGGCAGTGGTGAAGCCAGAGACGCTGCAGAAAGCCACCGTGCAGCTGCTGGACCAGGGCCTGTGTGCCAGCCTGTACGGCCACTCGCTCACCGACAGGATGCTGTGTGCCGGCTACCTGGACGGGAAGGTGGACTCCTGCCAGGTGAGCCCCGTGGCCCACACCTGCCCTGGGCCCCGGGGAACGGGGTGCTCACGGCTTCCGGTCCAACACCGAGATGTCCCCTGCTGGACTATGCACGGCTGTGGATTTCCTGCGTTTTAGTTCATCCCCTTGGTCTCATGTCTAAAGCTGGATGGGGAGAAGGTGGGGAGAGAGCGCTGCACGTGCTCAGGGAGCCATACCCAAACGAGCCTGGAGAAAGCATCGGGAGAAGATGGGGGGGAGCTTGTGTCTGAGAATGTGAGCGTCCCAAAAGGGGAAGGACAGCAAGACAGGAGTGCAAGAGCCTCCAGGAAAGGCTGCAGCCGTCCTGTTTGCCTAGGCGAGCGGTGACCCCCACAGACCTCGTGGGATAAGGAGAGGAGGGGGTGTTTATCTGGGGTGGGTCTTCAGCTGTCCCCGGTGGAATTGGAAGAGATCTTAGACACTCTGTTGAGTTTTTACAGAAGAGAAAGCAGGTTCTGAGGTGCAGACTGTCGGCCTACCTCTGTTTCGTGAGCTCGTGGGCAGACAGGTCTCAGAATCCCTGGTGGGACTCCTTCTCTGACTCTGCAGCTCCGGGACTGGGGCTGGCTGCGGCCCGGAGCCCCGGCCCCCCGCGAAGGCGTGCCTTTGTCTCCTAGGGAGACTCAGGAGGCCCCCTGGTCTGCGAGGAGCCCTCCGGCAGGTTCTTCCTGGCTGGCATCGTGAGCTGGGGGATTGGCTGTGCAGAAGCCCGGCGTCCCGGTGTCTATGCCCGTGTGACCAGGCTTCGGGACTGGATCCTAGAGGCCATCACTGTGGCGAGCAAGCCTCTGGCCCCCACCACGGCTCCCACCTCCGCCATCCCCAGCATTGCCTGGCCCACCAGTCCTCAGAGCCCAGTGGTCCACACCCCTGCCAGACCCACGCAGGGCCCCAGCACGGCGCCTCCTGACTCAGTGACCGCCTCTAGGCCACAAGGTATTTGCTGGGGGCACAGGCAGGCATAGGTGTCCACTCCCTACAGGATTGGATCGATTGGTACTGGGGAGCGGATGGGTGATGGGCTAGTGATGTCTGCCATGGGCACAGGCGAAGGCACCCTGGCACCCTTCAGACTGCATGGCCAAGTCAGGCGGTGCACGGGGGCGTATATGCAATGTCCTCACAGCTAGTGACTTCGAGCTGTCCCACTCGGGGGTCCTTCCAGACACCACCCCCATAACTGTACACACACAGACATTTTAATATCCAAGAAATCTCCAAGAAACTGCATTTCTTCTTTTTTTCCCCAATTTTTTCTGCACACGTTTGCATGCTTCCTTTTCCATGAGAAGAGCAAGATCGGCTTATCTGCTTTTTTAATTTTTATTTTATTTTTGATTGCCATGTCAAACACATAAAATGGGCCATCCTACACTTTCTTGCGTGTCCAGGTCAGTCGTGTTATGTTCACCTTGTGCAACGAGTCTCCAGAACTTTCCATCCCACAAACCTGAAGCTCTGTGCCCACTACACACGTTTGTCCCGCCTCCCCCGCCCCCACCCACCCTCAGCCGCCTCCGCGTCTGTGACCGGCCGGCAGGAGCCCAGTCACGTCGGTCCTGTTGTGACGGGCGTGTTTCACCTGAGTGTCGAGAGTTACAGCTGGCCTTAGGGAGAGTGCGTATCCTCACGCGTCCACGCTGCGAATCTTCCCACGCAGGGACAGGGCGTGTGTCTCCGCCTTCATTTGTGCATCTCTTCGCGGGGTGTTTGCTTCCATGAGTGGCCTGGTTCTTGTTGACTGTGGCGGACCCATGGCAGACGGGAGATTTCTGCTGTATTCTCAACTAGTTTGCGGCCAGACGGCTCACGGAGTTGCCTCCCCTGAGCGGTTCGGAGAGCAGGCTGGGCGGGGCCAGCCGCGAAGGTTCAGGACGCGCCCTCCCCCTGCTTCCTTCCCCATCGCTAGCTCTTCCGTGGAATGTTCCGGCAACATCGAGGGATGGTCACGCAGGCACTCCTGCCTGGGGCACCTCCGTGGCTTTGGCGCTGGGGAGCTGCCTTAATTACGGCCTGGGGCCGGGCCACGGAGACAGGGTCTCTGGACACAGCAGTCTGTATGTCTGTCTGTCTTCTGTGGTCTCCAAGGACCCAGATCGGATGCCAGCCCTCCTTCATGGGCCCCCAGACCCACGATGCTGGGCCTGTTGGAGCTCTGGCTCATTTAAATGTCAGCTACCCCCCACCCCGGTCCCCAAATCCCGCAGTGCCTGGTTCCCATGGGTCCTCCCTCACGTGCTCCTCCTTGCAGTGAGCCTGTCAGCCCTACCTTGCAGGCCACAGGTCTGTGTCTGGCGGGCTCAGGCCAACGGGGCCAGGGCACTCTATGACTGTCGTCTTTGGAACCCGCCTGCCCCTGCTGCGCCACATCCTTGGTGACCTTAGGTCACCATTAGGCCTCAGTTTCTTCATCTGTATAACGGGCAGGCAGCGCTCTGGTGTCCGGGAACCACAGTGCTCCCGCTCTGGGTGGGCGGAGATGCCAGGACCCTCCTCTCTCATTCCTCGCAGAGTGCGGGGCCAGGCCCGCCATGGAGAAGCCCACGCGGATCGTGGGCGGGCTGGGAGCCGCCTCGGGGGAGGTGCCCTGGCAGGTCAGCCTGAAGGAAGGTTCCCGGCACTTCTGCGGCGCGACTGTGGTGGGCGACCGCTGGCTGCTGTCGGCTGCCCACTGCTTCAACCAGTAAGGCCCACCCCAGCCCCGAGCGCCGCGCAGCCGCCCTCTGTCGCCGGGTGCCCCAGGCGTCCCGCCACTGTGTGCTGGGGTGGCCCTGGGTTCGAGGACAGGGGTCTGAATGTCCAGCCACAAACCAGAGAGGGCGCAGGCAGAAGTAAGGGTTCGGGGGCCCAGCTTGGGCTGCAGCTCCTGGGAGGGGGAGTCTGCGGAACTGACCTTTGGGGACAGGGAGGGGCTAGCTAGAGGAGGGGACAAGGGCTCCTTCCCCTGGGCTCCAAGCATCTGCGTTTCATGTCCCTAAAGCGCCAGGGGCCTCTCATGCCGTGGGGCCAGCTCACTCTTGTTACAGCCGAAGGGAAGGAGGGCTCCCTGCCTTGCCCCGCCCCCCAGCCTGGGACCACTGTTGGGGAGCAGCCGTGTGGCCCCTTTGTCCTCCTGGCGCCCCTCCCCAGAGTGGGGGCGGCTCTGCCCGGCTTCCTGGGGGCAGGGGGGCGCCGGCAGGGTATCTGATCGGCCCCTCGTCGGCAGCACGAAGGTGGAGCTGGTACGGGCCCACCTGGGCACCGCGTCCCTCACGGGCATCGGCGGAACCCCGGTGAAGATGGGTCTCAGGAGGGCGGTGCTGCACCCCCAGTACGACCCCGGCACCCTGGACTTCGACGTGGCCGTCCTGGAGCTGGCCAGGCCCCTGAGTTTCAGCACGAATATCCAGCCCGTGTGCCTGCCCCTGGCCATCCAGAAGTTCCCTGTTGGCCACAAGTGCATGATCTCTGGATGGGGTAGCACGCAGGAGGGCAACGGTGAGCTCCCGGCCGGGGTCTCTGGTCCGCTCCTCCAGGGCCCACAGACGCCCGCCCACGGGCGCAGCGCAGCTGCGTTTTCAGTTGTCATTGGCCCACAGCCCTGCCCGTTTGTTTAGAGCCAGTCCCCGGGGCCCTCCTGCTGCGAGAGCATGTGCTCCGTGGCTCTTTGTAGAGAAACTCCGGAGACACTTGTGCTGTACCCTTCGGAGCCCCCCAAAGTTCATGTTAGCTTTGGAGCCGCAGAGTGGTCTCCTTGCAGGTCACCCACGGCGCTAGGGTGTCTGCGGGGGGACGGTGGTGAAAGTCTCGGGCGTGAGTAGGGGCCTAGGGTCGGCCCTCTCGCTACGTGACTCGATACGAGTCCCTGCAACCCTGTGGGACTTGGGTTCTTCGCCCGTCGGTCAGGGATGGCGCCTCCCTCTCGGGGTTGCTGGCAGCTGAACCCATGTGGTGGGGGGTCTCCTCTGCTCGCAGCCACCAAGCCTGACATTCTGCAGAGAGCATCCGTGGGCATCATAGACCAGAAGGCCTGCAGCGCTCTCTACAACTTCTCACTCACGGACCGGATGCTCTGCGCGGGCTTCCTGGAGGGCAAGGTCGACTCCTGCCAGGTGAGCGTCCGCCCAGGGGTCCACACCCTCGCCCTGGCCAGCCCCCTCATTCTTGTTCCGGTCTAGGCTTCCGAAGCGCTCAGCGGGTACACAGAGACAGAAGCAGGATGGTCAGTGCGACACGGCGAACGGGGGAGCCTGGGGAGACTGGTGTCTTTAATGTTGGTTTAGGGTACGTTCTCTCCAGGCCGGAGGGGAGGCAGCGGTTCGTGTGTGGTGGGCGCAGGCGGAGTACAGACTCGCCGATTCGGACAGACAGCACAGCTGCGCTCACTGGAGGAGAAGCCGGTCACAGGTTGTGACGTCCCGCAGGGCGGCGGGTAGGCGCCTGAGCCGTGGCCCCCTCTTAGGGGAGAGCTGGCTCCGAAGCCACGCTGGGAGAGCCAGAGAAATCCATGGGTGGAGAGGTTTACCGGCCAGACGCAAAACCCTCAGTAACTGCTGGCGGGTTAGCTCCGGGAACGTGTTAGCGGGGAAGGAGTCAAGCACGGTGGGCCTGTCTCCTAAAAAGGCGGGTCCGACCCAGGAGAAGCCAGTACCATCGGTCATCACTTTAGTGATCGAAAGGGAGAAAGGGCATCATCTCCAAAACCACAGAAAAAGGCATTTGATAATTTTTTTTAAGATGTATTTATTTTAGAGAGAGAGCTGGGGGGACAGAGGGAGCATCTCAGGCCGACTTCCTCCTGAGTGTGGAGCCCGACGCGGCTAGATCTCATGACCCTGAGGTCCTGGCCTGAGCCGAAACCAAGAGTCAGTGGTCCAACCGACTGCACCATCCCGACGCCCTGCATCTGATCGTTTGTAACAACCATTTCCAACCACGCTTTTAAAAACCGTAGCCGTATGAGGGAGAGAACAGAAATGCACAGCACTCATCGTGCTTGTGGCGAGACAGCAGCTTTCGGTCAGACACAGGGAAGGCTGCCTGCTGTTGCCAAGCGTGTCTGGAGAACACAGAAGGTCAAGAAACGAGGAAGGAGGGGCACCTGGGTGGCACAGCGGTTGAGCGTCTCCCTTCGGCTCAGGGCGTGATCCCGGCGTTATGGGATCAAGCCCCACATCAGGCTCCTCCGCTGGGAGCCTGCTTCTTCCTTCTCCCACTCCCCCTGCTTGTGTTCCCTCTCTCGCTGGCTGTCTCTATCTCTGTCGAATAAATAAATAAAAAATCTTTAAAAAAAAAAAAAAAAAAAGAAATGAGGAAGGAGACGTGGGCATCTGTAACGGAGACAAAGCCGCCGTCGGCAGCAACAGGACTGACCGCCAAAAAAGGGAGAAAATAAACCAGAAACACGCCACCAACGGAGAAACAGTCAAGACGCCTAAGACCACAATAGCGTGGCCCGACGCGAGAGCATCGTACGAGGTCAGGAACGTTTCCTTTTCCAGCAAAAGTCCGCATCCTAGAAAAAGGGATCCCACTGACAGCGGGAACAACGTCTGTCTCGTGTCCAGAAGTAAACTCTAGAAGACGTGCAGGGTTTTCGTGGAGAAAACCTTTAAACTCTGAAGAAAACAAAAAGGTCTGAATGACTGGAAAACTGCCCCGGACTGATGGGTGGGAAGCCTCGATATTACGAAGACCGTGTCTCCCCATTTTCTCTGTAAGTGCGATTCCAGGCAAAATTCCCCTAGCATTCGCCACAACACTGGGCAAGCCGGCTTCAGAGTTCCCGCAGAAGAGCAAAAGGATGACACGGGACAAGGCAAGATAACTCCGAGAAGAAGTGGGCATGTGTGTACGCCCAGGAACGAAGCCCAGAACAGACCGAAGTGTTGGTAACCCAATTTCTGCGTCAGCAGCGGCCAGGACCTGAAGCAGCAATTGTGCACTGGGCCTGCCCTTGGGAAGGACTGTCTGCTCTCCCAGCAGGAGCTCGGGGCCTCGGGGGGCCTGGAGGATCCACTCTCCAGGGGAGCACTCACGTGGGCTCAGCAGGGCTGTGGACCCCAGGGCTTCCTCGCGACCTGGCGGCTGGCTTCCAAGTGCGGACGTCCCAAGAGAACGTGCAGAAGCTGTGTCTCCCTTGGAAGTCACGCCCAGTGACGCCTCCGAGGCCGCCAGCCTGCCCCCATCTGCGGGGAGGGCCACCCAAGTCCCGTGAGGCGGGCGGTGGGGGTGCCGTGACCTTTGGAAAATGCAGTCTGTCCTGCAAAGCGATCAAACAGCAGTGGAACAGAACCCAGACAACCAACAAACAAGGAGATCAGGAAACAAGCAGCACACGCAACCGAAGGAACCTTCCCCTCAGTCTACAGTTCCCAGCTCAGAGGCCCACGGGGCGCCGGGTCCCCAGAGAGGAGTGGGACGCCGGAAGGGATCTTCCAGGGGTGGGGAGAGGGAGAAGCCTCAGAAGCCCATACAGCAGACATGCACGGACACCTCAGGAAGAGAGAAGCCAGTCGGGGTCCTGGGCTTCCGGACGAGGCCGCTCGGGGAGAGCAGGGGAGGTGAGACAGCCAGCCGGAAGGGAGCGCGGGACGCCAGACGCGAGAAAGACGCACGCTCTCGCCCCAGACGGGACACGATGTCCGCAGTGTCCACAGCGAGTTGGGACACAGAAAGCGCCCGGACTTCAGTCATAACCCCCAGAGGTACTGCTGAAAGATGACAGCACAATGCGTCCGCAGGCACAGCGGACAGAGGTGGGGTAAACACCAGCCCTGGAGCCTCGCTGGTGCAGGAACGCTCCCGCTCCGCCACCCCAGGCGAGCAACGCCACCTCTCTGGGCCTCCGAGTCCCACCCGTAACTCGGGCTCGTAGTAATACGATCTTCCAGGACGGCAGTGACAACAGTGCCTGCGTAGACGCTTCTGTGTTGACGTCAGATCCGTTACATGCTGTGTATTTTATCTGTTATTCTGTAGGTAACTGATGGATCTGTGATAGTCAGCGTGTCATCTTGACACTGCTGAGCACGGCCAGCTACAAAATGTTACATAGAACCTCTTTCTATGAATTTTAAAGATAACACTGCATACTTTCTAAAATCACAAAATTAGCATAAAAGCGTAGTGGGCACACCCCAAACTCCTGAATTGTCAGCCCCTGGGGCACTGGGGCCCCAGGACCAGGGGCAGGGCTAACGGAACGCCCCAAAGCCTGGCGCTGTGAAACAGCCATTTCACTACCGTCACGGATCGCACGGCCTGGAGGCTGCAGTGGGGCCCAGCGGGGCTGGCGTGTGTGTTCCACGCAGGGCGGCCTCCGCTGGGACGGTTCAGAGGCTCGTGTGCCAGCAGCATCCGCAGGCGTTTCTCCTCGCACACCTGGTGCCGGTTGTGGGCGAGGGTCCCAGCTGCACCCTACACGGGCCTCCCCACCGGGCCTCCGCCTGGGCTCATTTTGGCCCCCTCGAAACGCGGTCGCGGGCTTCCAAGAGCCAGTAGCTCAAGGGAGCGGCCTGGAAGCACGTGGTATCTGCATGACCTTGCTTTGGAAGTCGCCTGGCACCACTGTCCCCAGAGCCGGGGGGTGAAGGCTGTTGCAGAGGTCAGCCCAGGTCCCAGGGCAGAGACAGAGCGCCCCCCACCTGCGGGAGGAGGGCCAAGGTCGTGGGGTGCAAAGAGCAGGTGGGCCGAGAGACGCTCTCCTGCCATCGTTGGGGGGACAGTCGGCTACGTGGCCTAAGCTTTGTGGTAACGTTGCCGATTCTTAAAGGAAAGCCCTATGTCGCTGGCGCGATTCCTCTGAACGCACAGAAAGAGGCTGGTGGCTAGCAAGCCGCGACCCGTTCTAGGCCGTGGGCATCTCCGTGACGGTCATCATTGTATTCAGAGTTTTCTGCATTTTTTTCTTACGTCTCCAAAACAAAAGAAAGAGTGACTGAAGCTCAGAGAGAAGTGACTTGATCAAGGTCACGTAAGGTCACACTGCGGGGCCTGAAGCCAGGTCTCCTGAGGCCCCCGCTGCACTGATGCGGGAACGTGGGAGCGCCTGGCAGGGCCATGCGGAGAATGTGCCCGCGTGGTCACAGCCAGCTCGTTCCTCGGTTTCCCCGTTGTACGGAGAAAGAACTGACCTCTGTCTCTGTGTCTGCGCCAGGCGAGCGGCATGACGGTGGTCTGACTCATGTCCTCCCCCTCCTCCCTTCACTTGCAGGGCGACTCTGGTGGACCCCTGGCCTGCGAGGAGGCCCCCAGCGTGTTTTACCTGGCGGGGATCGTGAGCTGGGGGGTCGGCTGTGCCCAGGCTGGGAGGCCCGGCGTGTACACGCGCATCACCAGGCTGAAGGGTTGGATCCTGGACACCATGTCTTCCGGGCCCCTGCCCAGCCCTCCCCCGCCCGCCACGGGACCCCCGCCCTCCACCAGGCCTTCCTCCAGGACGGCGGCCGGCCCCACCGTCCCAGCGGTCCTGGCCAGCAGAGCCACCTTCCGGGCCACCAGCCAACCTGCCAGCAGGACCGCCGCCACCGCGAGCGCCACTGTGGGGGGACACACCCCACTTCCCAGTGCCCCCAGCCCCACCGTGGGCTTCCAGCCACCAGGTAGTGGGATGAACAGAGGGACGTGTGGGTGGCAGGGGCCCTGCGTCCGTCGTGACAATAGCAGACACTTGTTCTCTCCCGGAGCTGGAGGTCAGAAGTCTGAGTAGACGTGGTCCTCTCCCTGTGTCCTCAGACTCGTCCCTCTGCGTGTGTCCTCGTGTCCTCACTGCAACATGGCCCCCAGTGTCCTGGTTCTAATTCATCACCTCTTTAAAGTCTTGTGTCCAAATGTCACATTCCGAGCTCCCGGGGGCTGGGACGTAGATGTATGATTGTGGAGAGGACACAAGTCCGCCCATGAGACGTCCTGAAAGCTGGGACACAGGCCCGGGTGGGCAGCCCGGGTGGGCGGGTCTCCACTGCTCTGTCCATGCAGCGGGTGTTCACGGCACGTTCCTGCATGCGGGACCAGCCTGAGCTGCGGTGGGGAACTGGACGGGGAACCAGAGGCACAGTAAGATGGCGAGCGGGTTGAGGAGAGCAAGCCAACCCCACGGGCTCCTGCGCGGGGCCTCGGGGAGCGTCTTGGCTAGGGCGCAGCCCAGCTCTGCAGGACAGGCCCGCAGAGACGCTGACGGAGACTGCGCCTGTGCCTGTGCCGTCTCGGAGCGTGCCTCGGAAGGGGGGTTAAGGTCTTATTGAGTATTGACCAGAAGCGTATGGAACGTGTATTTGCAGGTCCAAAATAAACCCCATCGAATACAGCCGGGTTCACACAGGTCAAGCCAAGACCTGTCAGCAGGCCTTGGCTGCAGGGCCACTAAGGGGAGAACCAGGCCTGACTTCTGCGGGATGTGGGGTGTGTGTCTTAGCGACCGTCCCACCCCTCCCACCTGGCCTTGGTTTTGAGGAATGGGACGGTCACCTGAGCAGAACTCAGAGGGAAGGAAGTGTTTTTGCCATGGACACAGGGCTCTCTAGAGAAGGGTGATGTGGGGTGGGGCGGGGACCAGGGGCAGGG
>NC_048221.1:1602378-1609342 GCF_002007445.2 Ailuropoda melanoleuca
CCTTGCCCCCGGCCGCGCCCCGGGCCCACCCGGCTCCGTCTCGCCCGCAGGCTCGATGGCGCGGCAGCTGCAGAAGGCGGCAGTGCGCCTCCTCAGCGAGCAGACGTGCCGCCGCTTCTACCCGGTGCAGATCAGCAGCCGCATGCTGTGCGCCGGCTTCCCGCAGGGCGGCGTGGACAGCTGCTCGGTGAGCGCACTTGGCGGCGGAAGCGAGCGCTCCGCGGGGCCCGAGCCGCACCCGCGTAGGGCGGGGGTCGAGCGGCCAAGCGCTCATTGCCGCGAGACCTACCGGCCAGGTGCCCCCTCCGGCGCCCACTTCTCCAGCCCGCCAAGCAGGGCACCGATCCCGGCCTCGAATTCTCACTCTACCACTGTTTATTGGGCATCTTGCCCCTGGGCCCTGCCGAGGAGGGACGGAAGGCTGGGCAGCGAGGCAGCGTGAGGTCCCGTTCTGCCGGGGTCAATGCCCAGTGTCCATAAATGTCTGCCAGCCGAAGGAGCGGGTGGTCCTAACACAACCCATTTCCCAAGAACCAGGAGGCTTCCGTGGAAAGTGGCCCGGGGCCCAAGGGCTGCTGTGGGGGAGACACTGGCCTGCTCTAAGGCCTTTCCTCTCTCTCCTCCCCAGGGTGACGCTGGGGGACCCCTGGCCTGCAGGGAGCCCTCTGGCCGGTGGGTGCTAACTGGGGTCACCAGCTGGGGTTACGGCTGCGGACGGCCCCACTTCCCGGGTGTCTATACTCGGGTGGCGGCCGTGAGAAGCTGGATCGGGCAGAACATCCAGGAGTGACCGGCCGTGGCTGCCCACGCCTGGGACAAGAGAGGTGAACGCACCAGGAAGCGGCCGGCCCCTCTGCCCAAGGAGGCGGCGGCTGGGGCGCGGGCGGGAGGTGAGGGGCTGCGGATAACCGGGTGCAGTCTTACTGCATATTTTGTTAGAATAAACAGTCCCTCGTCCCTAGCCTGCTGGCTCAGCACCTCCGCGTCACAGCCCGGCCCGGGGGTGGGAGGAAGGGTGCGGGGGCGGGGACCACCCTCCCAGGCTTCGGTGCCACAGCTGGGGTGGGGGCTGGCCAGCCTCCTCTTCCAAGGTCCCCTTCGTGCAAGCAATCTGTTCGCGGTCATCGCGGAAGCCGAGCTGCACAGCCGGGGGGGGGGGGGTGCGACTCAGTCCGGGGCACCGGGAACACGCGCTACCACCTCCCACTGAGACCCCCTGCATGGAAGAGCGACCGGGTTCTCTCCGCCCCTCCCTCATTTATTGGCCGCCCACGTCAGGAGGTCACAGCTCAGGTGGGGCCTGACCGCACCCCAGGTCCAAATGCGGATTCTCCGCCCAAGGCACGAGGTGAGCTGGTGCACACCAGGGCACGTGCCGCCGGGCTGCCGGCACTGGGCGAGGTCCCAGGGCCCCCCGAGACCCACGCTGCGCTTGCTGGCAGGCGGGAGGGGAGCAACGTCCCAGCGTCGCGGCGCCAGTCTCCTCCTCAGAAGCACGGGCAGGCAGGATGCACGAGCGGGCCCCCGCTTCGCAGAGAGCATTTATGGAAATGGAATGGGGGGTGGGGGCCGGGCGCGGCGGGGTCACATGTTGGCTCGTTCCCGCTGCAGCCGTGAGTTGTAGGCGCGGGACACGGTGTTCCAGGCATCCATGTAGCGGTCCATGCACATGGCGATGCACTTCTGCAGGCGGGGAGGGCGCGCGGCTCAGCTCCGGCCCCGGCCGGCGCGCCCACCCCGGGACGGCCGGGCTGCGCACGCGCAGGGGTCCCACCGCGACGCCCCGCTGGTCCGCGCACGCGCAGGTGCCTCCCCGCGGCCCCGGCAGTCTCACCTGTTCCGAGTTGTCCAGGGAGCCCCCCGGCTTCCCGATGCACTTCCGGAAGCACTTGTCCGTCATCCTCTGTGGGAACACGCGAGCTCAGCCGCGACACCCGCCCGCAGTGGACCCCACCGCCCTCAGCGCCCGCCCCGGCCCGCCCCCGGACCTGCAGCAGCTCCTGAGCGTTAGCCACGGCGATCTGCACCTTCACCTGCTCCATGATGAGCCCCGGGTCCAGCTTGCCGCCACCGGAGCTCCCGAAATCCGAGCCGAAGCCACCCTCCATGGCTCCGCAAAGTCAAACGAACTGAGACCACGTGCGCCGACCCGTACCCACGCCGGAAGTCGGCCGCCCAGGGCACCACGGGAAATGAAGTCCGGGCGTGCTGGGAGCGGAGCCGGGTCGGACTACAGCTCCCACAAGGCCGTGCACCCCCTTGCGCGCAAGCGCGGGCAGACACCGGCTCCCGCGCCGGCCGCGTGTGGCTCCGATAGGGCGCCGACGGGTGGGAGGTACCGGGGCCACCGAGGGGTCGTCCCCAATTCGCCTTGCGCGTCGCGCCGCGCATGCGTACGGGACGGGAGGCGCGTCACGTGACTGAATGCTTGCGCGGACACGGGAGGCTCGGGCAAACCAGCGGGGGTCTCCGGCTCTCCTCTTGCTGGGGGGGGGGGGCAGCTGTGTCATAGTGGACTCGGGGGCAGCACTTTAAAACCAAAATGTTTATTGGAGTGTTGTACAAAAAGTTTCCAGTCATAAAATGCATATTACAAATCATTGGAGAAAAAAAGACCACACGTTTGGCATGCAAGTTCGTGGACGCCGCCCCCAGCTCCCTGCCTTGCAGCCCGGCCCGGCGGCAGGGTGTGCTGGTGCTCCGGCGGGGGCGCGCCCTGGGGCCGCGGGGGCCAGACCGCACCCCGAGGGCCGCCGGGCCGCCACTAGCCCGGGAGGGGAACCGTCTCTGCGTCCTTTAAAGCGGCTTAAAGCTCAGAATGTGTGACAACTACGAGCTGTTTCCCAGGCCGACGTTGACGCTGTAACATGGCGTTCTACTCCGGATCTCCCAACACTTCCTTACCAACACCCCTCACCCACCTGCGGCCCCAGCGCCCCATCCTCCCCCAGGCCAGGGCCACCGGCTTGGAGAGCACAGCCGCCAGGAGCAAGCCCTACCCATGCATCTGGGGGCCCTGCCGGGCACAAGGGGGGCCATGAGCCCCGTCCACCCAGACTCCCAGGACACACAGCAGGATGTGGTCTAGGCCAGGGCACACTGTCCGGAGGACCCCAGCCCACCCTCCCGATGCCTCAGCCTCTGCACTCGAGGCCCGTACCGTGCGCCTGATTCCCGAGACGTGGGCGCGGGGGATGCACAGCCGGCGGCCCTCCTGGGAAAGGTCGTGCGCGGGGCAGGGCTGGCGCATCGCCAGGCGGGGCGAGCTCCCCAGGGCCCACCAGAAACGCGGGGAACAGCGGTGAGACCTTTCCGTCCACAAGGAGAACCGAGCTCATGGCCGGGGGACTCAGGTGGCCATGGAAATAACTAGACCTAAAGCAAGGGGCTGCGGGCAAATTCTCGATGCAGCAGAAGCCTCCGACCCTCCCGCCACAAGCAGTTTCCAAGGAAAGTGAGACGGGGGACAGCCCAGGGTGGGGGGCAGGTGCGCTGCTCCCGGCCTAGGGCAAGCTGTGAAGGGTCGGCACTCGGGCTGCTGTGTAAACGGGCTGCCTTCTGGGGGCAGCGTGCCTCATGGCTCAGTGTGACGTCTTTAAGACTTGAGCTGCACTTCCTGAAGGTATTTGCCGTCTGGGGCCTCAGAGATCACCGAGATAGCCCCCCTCAACTCCAGCTCCTTGGGGGGCTGTCCCAGTGAGGCTGGCATGAGGCCCGAAGTGGGATCCGGCAATCTGAGTACGACCAATGTAAAAAAATAAATATCCATTAAAAAAATAACTTCTGTGTATCTGTGCGGGAGGGGGTACAAAGGGTAAGCGATGCAGAGGGCGGCCGGCGGCCAAGCGCTGGACTAGGGCGCGTGGAGCCACCCTGTGGAATCAGCCGGCGCCGGCGTCTGTCTGAGAAAGAGCTAGGACAGTGGCACGCACAAGAACATACAGGAGACAGTGGGGTCGGGACTCAGCCCCATGCACAAGGCACAGAGTGGGAAAACGGGGTGTGGGCGGTCCAGTGGCTCGCGCTGAAGTCGCTCTTCTCACGGAGGGAGGGCAGGAAGTAGCTGTTCCCCGGGGACAGCGGCTCTGAAACCTGGGCACTTGCTTCCGAGGTGGTCCACTTCCCCTTCCACCTGTCCCCTGGCCGTTTGTTTACCTGGTGACAAGTCTCCGAACAAAGCTGTCCTCGCTCCCTGGGTTTCCATCTCTCTCTCCTGCCCCATTGGTCCTGCAAGCTTAGGAACTCGACTATAGAAAGCTCCAGAAACTCAAGGGCCAGACAGCCAGGAAAGGAAAAGGGGGCCCACTGCAGAGCACCCCAATATGTGCACGGAAACGTGGCCTGCAGCCACACACCATCACCACAGAAAGGACTTACCAGAACCTTGGAGCCCAGGCTGGGCAGCCAAAACCTGCACCCTGGCCCCCAACACCTGTGCCTGGGCCACCAAAATTCCGCAGGGATGTGCCCACCCCCCACCCCAGATTGGAACCTGGATTCTGGATTTGGTTTTTAGGGAGCTTCATAAAATGACTGAGGTTCTAGGCAGTCCTGCTCTCCATCCACTCAAGGCCCACAGGGCGGCTCCCGGAGGCGAGCCTTGGCCCCAGTCTGCGGTGGAGGCAGAGCCCGGCCCGGCCTTCCAGCCTCCACGCCCAGCCCATCAGCCAGTAGGTTCCTAGACCTTGAATTCAACCAAATGGTGAAATGGGGCACCAAAAAAAAAAAAAAAAAAAAAAAGTCTGGCCAGTGGCAATGAAGGAAGGGTCCGAGGAAGCCCACCAACAGGAAAGATCTCAGAGACCGCCCCCACGTTCTGGCAGTATGCTTAAAAATTCTCTAGAAATGTATCAAGGACTAAAGACAGCCAATGATATAAAAATAGTTTTCAGTGGCTCTGGGTAAAGACAGGTGATGAGGCGCGTTCCGTTCACATCACGCGGCAGCCTCTCGAGGTGGTCCTCGGGTCCCCCTGGAAAGAAAGGCCGGCAACCTAAGAGGCCCGTGCATGCCCACCCGGCCAGGCAGGTCCCCCGACCCCTGCCGGCGGGGGCCGGACCAGGGCCTGCGCGCCCCCCAGAACACCAGCTCCCAGCAATCTGATGGGGCCAGCAGCTTCAGCCTCAACTGTCCCTGTTCCAGAACCTTCCACGTCTCCCTTGGTTCTGTTCCGAGCTACACAGGCCATCACAACTTAAAGGTCAAGACACGAGTCTTGCCATGCAGAGAGGCTGCGGCACGGCCCCCGGGTCTCAGGAGCCCTTCCCCCCAAAACCATTACTGAAGCCCCAGGATCCCAGGTGGGAGGAGCGGAGGCGGCAGAGCCTGTTCACTGAGGACCCTCGAAGCTACACCGGAGCCGCCTGGAGGTGCTCGGGGCTCAACACCCCACTCCTGGGGGCCCCCGTGCCAGAACCCTGAGGTCCACACAGGGCGAGAGCCAGGAGGCAAGGGTATTCCCCCCACAGGCCATCTCGGGGGGGATGTGCAGCCCTGGCGGGAGGGGAATCCTGCCGGCGCGCACGGGTGCATCTGGACGGGGGTGCGTGTCCGGGCGTGTGTCCCCACGGGCCGCCTCGGGCCGCTACCTGTTGATGGAAAAGATCCTCCTCGCCAAATTCCGCCGGCTCCTCTTCTGCGTTGTCCCCGCTCTCCGCCTCCCGCACCACCGACCGCCTCACGGCTCTCGTGGCCACCTCCTGCGCGGGACAAGGGCCGTGGACGCTTGGCCCCTCGGGTCGCGGGGGCCCAGCCCGTCACGGCGGCAGCCAGGCCAGGGTGCTCCCGCCCAGCCTCTCCCCAGCAAGAGCCACATCCCGCACCCAGGGTCACATGCCCCCTGGGCCCGCGGTGTGGTCTGGGGGAGACCCCAGGGCCAGGATGGCAGGGGGCTCCCAGCGAGGCTCAGGCACCCACCTCCCCGTCAGCATTGAGCAGGACGGTCCGGAAGCTCTCGCCCGTGCCCCAGCTGTTCTGGCTTTTCCACACGAGTGTCGAGGGGGGGCTGTGGACCACTCCCGCACCAGCTGCCCACACCTGGGGACACGGGAGGACCTCCCCATCAATACTGGCTCCGGGCCCAGGACCACATACCAGCAGCCAGTTCCTGGCCCCTGCCCCCTGGGTCCCGCTGACGGAGGACAGTTGCCAGGGTACAGAAGACACTGAGGTCCAGTGGCCAAGAGCTCTCATGTCAGCAAACGCAGGCTGAGCAGAGACCAGAAGCCCATCGGCCCCAGGGGTCCATGCCTGGAAGTCTGTCTGCCAGTGGCCGGGGCCCTCCTCCGCCACAGGATGCGGACAGGTCGCCACGGGGCTCCAAAGGGCTCCAGGGTGGGTCCAAGGGCACAGCGCTGGCATACAGGTGACCCGTGACAGAACGCAGCTGTTCTCAGAGCCAAGTCACTGGACCACTGCCCCCGACCCCCCAAGGCACTGCCTGCTTCTCAAGGACTCCGCCCCTCGCAGCCACCACTCACGTCGGTCTCCTGTTGCTACTGCCACCTCCCCCTCCCACCGGTGGCCACTCTCGGCCCAGGCCCCAGTCGGCGACCACCTACCGTGACGGTCTGGCCGGCCCGCAGCACGTACTTGGGCGTGAACTTGTAGGCGATCTCCTCCCCTTCCAACACCTGCCTCTTGATCCTCCAGTTCCCCAGAGACTGGTCCTGGCGCAGGGGACACGGCGCCTGATGCCCAGCTCCGGAGGACCCGCCCCGGCTCCCGCCCCGCCCGGCGTGGGGGCCCCTCACCTTGTCCGAGCTGTTCTTCAGCTGCACAAACCTGCCCTCCAGGTCGATCTCTTCGATGCTGACGCCGCCCGAGGCCGACGCCTGCTGCGCCAGGTGGAAGCTCGTGCTGCTGCTGCTGCTGCCGCCGGAGCCGATGCCGCTGGAGCCCGGGCCCGGCGACTCCTCCACCGCCAGCCGCTTGCGCTTGCTGCGGCCCGAGCGCCCGGCCGTGG
>NC_048221.1:1609442-1610165 GCF_002007445.2 Ailuropoda melanoleuca
TTGTAGCCCCACCCTCCCCGGCCCCGCCCCCTTGCCCTCCTCTCCCGAGACCACTCCCACCTCTCCTCCTCGCCCTCCAGGAGCTTGCGGTAGGCGCTGATCTCCATGTCCAGGGCCAGCTTGACGTCGAGCAGCTCCTGGTACTCGGCCAGCTGCTGCTGCATCACGTCCCGCATCTCGGTCATCTCCTGCTCCTTGGCGTCCAGCATCTTGCGGAACTTGTCCCGCTCCCCAGCCATGGTCTCCTCCAGCTCGCGAATCCGGTCCTCTGCGGCACTGGCCTGGCGGGCGGTGGGGGAGGGCGGGCAGCCAGGTCAGGGCGGCCTCTGAGGCTCACGCAGAGAAGCCCACCGGCCGCGGGCCTCTTCCCCGCCTCCTGCGTGTGTGGGCGGGCACCGAAGGCGGCCAAGAAACTCCGGGTGGGCCGCGGGCAGAGCCCAGGCCCCAGAGGGCGAGGGCTCTGGTGGTCGGTGACCCAACAGCCCCCAGGGGGCCACATCACCCGCACTGACCACACCGAGAGGCCAGGCCCTCAGGAGTCACCTGCTTCTGGAGGCCAGAGAGCTGGTAGCTGAGGGACTCGAGGCGCATGCGGGCTTCCTTCAGCTCCTCCCGGGCGGCGCTGGCGGCCTTATCGTTCTGGTCGGAGCTCAGCTTGGCGCTGTCCAGCTGCAGGGACACCGGCTGGCACATGAGGGGCCGGCGGGCGGGGAGCCCCCCCCC
>NC_048221.1:1610209-1624444 GCF_002007445.2 Ailuropoda melanoleuca
GCCGCCCCCCGCCCCCGCCGGCTGGCACCTTGGCCTGGTAGGTCTGCTCCAGCTCCAGCTTGTACAGCCGCACTTGCTCGTCGTGCTGGCTGCGCAACTCCTCCAGAGCCTGGGCCATCTTGAAGTCATACTCCTGCTGCCGGCTGCTGTCCACCTCCACCAGGCGACGCTCGTGCCGCCGCCGCGTCTCCCGCACCTCCTGGGCCAGAGCGGGTGATCAGCCGCGGCCCGCGCCCCGCCCGGACACCCGCCCCAGCCGGGCCTCCTGGTCACCCGTGTCCTCAGCCCGAGCCCCAAGTCCACGTGGGGGCTCAAAACAACGAATCGCTGGGGGATCACAGCACCAGGAGTCCCAGTCACCAGGGCGGACATGGCCCAGATGTCCCCCGGGTGACAAGCTGACAGGAAGGCTACGTGGCCGCCCCGGGGACGACCCCGAGCCCCTGACGCTCAGGGAGGGAACCAGACACAGAAAGCCCCGCGGCGTGTGAGTCCACGTGTGTGACACGTCCTGAACAGGCTCCTCCACGGACGGGAAGGGGGCTCTCAGGGGCCAGGGGCTCATGGGGACGGGGGGCTGGGGAGGGGATGATGGCTGGTGGGCCCGGCTTTCCTTTTCAGGCCGACAGAATGTTTTATTTTTTTATTTATTTATTTTTTAAAGATTTTATTTATTTATTTAACAGAGAGAGAGAGACAGCCAGCGAGAGAGGGAACACAAGCAGGGGGAGTGGGAGAGGAAAAAGCAGGCTCCCAGCGGAAGAGCCTGACGTGGGGCTCGATCCCAGAATTCCAGGATCACGCCCTGAGCCGAAGGCAGATGCTTAACGACTGAGCCACTCAGGCGCCCCGACAGAATGTTTTAGAGTTAAAACAGAGGTGAAGGTTGCACAACTCTGTGAATGTACTAAAACCAAACTGTACACTTTAAAGTTTTATGGTACAGGAATATTTCAATAAAGCTGCTGTTAAAGGAACTCCTGACGAGGGGCACCTGGGTGGGTCATTCGGTTGTGCACCCAACTCTTGGTTTCAGTTCATGTCATGATCTCAGAGTCGTGGGATGGAGCCCCAAGTCCAGCTGTGCGCTCAGTGGGGAGTCGGCTTGAGATTCTTTCCCTCTCCCTCTGTTCCTCCCACTGCTCGCACACTCATGCACTCTTTTTCTCTCTCTCAAATAAATAAATGAATAAAAGATTAAAAAAAAAAACAAAACCCTGCTGAGCCCATCTCAGGTACCTGGGGTCTGAGACACAGAGACCCGGCAGTGGAAGGTCTGGGCCCCGGAGCACAGCTGCCCCAGACACGGCGCTGGGGCGGGAGCGGTCAGGGGCCGGCAGAGGGTGCTGTGCACCAGCCTCGGGCTCCAATGCAAGGGCCGTTCCCCTTCCTCCAAGACAAACTCGAGCACCCAGAGCACTTATCACATTGTACCATCAGCTTGTAAGAACAATAGGAATGTTTCTCAAGGAAGCCAACCCTGTTTACAAGGAACCCGTGAAGCTCGGGGACCCCGGCACCAGCACACCCACCTTCACGGCACCCCCCAGGGCAGCTCGCAAGGCTCCCTGCATGGCTCCCCGCCAGGAGCTCCTGACCACCAGCCTCAGGGAGCCCCGCCAGGAGCCCTTCCAGGGTGTCCTTCGGGCTCCCCTCACAGGTCCCCGCATGGCTCTCCTCCTGGGATCCTTCCTCACAAGCTCAGGGTCCCATACAGACCCCCTCAAAGGCTCCAGGTCTCTGGCGGATGCCTTCAGGGCTTCCCTCAGGGGCTCCTCGCCAGCTGCCCTGGCGGCCCTGGCCCTGGCCCTGGCCCTCGCTGGGCCTGGCTGGAGCTGGAGACCACTTCTCAGTTGTACAGGCATCCCTCCTGCCAGCAGCTCCCCCGGGGCACTGACGGCCTGAGCCCGCAGGCCCCAGGGTTCCATTCTGGGCTGTGACAGAACAATGGGCTCTGTGATGATGAGCTGTGAGGGGCTCCCAGGCCACATCCCCTCCCAGAAGACACAGAAACCTCAGCTCTAACGGCCAGGAACATCCTTCACTCCCGCAGGTGGGCCTGCCATACCCCAGAGCCCAGGCCCAGGGATTCGGAGCTTGGGGGTCGGAAGGGGGTACCCAGGAAGCAAGGGAAGCAGATGGGCCGTCCCCTTCCCTTTCCCAGGGAGGGTCTGCCGTGGGTTCAATGGGGGCACCCCAAAAGATGTGTCCACGTCCTAACCTCCAGAAGCAGGAATGTGACCTTATTTGGAAAAGGGGGCTTTGCAGATGGATTAAGTCTCCAAATCACACTCTCTGGGTCATCTGGGTGGGCCCTGAACCAGTGACAAGTGTCCTCGCAGAGATGGTGGGGGGGCGGGCACATGAGGACGGAAGCACAGACGGACAGACGCGGCCATGAGCCCGGGGGACACCTAGAGCCCCCCCAAGAGCCCCTACCTGGATCGCGGCTCTGCCCTCCAGAAAGTGGGAGGACACCAACCCTCCGGGCCAGCCCTGAGACTCACCTCCTCGAAGACGTTCTTCCGGAAGTCGAGCTCCTCCTGCAGGCTCTGGCAGCGGTTCTCCAGGTCCACGCGCATCAGCGTCTCCTTCTCCAGCTGCTTTTTGGCCACCGCGTGACCATCCTCCGCCTGGCAGACACAGCATAGCAAGCCGAGCTGACACGCTGTCTGCTGCACATGTGGCCTCTCGGGGCCCCTCGGGGCCCAAGGGTCCCCTTAAATACACATGCTCCAATGGGGTGTCGAGGGCTTGAGGGCTTGGAAACCGGCCGGCCGCTGGCATCCCAGCCACAGGCTGCTCCCACCGGACAGGACATCTGCCTGCCGCCTAGACCCACAGCGCCCGCGCCCGGCACCAGCTTCCCGGCCAGACTGGGGCCGCCCAACACCTGCCTTCGCCAGCTGGGCCCGCAGCTCGGCCACGTCGCTCTCCAGGCCACGCTTGTCGCTGAGGGCGGCGGCCAGCTCTGCCTCACTCCGGTGGAACAGGGACTCCAGATCCTTCACGCGGCCCTGGGCCACCGTGAGCTCACCCTCCCTCTTCTTGGAGCTGCAAGTCAAGAGCGGGTGTTAGCCAGGAGCAGGAGGGGCGGGCCCTCAGGCAGCTCACTCTGGCCCCTAGCCCCGAGCCCCGGGCATCCGCCCTGGGGTCATGGAGCCATGGAGCCCGGGGCTCTCGGCACAAAAGGTGTCCCTTCTTCAAAGCTGCCCTGCACAGCAGGGCTCCTCCAGCTAACAGAGACAAGCCTCAGAAACCTCGAGGAGAGAGCTTTAGTGTCATTTTTGGGATTTGGGGGACGGGAGGGATCATCTAGGGGAGAATGATGTTTTAAAAAATTAACGTATCGTTTATTAAAGTTGCGTATCAAAATCCTGGCCTTTGGAAAGTCGATCTTGTCTGTGAACTCAAGCTACCGTAAGCAGGTCATCTGACGTTCTAGGAGACGACGTCCCCCACACCAAAGACGGCAGACGGACGAACGCCCCGCTGCTACGAACATGGGCCTGAGCCCCTTGAACATCTCTCAAAGGAATTCCCACCGTTAGGAGTGGAAGGCATGCCACCTCCCCACCCGGAACTGGCTCCCGGCGAGAGTGCGGACCCCCAGGGTCTCCCCCCAGCGCTGCTCACGTGGGGGCGCTTCTGGGGCCCGAGCTGCATCCCTGGTGCCAGCCACCCACCCCCCACCCAGAGAACCACCGGGGACGGGGCATCAGCTCGCAGGAGGGGGGCTGCCGTAGAGACAGGGACTTTGGCCGCCAAGCCGCCTGTGCCCTCAACAGCAGCCCGGGGAACCCGGAGCTCCACCGGGCATTTCACCGCCATCCTCTACGGAGGTCTCAGGGTCCCCGCAGTCCTCGTCCCTGAGCTTCAGCCACACGGTCCTGGCTCTCCCGCCCACAGCGGGGCTGCAAACCCTGAGCCCCCAGAGCAGGTTTTGCAGGGCTTTGGGGAAACGAATCATCCGTTTGACACCTATTACTAAGAGCCCGGTTTGTGGAGAACGCCATCCTCGGGCCAGAGAGACACCTGGGAACAGTCCTGCTCCCCCGACACAGAACGTCCCCGTGAGTGAGACGAGAGTGAAGCGTGCTGCCGGTCAGATGCAAACGTACGGCAGAAGGGCAGAGGAAGCAGGACGGGAGGTGAGGGAGCACGAGCCGGGTGGGAATTGCACTTTTAGGGCACCCAAGCCCTGCCTGGGGTCACCTGACACAGACCTGAATGAAGGGAGCTTAAGAATGAGCCAGATCCATTATTTCTGGGAGAAGAGCATTGGGGCAGAGAAAGCAGAAGTGCAAAGGCCCTGGGGTGAGGTATGCCGGGAGTTTGAGGTCAGCAACAAAGCCAGGGCGAGAGGAATAGAGGCATCAGGTGATGTGGAAAATTTTTTCTTTCTTCTTCTTTTTTCTTAAATGCTCATTTAAATCATCTCTCCACCCAACATGGGGCTTGAATTCACGACCCCAAGATCAAGTGTCACGTGCTCTTCCAACTGAGCCAGCCAGGTGCCTCAACATGGAAAATTTCTAAACAATTTCATCCAATGTTGATTCCGCAGAACCACACAGACTGGTCCAGAAAGCGGGGACACTGGCGGCTCCCACCCGCTTATGTCTCACTGGCCACGTCTCACGAGCTTCCAGGAGCCGGCGCACTTCCTCATTTGCGTAACAGTAAGTTCTGGAGGATTAAGTGGGAGAACCTGGCCTATTCGTTGGGTCTTCCACGCGGCTACCCACATTCCTATCATCACAGGGACGTGGTGATAAACTGGTCAGGGAAAGACCACCACTCGGCCTAAGCAGTGCCAGCTCCCTGCTCGGGAAGGGCTCCTCCACTGAGAACAGAAGTGAGGCAGCTGGGCGCAGCACCCACAGAATGACGGCCAGAGGGCAGGAGGGGCGCCCACAGGCCCTGCGAGGACAGGAAGCCTTTCCCGTGCAGCAGCGGCCTCCAGTGAAAGTTACGGCCCAGACATGTAGAGTCCCTCCCGCCAGCATCGCTGGACTGGCCATTCCCCGTGTCCTGTCTGCCCCCCACCGCACCCAGGATCAGCCCAAGGAAAGTGACTCTTCTGACAATGGGCACAGCTGTCACCCACAGAAGCCATCACGGAACAATGGGACCAGCCTCCCACAGCCACGGCACCACGGGTGAACCAGTCCCGGGCACGGGAACATCCCAGCAGCCAGAGACAGAGGACATCTGATGACTCGGGGAGGCTCGCGAGAGGCTCGCGGCCTCCAAACCCCCATTGCCTCCGGCGTCCACCGTGAGTACGGAAGCGCGTGCAGGCGCTCAGACCGGCCACGGCAGTTCTGTCTGGGGAGGCAGCTGCAGACTTTGACTTTGCTCTTGAAGCTTTCACCTTCCGCTTTCCTGCCAGTGAGCATCTGTGACTGTTAAGCAAATAAAAACAAGACTCCTGGGCCCAGACAAAGAGCCGCACACGGGAGCCCAGGCATCTGGAGGCTTCTGGAATCTGCACTGATCGTAGGGAGAGCAGCTGGGGTCCCGAGCAGTGCTGACTCTGGGATTCCCTCAATCTTCCCCAAGAAGCACAAATCACTTTTTAATTAAAACACCTATTAAATTGATGGGATATAGTCGGCCTGGCCGTTTAAAGCTGCAGAGGGCCTTTGCTTTTTGGCCACAGGCCAGGCGCCTAGACCATGGGGCTAGCTGTGCGCGCTCTGTTCTGTTCCAGCACATCCCTAAGTGAGAGCGGCCGGGTGGAGAAGGCCACACACCGTGTGGTTCCAAGTCTAGGACGTTCTGGAAAAGGCGGAACGGCGGAGGAGGTAAAAAGGTCTGGGGTGGCCGGGGTGGGGGAGGGACAGGTGGGACACGGGATTTTTAGGGCGGCGAAACGGTAATGCTGTAACGGCGGGTACATCTTCGTCATGAGTCTGTCCAAAGTCTGTATGAGTCTGCTGCAGAAGGGACCCCCCCCAACCGAGAGGAACCCTAATGTCGACTCTAGGCTTCGGTTAACAACAACGCATCGGTGTCACTTGTCTGTCACGATGATGGAGCCCTCGCTAACGTGTGCTGTATGAGGTGTTTCTAACGTGGAAACTAGGAGAGATTCTGGAAACTCTGGACTTCCCACTCATTTTCCTATAAACATAAAACTGCCTAAAACCGCCCCCCCCCCGCCAAGACTCTATTAAAAAAAAAGAATAGGAAGAAAAACATCCCATAAATACAGAGATGACTCTGTTGGCGGCTGGGGCTGTGAGCGGGACTCGGGAGCCGGGCCTCGGTCCTGGCCACTGCCAAGCTGAGGGGCCCTGGACAAGCCCGGCCCCTGGCCAGTTTGCCCAAGGTGGGGACAATGACAGTCCGGCCCTGGTCATGTCTGACAGCCTGGTGTCATGTACGGTATCCTTGGTACTTTGGTCCTGCCCCCCAGCAGCACCTGTTCTCCACGATGTCTGCATGGGCCTTTTTCTCACAAGCAGGCCAGAGAAGAGAACGTGCTTTTGAAGAAGAAAAAAGACCCGGCCTGAAGGCCTCGTACCCCACTCGGCCTGGGTCACGGCCTGGATGGGGCGCTCCCCGGGGCGGGGATGGAAGCGGGCACCCCGACAGGAGCCTTGGAGGATGAGGGCCACGGTACCACACGTGAGCAGCACGTCAAGGTCTCTGGGGGCCCACGACCCAGGGGCAGCACACCAGTGGCTCCCAAATTCAGGGGAGAAAGGGGAGGCTGGACTGTGGGGCCCGGCGCCGTCCTCTATGTGGGAGTGGGGGGCCAACACCCACAGCTACATGCAGACTCAGTGCCAGGAGGGCTGCTCAGGTTTAAAAGCTCCCTGGGCTGGGGGCGCCTGGGGGTCTGTCGGTGAAGCATCTACCTTCAGCTTGGAGCATGACCTCAGGTCCTGGGCTCCAGCCCCGCGTCGGGCTCCCTGCTCTTCCCTCTGCTGCTGCCCCTGCTGCGCTCTTGCTCTCTTTCTCAAATAAATCAGTAACATTTTTTTAAAAAGTCTTCCCTGGGCTGAATTAGTTGGGGAAACAAAGGTGACGGGAAGGGCCAGCTAGAGGGCCAGGCCGCAGAGCACCCACCCCAGGGGCCGGCCCACAGGACCCCGCAGCAAGGGCGTCTGGGTGTGGCTGAGGGCGGCGGGAGCACGACACCTCGGCCGCACACCTACCTCTTGTTGGCCTCCTCGAGCTCTGCCTTCAGCTTCCCCAGCTCGATCTGCAGCCGCGCCCGCTCCCGCGCCGTCTCGTCCAACACCCTGCGGGCGTCAGCCAGCTCCGCCTCGTACAGCGTCTTGATGCCGCTCACCTGAGGGGGTGCGGCAAGGCCCAGGTCAGAGAGAAACCCCTTCCCCACCAACAGCGGGTGCCCCCGGGCTGGACACGGCTCCTCCTGACTCCGGAGGCCTCCCCGCCCAGCTCAGCCCCCCCACCAGGGGGTGACCCCAGCCGGCCTGACCCGCCCAGGTCCCCTGTCCCCCTCCCTGGTCACCCACAGCTGGGCACACAGCTCGTGCTTCTCGTGGCCTTCTCGCCCCCAAAGTCCCCCCATGTCCACGTGCAGAGGGCCAGGCACAGGTGTTTACAGATATACGGAGCCAGACCAGAACTGCGAGCGCCCCTCAACCCCAAGAGTCAAAAAGACTAAGAATAACAACTACGGGCCACACAGAAATCAGGGCCTCCACGCACGGCCGCTGGGAGCGGAAACGGGCCAGCCGCTGGGGAAGCCAGTCGCGCAGCTGACCCTGTAACCCAGCGAGTCCACTGCTGGGCACCCACCCACCCCGCAGAAGTACCACGAACCTGCGTGCGTGCGCACAGCAGCCGGAAGGTATAAACACCCAAACATCCACCGACGGACCAGCAGACACACACAGTGTGCCCACTGCGCACGGGCACGCCCCTCGACCGCCAGCAGGAGCACGGCACCCCCCCCCCCCCCCCCCCCNCACAGACGGCCCCATGGCGTGAGTCCACGGGTGTGACGCGCCCAGAACAGGCTCCTCCACGGCCGGGAAGGGGGCTCGCGGGGCCAGGGGGAGAGGATGGGGATGACAGCCGATGGGGGCGGGGCTTCTCCCGGAAGACGGGACTGTGCCGGAATTGGACAGCGGCGACGGCTGCCCAGCTCTGCGGAGCGCCATGGGAAGCGCCGCAGGAGCGGAGAACCCGGCTCACTACGGCTGCGGACAGAGGACCACAAGCGGAACCACTCCCGGGCGGCCGGCTTCAAAGCCGCACCACCTCCCACGAGGCTACGACACCGATGCCGACGGGTGTCTGTGCCGGGGCTGCAGGGGCGCCCGGGACCCCTCCCTTCTGCAAGAAAGGCCCTGGAGCAGGGGGGGCTGCGGGGAGCTCCCGAGGACGTGCTCCGTGGTCAGCTAACCACCATCCCGCTGGCCAGGGCCTGAGGAGCTTCTGGGACGTGGGATTTTCAGAAGAGTTGGGATTTTAAAAGCCAGTCTGAGACCCTCCCCCTACACCCCCCCATGGGACTGGGCATCCTGGGCCTCAAGCCAGCAGCTCCCAGTCACCTCATCCCACAGGTAAGTCGGGATATGGGCTCCTGGCCCTATCTCACAGATGGGGAAACTGAGGCATGGAACAGGAAACTGGCCTCTCCTGACCTGTCAGGTGCAGGGCAGAGCAGGTCTGCTGGGGACAATACCAAGAGGAGGACATACCATAGGGGGAGCAGAGACAAAGCAAGCTTCTCCCTCCTGAACCCTGGCCACCACCACCCACCTCCGACAGCAAAGGCCCTCCCTCCCACAGAGCTGGTCGCCTGCGGCCACGCCCGATGTTTCCACCTCTGGGAACTGGATTCTGGAATCTACCTCAGTTCACAGAAGTGACCACTCCTGTCTCCAAACGTACCTGGGCACCTGAGTTTACATGTGTATTTTGGCTCTGCCTGCCGGCATCTCCCCTTCCAGAACTCTCCTGAGCCTGACGGTGAGCACACACAGGATCCCCTGCCCCCACCCCCAAATTGGGGCCCTTTCTCTCACAGCCTCCCCTCATGAGGATGACCACTGACCAACACAACAGTCACTAAGGCCACCTAAGCACTGAGCCAGGTCGGGGTACGGGGTAGGAGAAGCCAGCAATCGTGACGCCGTATTTAAGTTCTTGAGACTTCATTCACGGGGGTTTTTGCACTAATTTTAATTGTTTTTTTCCCTTAAGTAAACTCTATCCCCACCATGGGGCTCAAACTCACAACTCCAAGATCAGGGGTCACGTGCCCCACTGAGCCAGCCACGTGCCCCTAATTTTAATTGTTTAAACCTTCCATTAAAATATTATTCATCCCATTGCGCCAGCCTCACCATGAGGAAACACCAGACCAACCAGGGGAGAAGGACCTCTTACAAATTCCTGCCCAGGCTCCTCACGACTGCCCCGGGCCATCCACACCGGGGAAGCCTCCGAAACGGTCTTGGCCCAGAGGGGCCCAAGGAGCCGCGACACCTGAATGCTGTGTGGGGCCCTGAGACGGTCCTGGGACAGAGCAGTGGGGGGAACCTGAGGACATCCAGACAATGTACGGGTGTTAGTCAATGACGTCGGGACGATGTCAACACTGGTAAAATCACCGTGACAAACACTGGCACGAGGCGCTCTCGGGAACCGCGCTGGGGACGCCGGGACTCAGTACTAACTCTGCCATTTTTCTGTAAATCTAAAACTGGCCTGAAAAAGAAGGTTGAGTAAGTAAAACACCTCGTGTTGCTTGTCTCCACGACTGAGATTGTCGGCGCTCCCTTGGACTCGTTCGTCCTGACTCTGCCCTGGGCGCCCAGGCCACGCTCTCGCAGTCACCTCAAGAGTTGTGGTTAAAGTACCAAGTTCTGGGGCACGTGGCTGGCTCCGTCGGGAGTGCGTGCAACTCTTGGTCTCAGGGCGGCAGTTCGAGCCCCACGGTTGTAGAGATCACTACATACAAGTACCAAGCTCACGGAGCGTTTCACGTCCACGTGTGCACACGCGCGGGCATGCGTGCGCTCGTCTACAGCCGGGCCCACAGGCCACATTCCATCCGCCGCCTGTGTTTGTCCAGCCTGCAAGCCCAGAATAGTTTTTACATCTTTAAATGGCTGTGGGGGACAAAAAAGCAAAAGAAATTTTGCGACACAGGCAAACTACGGGAATTCAGGTTACCATGTGTATAAATAAAGTTTTACTGGCACACGGCCTGGCCCACAGGGTCTGTGGCAGCTTTCCCCGTAACTGCTGAGTTGAGAAGCCACGACAAAGACTTCCAGCCCACGGAGCTGAAAATGCTGACTCTGGCCGTCTTCAGAGACCATCTGCCAACCCCACTCTACGGCCCTGGGACAATTCAGAAAATTCTCGTAGAGGACAAGCACACAGCCTCTTTCAGACCACTAACAGGTGTTCTGCCGGCAGGCCCTCGCTGCCCTGCACCTGTGACAGTCACCACAGAAGCCTGGGGCCCAGCCATGGCAGACCAATGGCTTGGGCCTTTTGTTCTGTCTTTTATGGCATCTGCGAGAGCCAAGAGTCAACAAATGTGTTAGCATCTGTTGGCCAGGGAGGGGGAGCATGGGGGGTGTCCAGATAACCCGCGGTGGCCTTTCCCTGTTCCTGTGTCTCGGGGGTGCAATCTCCCCGGCCGAGAACCACAGTTCTGCAGACAGCCCCAAGCGCTACATCCCCCCCCAGCTCGCCGCACCCTGCCCCTGCTCCCCGGGGACACCTGAGGGAACCCCCACCTGCCCCCACCCGCCCCCACCCCCAAGCAGCAACAGGACACCTGGGTAGGTAAGGGAAAAGAAACCGAAGGCTGGAGGAACTTAACACCCGACTGGGGAAGCTCGCTGGAGACCGTGTCTCCCTCCTGGCTCCCCTCCCTCCCGGCCAGCACACAAGGCCTCTCTCAAACAGAAACCCAGCCGGCCCCGGCCCTTCTAGAAACCCTCCAGTGACATGAGCACATGGCTATTCAGCATGGCACTGCCGACCAGTACCCAGCGGGACCTGTACGCGGGCACGAGGGAGAGCGTGCCTGCAAGCAGGACAGCAGGGGCTTGGAAGCTTCCGGTTTGCCTCACCCACCTCCACTGCTGGGCTTTATGACAAGTGTGTGGTACATTTATAACCTTTTAAAGGCATCTTCAAAGGGCTCCTTAAGTGGCTTGTCCTAATGGCATTTGGAGTTGGGACCATCCTGAGCACTGGGGGAAGAGGGGGTTAGCAGCACCCCTTCCCCCACCCACTTGATGGCAGGAGCACCACCAGCGTGATGACCACTAATGTCCCCTGGGGCAGCCTCCAGGTTCAGGTGAAGTGCACACGGCTCCGCCCACATCCCTCCTACTGGAGCCACCTTCCCAGCCCCCTCCCCAGCCCCCTCCTGGATTCTGCCCACCCACCACCTCTCCAGAGCCCAGTCAGGCCTGGGCCCCACTGCAGCCAAGGCCATTTCCAGGTCACTCCCTCTGAAGAGCCCACGTGACCACCCCAGCTTCCCGCTCCAGCATCCCCTCCCTCCGCTCCACCATCCCCTCCCTCCGCAGGTCACCAGCCCTGAGGGGCATTTATCACCAGGCCCCCGCCGGCAGCTGGAACCCCAGAGCAAGCTGGTGGGACTCCCCAGCTCCAGCTGGGAGCACAGCCCGCACCACCGGGTGACACCCAGAGCCCCTCCACAGCCCCTGAGGTCACAGTAGGGCAGGTTTATCACCCACAGCAAGACTTCCTTTGTTGCCAGGAGCTTGTCTGGATTCCAGGAGGCCTCAGCCCCTGCGAAGGGAATAGTGCTCCCCAGACAGCCGTGGACCCAGTTTCCAGGCCCCCCTGCAGGCGCTCCTGGTGCAGCACCCACCCAGAGCCCACTGGCACCCCACTGCCACGGGCCTGCCAGGCCCATCACCCTCAAGGGTCTGTCTGCCATCTACCCCATCTGCAGGTGGGACAAGCAAGGCCAGGAGAAAGACAAGAAATCAGCGTGGGTGGCGCACTGACCAACCCAGCGGCAGGAGCTGGGTCCGCATCCTGAGGACTCAGGCACTGCTCAGGCAGGTGGCCACCTCCGGAGGGGACAATCCAGCCCCAATGTATTAATGACAAAACCTGCCCAAGGTCACACAGACTAAAAGCAGTTTGCATCTGAGTTTGAATCCAATCCCCCCAGCAACCTAGACAGCATCACCTACCAACGAAAATTCTTCCCCCCCCATCATCAACCAAGCCACTTTCCGAGCCACTCCTGCCCTGGCAAGGATTAAACAGGGGCGAAAGAACCCATGGAATACTTCCTCGGGGCGCCTGTCCTTTATTCTATAAAACACATATTAACGTGCATGGCCCTGCCAGCTAGCACAAAAGGGGGGCGTTCTTATTTTCATTTTACAGAAGAGGCACTGAGACCCAGAGAGTTTAAGTGACTTGCCTAGGGTCACACGAAGGGTAAGTGGCTCCCTGAAACGATCCCCCAGCTGCGCTCCCCCAACAAGTCCGTCACGTGGTCCCCGGTCAGGAGAGGGAAGCGGACGCTCAAGCGCATTCTGGCTTCAGGGCAACCTCTCCTACAAGGTGAGCACCTCCCCACCCCCCCCACCCTTATTCAGAGGAACCACACTTGGGTTTCAAAGAGCCAGAAGTCCAGCTAAGCGAGAAAAGAGCCTGGAGCCCGTAGGGACTGGGGGAGAGTTGGGTTGGAGCCCCAGTCCCCAAAGAAGGAAAGAACCCACCCAGGACCCCCAGACACCTGGCCCTCACATGCCAATAGGGGACGGGGCTTACCCAGCCCCTTCTCCCTCAGTCTCCAGGGAAGCCCTGGGACCCACCTGGAACCCAAAACTTCCTGCGTATCCCCAAGACCAGAAGTCTCCCCATCCCCTACCAAGCTCCAGCCCATCAGCCAACGGTGTGCCCCAGGGCCCAACTGAGGACCTCTCAAATTTCCCATGGGACCCCTGAGGCAACAGACCCCCTCCCCTCGGGTGCCCACCCACCCCAGGTGCAGGTAGGAGATGCAGCCTACAGTCTAACCACCTCCCCAGTCCCTCGATTCCCCAGAATTCATAACAGGACGTTTGCAGAGTTCCACAGTGATCAGAGCACGTGACTCCCCCCAGGACCCTTCCCCCCCATAAGACCTAAAGAGACCTTCCCCCCCTCCTCAAGGCCCCTCCAGACAGTTTGAACTCCCCCCAGTCTCCTCGGAGACCAGAGAACCCCACCAAATTTCCTCCCAGGACGCCAGGACATCCTAACGCATCCCTGAGACTCCCCACCCTCTCCTCGGGGCGGGGCTTACTCTGCTCACACCCTCTCAGACAGGGGATCCCCAGATCTCCTCAGACCACTCAGGGTTCGGGCCTACCCCATCTCCACCAGTCGCACAGGGAGCCCCGAGATCCCTTGGGGGATCCCTCAGGGGACGGGTCTACCCCAGACCGCACTCCTCACTCAGTGGATAAACGAAACCCCCTGCGGGCCCCCCGGCAGGCGGGGCTTGTCCCAGTGTGCACCCCTCGCTCACAGGTTCCCCCGACGCCTCCTGAGGGCCCCTCGGCGGGCAGGGCTTATCCCAGTGTGCACCCCTTGCTCACAGATCCCCCGAAAGACCCTGGCGAACCTTCGGTGGGCGGGGCCTGGTCCGCTGTGCACCCCTCTCTCACAGGTTCCCCGAAAAAACCCTAGGAGTCCTCGGTGGGCGGGGCCTGCCTCAGTGTGCACCCCTCGCCTGGAGCCCCCCCGAGTCCTTCCCGAGGATCCCCTCGGTGGGCAGGGCCCGCCCGGCCTCCAAACCTCACCCACGGGAGGTCCTCGACCCCCCCCCCGGGATCCTCAGAGCCCGAGGCCCACCGCAGAGTGCGCCCCTAGGGTCCCCCGAAACCCCGGGGACCCCCCCCGGTGGGCGGGGCCTGCCCAGTATCCCCTCTCGCGCACGGGAACCCCCGGGACCTTCAGAGGCCGGAGCCCCGGCTGCGCGCTCACCTCGCGCGTGGTCACCTCCTCCCTCTCGGAGATCTTGAGCAGGAGCCGGTCGTTCTCGAGCTCGAGCGCGCGGACACGGTCGATGTAGTGCGCCAGGCGGTCATTGAGCTCGCGCAGCTCCTCCTTCTCCTGCAGCCGCGACAGGCGCGTGGGCGACAGCGGCGTGGCGGGCCCGCCCGCGCGGCCGGGCAGCGGCGTGGCCATAGCGGCGGCGGTGGTGGCGGCGGCGGCGACAGCTGCTCGGGGCCCGCGAGGCTCGGG
>NC_048221.1:1625483-1640381 GCF_002007445.2 Ailuropoda melanoleuca
GGCCATAGCGGCGGCGGTGGTGGCGGCGGCGGCGACAGCTGCTCGGGGCCCGCGAGGCTCGGGACGGCGGCCGCGGCGCGGCGGGCTCATTCAATCCGCGCCGCCGACCAAGATGGCGCTCGGCGCCCGCCGCCGCGGAGCGGCCTGGGACTTGTAGTCTGTCGCGGTTGCGCGGGGCAAGCCGGGAGCTGTAGTTTCCAGCTCGGAGGGAAAGGCTCCGCTCGCTTCCCGCTCAGCTTCCCTCTCTGTCCTTTGCTGTTTCTGAAACTCCCAGCGTCCAGAGCCAAGCCTCTGGACCTGAAACTCCCAGCTCGCCACAGTGACACCGGGTTTCTTTCCAATGCCCACTTTCCCCACTCGTATGACCTACCTACCTCCTTGGAGTCCTATTAAAATTAAAGGTGAAGGAACGTCAGAAACACGCTCAGTGATGTCACTTACAGGTACAATCAAAATAAAGTAATGATAAGATAAGAAAAGAAAAGATAAGATAAGACAGATAACTGAGCTCACCGCGGTGCTTGGCTGGCTCTGTCCGCAGAGCACGCGACTCCTGCACTGATCTCGGCATGTGAGTTCAAGCCCCAACCTTGGTTGTAGTGATTGCTAAAAAAAATTAACTTAAACAAACAAACAAACAAACAAAAAAACTGAGCTCACAGATACAGAGAACAGGTTGGTGATGGTTACCGGTGGAGGGGTGGGAGGTGGGCAAAACAGGCAGAGGGGTCAAAAGACACAAACCTCGGGTTATAAAATAAGTAAGTCCTGGGGACGTAATGCGCTGCCTGGTGGCTCCAGTTAATAACACCGTGTTGCATGTCTGAAGTTGCGGAGAGTAGACCTTCACAGGTCTCTTCGCAAAAAAACAAATTGTAACTATGTGTGTGTTAGTGGATGCTACCACACCTACCCGGACCATTTCAACAATGTGCCCAAATATCAGATTATTAGGTTGTACAACTGAAACTTCTACAATGTTATATGTCAACGAAACCTCAATTTAAAAAATCAAAAACACCTCATTGAAAGCCGCCAGACACAAAAGGCCACATCCTATACGATTCCACTTACGTAAAATGTCCAGAAGAGGTCAATCTGTAGAGCAGGGGCCCCCTTGTTCTCCGTGGTGGGGCAGGACGCGGAGAGCATCTCGGGGCTCCCCACCCCTCCACCTGGTGCCAGCAGCACCACTGCCCCACTCCAGTCCGAACAACCAAAATGTCTAGACATTTCCACCTGTCACCTGGAGGCAAAATCGCCCCCAGCTGAGAACCACTTCCTTCCCCTCACCCTGGAGCTTGCCAGGAGAACCCTTCCTTCCCAGACNCTCAGAGCCCGAGGCCCACCGCAGAGTGCGCCCCTAGGGTCCCCCGAAACCCCGGGGACCCCCCCCGGTGGGCGGGGCCTGCCCAGTATCCCCTCTCGCGCACGGGAACCCCCGGGACCTTCAGAGGCCGGAGCCCCGGCTGCGCGCTCACCTCGCGCGTGGTCACCTCCTCCCTCTCGGAGATCTTGAGCAGGAGCCGGTCGTTCTCGAGCTCGAGCGCGCGGACACGGTCGATGTAGTGCGCCAGGCGGTCATTGAGCTCGCGCAGCTCCTCCTTCTCCTGCAGCCGCGACAGGCGCGTGGGCGACAGCGGCGTGGCGGGCCCGCCCGCGCGGCCGGGCAGCGGCGTCCAGCGGCGGCGGTGGTGGCGGCGGCGGCGACAGCTGCTCGGGGCCCGCGAGGCTCGGGACGGCGGCCGCGGCGCGGCGGGCTCATTCAATCCGCGCCGCCGACCAAGATGGCGCTCGGCGCCCGCCGCCGCGGAGCGGCCTGGGACTTGTAGTCTGTCGCGGTTGCGCGGGGCAAGCCGGGAGCTGTAGTTTCCAGCTCGGAGGGAAAGGCTCCGCTCGCTTCCCGCTCAGCTTCCCTCTCTGTCCTTTGCTGTTTCTGAAACTCCCAGCGTCCAGAGCCAAGCCTCTGGACCTGAAACTCCCAGCTCGCCACAGTGACACCGGGTTTCTTTCCAATGCCCACTTTCCCCACTCGTATGACCTACCTACCTCCTTGGAGTCCTATTAAAATTAAAGGTGAAGGAACGTCAGAAACACGCTCAGTGATGTCACTTACAGGTACAATCAAAATAAAGTAATGATAAGATAAGAAAAGAAAAGATAAGATAAGACAGATAACTGAGCTCACCGCGGTGCTTGGCTGGCTCTGTCCGCAGAGCACGCGACTCCTGCACTGATCTCGGCATGTGAGTTCAAGCCCCAACCTTGGTTGTAGTGATTGCTAAAAAAAATTAACTTAAACAAACAAACAAACAAACAAAAAAACTGAGCTCACAGATACAGAGAACAGGTTGGTGATGGTTGCCGGTGGAGGGGTGGGAGGTGGGCAAAACAGGCAGAGGGGTCAAAAGACACAAACCTCGGGTTATAAAATAAGTAAGTCCTGGGGACGTAATGCGCTGCCTGGTGGCTCCAGTTAATAACACCGTGTTGCATGTCTGAAGTTGCGGAGAGTAGACCTTCACAGGTCTCTTCGCAAAAAAACAAATTGTAACTATGTGTGTGTTAGTGGATGCTACCACACCTACCCGGACCATTTCAACAATGTGCCCAAATATCAGATTATTAGGTTGTACAACTGAAACTTCTACAATGTTATATGTCAACGAAACCTCAATTTAAAAAATCAAAAACACCTCATTGAAAGCCGCCAGACACAAAAGGCCACATCCTATACGATTCCACTTACGTAAAATGTCCAGAAGAGGTCAATCTGTAGAGCAGGGGCCCCCTTGTTCTCCGTGGTGGGGCAGGACGCGGAGAGCATCTCGGGGCTCCCCACCCCTCCACCTGGTGCCAGCAGCACCACTGCCCCACTCCAGTCCGAACAACCAAAATGTCTAGACATTTCCACCTGTCACCTGGAGGCAAAATCGCCCCCAGCTGAGAACCACTTCCTTCCCCTCACCCTGGAGCTTGCCAGGAGAACCCTTCCTTCCCAGACACCCCACCTTGGGGAATTGGGCTGGAACAGCCTCCCTGAGGCACTCAAGCAGATGGCCCGCAGAGAACGTGATTACCCTCCCAGCCTTCGCGGGAGGCGGGATACTCGCCTGTCTTGAACACCTGCAACTCACTCCTATTCCCCTCTGACCAGAAGCAAAGGGCCCCACCTTAGAACCCAGGCAGGAACAATCCCCAGCTAGACTGTCACTGTGCTGTCTTCTCAAAAGTTACCTTGTGTTTTAAACCTGATACTGTTGCGTGTACCCTCATCAAACATAAAAGACAGTCGGTAGGATGCGGGGCATTTAAAGCGAAGTATGAATCCGTGGTACTCCAGGCGGCAGGGCCAGAGCGGGAGGAAAGTGATTGATGTTGGAGGGCGGCATGGGGTCACCTGGCCAATGCCCCCTCCTCATCAGAGCTCGGCTGACCACCGCCCAGAGCCCTGGCCGACCTGGTCCCCCCTCAGGTCCCCGCGGGGTCCCACCCGCCGCCAACCTCTCTCGCCCCCCTCCGCCTCCCGGTCTTTCTCCGGCCAGGATGCCAGTCACCACCCGGCTGCACGGCCCGGCCTGGGCCTCAGCCTTCCGGCCAGCGAAACCGGTCTGGCCCCTACTCCCCGCCCCGACCCCTCAGCGCTGGGCGGGGCTCGGGTGCCCGGAGCACCCCCCACGCGGGACCCCGGGGGCCGGACTCCAAGTCCCAGAAAGCCCTGCGCTTCCCGTGGGTGGGGCCCGGGGCTCCCCCTCCCCGCGCTGTTTGGGAGGTGACCGCAATTTTCAAATTTTGGCGCTGGGCGGGTGGGGCGGCGACCGCGGCGGCCAGGTCCCCGCCCCCGGCCCGCCGTCCGATGTCTGGGCCCCCCTCCGCCCCGCGGAGCTGGGCCACCCCCTGCGCAGGCTGCCACGCGACGGGACGCTCCGGACCCACGGCCGGCAGGGGAAACTAAGGCACGGGACCCCCAGCGGGGTCGGGTCGCAGGTGGGATTCGAACCGAGGACTCGCTGGCCCCGGGGCGCAGGAGAGTTAATGGCTGTCTGCTTTTGGGGCAGGGGGTGTGGGTAGGGGGTAGGAGAGTCCGCGCCCGCGGCCGTCCAGCCCGCCCGGCAGGGTCCCTACCGTTCCCTCCACGCCCCTTGCGCCGCCGCGCTCGCCCCGCGCGGGGTTTGGCGCCAGATCTTTCAAAAATCTCAGCCCAACGGCTGCCACTGGCTCCGGGCCCGGCTCGAGAACTGGATCCTGCATTCCGGAGCCTGGATCTGTGGGGCCTGGATTCCGGTGCCTGGGGAAGGGCCGGATTCCGGAGCTTGGACGCGGGGCGCGGCGTATTCCCGAGCCCGGAGGGGAGTGGAGATTCTGGAGCCCTGATTCCAGAGCCTGTGGGCTAACCCTGGAATCTAGGAGCCGAATTCGGGGACCTGGGGGGCTGGAGCCTATAATCCCAAATGGAACCTGGGAGGGAGGGGGGATACTGAGGCGGGCAGGCCGCTGCTGGTGACTGGAGGGGAATGCACTAGAGACACGGACGGTTATGGCCTGAACTTCTCCCCTGACCAGGCATTGGGGCTGCGTCAGGGTGACCCTAGCAAAGATCCCTGCTCGGGGGGGGGGGGGGGGGGGCTGGCTTGGGAGCAGCTGGGAGACAGGACACAGACACCAGAAATAAGCTAATGACGTGTGTGGGAAGACGGGACAGAAGGGGCTTGGGTGCGTGGGTGGGGCAGGGGGTGCATTTTTAGTTTTTACTTTTATTTTTTAATCTTTTTTTTAAAGATTTTATTTATTTGACAGAGATAGAGACAGCCAGCGAGAGAGGGAACACAAGCAGGGGGAGTGGGAGAGGAAGAAGCAGGCTCCTAGCGGAGGAGCCTGATGTGGGGTTCGATCCCATAACGCCGGGATCACGCCCTGAGCCGAAGGCAGCCGCTTAACCGCTGTGCCACCCAGGCGCCCCCGGGGGGGGTGCATTTTTAAATAGGGTGGGTCCCTCTGTAAAAGGCTGGGCCTTGTCTTGGAGAAGCTGACATTTAAGCAAGGACTCAAAGAGGAGGGGATCAATCTCGTGAACGTGTGGGGAGAAAGCGTCCCGTGGCCTTGGCCTGGAGGACGGGGCACCCAGTGAGAACTTGCAGTGGGTGGAGACGTCCAAGCTCAGGAGCCAGAGTAATAAGGCCGAGAGAGAGTTTGGGCTGGAGGCAGCCTTCGAAAACGCGAGGCCCTCCCCTGGGGAAGGGGCTGGGGAGGCTTTACAGGGAAATACAGATCTAGCCCATTTCGCCAGGAAGTGTGTGTGCCCTCGGCTGTTTTCAGGGTGGTACCGGGTTCCTGAGACAGAAGGACAAGAAGGGAGGAGGGGAGCTCTGCAGAAGAGAGGAAAAGCTTACTTTAAAATCAAACTTTGCTGAAGATTAGTGCAACCATTTTATTTTTGTTCAACTTTATGCTTTTAAGTGGTTTCAGGGACACATATTAAAGAGGGAAACAAATATGTAATCAGACACTGTGTATTAGTCATCTATGCTGTGTAACAAATAGCCCCAAATGCAGTGGCTTAGAGCAACTCCCACTTCTTCTCTCAGTTTCCACGGCTCAGGAATCCAGGTACGGCTTAGCTGGGTCCTCTGGCTGGGGCGTCACAAAAATTCACTTCAAGCTCGCTTGCACTGTGCATGGAAGGTCAAGTCCTTGCAGGCCGTAGGCCTGAGACTGTCAGGGCCTTGCAGGCTGTGGTCCAAGGGCTGACTCAGGTCCTCACCACAAAACAGAGGATCTCGTTTGGGTTTTGAAATCCTCACTGCTTGCTGCAACAGGGAAACGAGAAACAAAAACAACCCAAATATCCACCGAACGATGGACCCATACCTCCGTGTACGTTTGCACGGTGGAATATTCTATGGCGGAGAAGATGAACGCGCCCAGGGACGCCGAGCCGTGGATCGACCTCCCCGACATAAGCTCGTGCAAGGGCAGCGAAGTGCGGAAGACCATCACCGTCCTACCACGCGACGAGATTCCAAACCTGGCTGAGCCAGCTGACACGTCATCTAGGGGGACGTGTGAGTTATAGAGGCTTGTTCTGTGTTTGGTATACTTCATGTTTCAAAAATGAATAATAAAACCAAAAACCCAAAACCTCCCTGCGACTGCTGTGTAAAACAAGGTGTTCCCAAGAGAAACAGAACGTGGTCCCGGGAAGAGAAATGGTGACCGTGTGGCCACAGAGGTGTTATCTCGGCTACGGTGGGAATCATGTCGCAGTAGACACAGGTATCCAATCAGTACACGTTGTACACCATAAGGTTACACAACACAACATTACATGTCACTTATATCTCAATTTAAAAAAAAGAATGGGGGCGCCTGGGGGGCTCAGTCGGTGAAGCACCTGCCTTCTGCTCAGGTCATGATCCCAGGGTCCTGGGGTCGCTGCATCGGGCTCCCTGCTCAGCGGAGAGCCTGCTTCTTCCTCTCCCCCTGCCTGTGCTTTGTGTCTCTATGTCAAATAAATAAAATCTTTAAATATGAAATCTTTAAAAAATACAATCTTTAAAAAAATTTCTTTAATTAAACCTTATTTAGGGGCGCCTGGGTGGCATAGCAGTTAAGCGTCTGCCTTCGGCTCAGGGCGTGATCCCGGCGTTGTGGGATCGAGCCCCACATTAGGCTCCTCTGCTATGAGCCTGCTTCTTCCTCTCCCACTCCCCCTGCTTGTNCCCTCTCTCGCTGGCTGTCTCTATCTCTGTCAAATAAATAAATAAAATCTTTANTGTTCCCTCTCTCGCTGGCTGTCTCTCTCTGTCAAATAAATAAATAAAATCTTTAAAAAAAAAAAAAAAACCTTATTTAAAATTTGGTTTCAGAATGGCTGGCTGCTCAGTTGGGAGAACATGCGTCTCTTGATCTCAGGGTTGTGAGTTTGAGCCCCAAGTTGGGCGTAGAGATTACTTAAAAAAATACAACTTTTTCAAAAATGTGGTTTTCCAGTCACGCTAGCCATATTTTAAGGGCTCAGGGGCCACACACAGCTGCTTGCCACCGGCCAGCCCACGTGAAGGGGATGCTGGGAAAGTCACCCAGGAGAGGGACTGTAGTGGCCTGGGTGGGGGGTTGGTGCTGCACTTAGACCCAGCCGGTCCTGCTTTCTGGACGTCTCCCTACACCTTTTCTAGACTTCACCCCAAAACCCAGGACTCAGAATCACCTGTTTCCAACACCTGGGCAGACCTCACCCTCTGGAGCGCCCTCTCAAACCTGCTGTGACCCCGCGTGCCTGCTCCCCGGTCTCAGCGAAGGGCGGCTGGATTTTTGGGGGGTGGGGAGGGAGTGGATTTGTGAGCTGAGATGCCACCTGGGTGCAGGTGAGGACCCTTGTCATTGAGAATAAACCTCAGGGAGAGAGAAACAGGCAGGTGGTGGGGACCCGGCGCTGGCTCTCCCCACACCGCCAGGCCCAGGGCAGAGCTGCGAGCAGTCCGAGAATTCTAACCAAGAAGCGGGCTTGCCAGGAAGGTTTGCAGGTGTGAGTCCCGGGCTATCTCCGTGTCACAAACTGCTCCCAAACTTTATTACTGCTCACAGTTCTGTGAGCCAGGAATGTGGCTCAGCCAGGGGGCTCTACTGTCCTACCTGGGGTTGGCAGGGGTCACTGGTGGCGACCGACTCGCAGGTGGGCTGGGCTGGGGCCTCAGTCAGCCCCTCCCCCCTTCCATGTGGTCGCTCGTCCTCGTGGCTGCGCATAGTGGGGCTTCTTACATGGGATCTCAGGACTCCCTGAGAGCCAGACGGGAGCTCCAGGCCTCTTGAAATTTAGGGCTGCAGCGGGCAGGTCCCTTCCCTTCTGCCCCATCGGTCAGCGAGTCACAGATGCAGCCCAGATGTGCCGAAGGAGAGGGGTAACTAGATCCACCAGTGGGAGGAAGGTCCGGGAATTGCACTGGGTTTTTTTTTTTCTAACACCTTTATTGAGATATAATTCACATACCATACAATTCATACCCTAAAGTGCACAGCTCAGTGTTTTGGGTTTTGTTTTTTTTTTTTTTTTTTACTGTATTCACAGCTTTGTGTATCCACCACCACAATCAACACTTGAACATTCCATCACCCCAAAAAGAAGTCCCGTTCCTTCCCCTCCTCCAGCCCCCGGCCCCCAGGAGCCCCCTTCCCGTCCGTGGAGGAGCCTGTTCTGGACGCGTCACACACGTGGACTCACGCCGTGGGCCTTCTGTGTCCGGTTCCCTCCTTGAGTGTCGTGGACTCGGGTCTGTCCCCGGGCAGTGCGGGTGGGCGCCGCGCTCCTGTCCATGGGTGACCGAATTCTAGGGTGTGGGTGAACTACAGCGTTTTCATCCGTCATCGGCTGGTGGACGTGGGGTTGATTCCCCGTTTTGGAAATTGTCAACATTGCTGCTATTAACACTCCTGAGTAATTTTTCGTGTGGACACGGTTTTCCGCTCTCTGGGGTGGATGGGCCAGGTCAGACGGGAAGTCTGTGCTCACCCTTTGCCGGACCCGCCCGACTTTGCCAGCGTGGCTGCACCGTTCTACGTGCCCAGCTGCCAGTGCCAGGGTTCCAATGTCTGCATCCCCACCAACATTTGTTGTCCTCTGTGTTTCCTAATGCAACGTCCTCGTGGGCGTGAAGCCCACCGCCTCGCGATCCTAGGCGCGTGCCCCTAATCCCCAGAGCATCTGTCCGGATGGGAGGATACGACGTGCACGCGAAGCAGCATGTGTAGCCATTTCTTATGTGGTGTGTAGTTTTTTGGACCCTGAGATGTGGGTTTCGTGGCCCCCCTGAATTCTTGCTCTGGTCCCACGAACGTTAAGAGGCAGGCTTGCTGGTGGTGCCGCAGAGGCTGGAGAGCAGGGATGGATCTGACACCGGTTTCGGAGCCGGGGCGGGGAGGTCTGAAGGTGAGCCCCACCCCCACCGGCCAGGTCTGCAGTCTGGCCCTCCTCCTGCCTGGGAGCCCCGAATCTTCGCGTGTGTTGGAGCAAATAGTGTCTCCCCACCACAAATTCATGCCCGCCGGGAACCCATGAGGGCGACCTCGCTTGGGAATAGGGTCTTCGCAGATGGAGTTGGTTAAATCAAGGGGAGGTCACTGGGATTCAGGTGGGCCCTGAGTCCAACGCCTGGAGTCCTTGTGAAGACACAGAGACACCCAGGGAGGAGTCCGGGTCCAGACAGAGGCAGAGATGGGTAGGAGCCAGGCGTCTGTGAGCCGCCAGAGGGGCCCCGATCACACCTCGGAACTTCCAGAGGGGACCAGCCCTGCCGCCACCTTGACCTTGGACCTCTGCCCTCCAGGACGGGGAGAGAATAGATCCCAGTCGTTTGAAGCTGCCCAGGGTGGCGTATTTGTGGTGGCCCCGGAGACTGCTACACTAGGAGTGGAAATCCAGCACTCTTCAAGATCCCTGTGGTTCTGGGGGGTCGCGGGCCCCCAAGCTCGCTGCTGGGGTCTGAGGTGAGGGTGGTGTCCGGGCACCTGTGTCCTCCAGCCAAGCGATGGGCTGAGCGCTAGAGAAGTATAAACGCTCAGTGAGTGATGCCCCGCTGATGGTCTGGGATCATATCATGTCCGCTGAGCGCACTCACTCCAGCACCTCGTGGCCTGGGAACGTGTGTCCTTTGAGGCCCTTGCGTCGGGTGTGACAGCTCACCGGGCCCTTCGTTAGTTAGGGGACTGCTTCAGTCGTTCAACCAACACACCTTTATTGAGCACCTACTGTGTGCTGCGAACACCGCAGGGGGCAAAGCACACGGAAACTCTGGCTCTGGCCGCGCCCACGTTAGGGCGCGATAATAATTACGATGGAAAAGGAAGACACAGCGTGTTCGAAGGTGCTAAAGGCTAAGATGAGAAAAGGGGGGGGGCATGTAATGTGCGGGGGAGGGGTGTGTGAAACATGGCGGGGGCAGAGGAGACCCCACTGAGAGGAGGACAGGGGCAAGATGACCCCAGGGCAGGAAGGGGGTTCCAGGGACAGGAACGGGCAAAGGCCTGGGTGCAGGACCATGCCCCACACATTCAAAGGGCAGCAGGAAGGGTTTCCCAGTGGGGTTTCATTTGGGGAGGGAGAGCAGAGGAGGGACCCTCTGAGTGCAGCTGCAGGGGGCCAGCTGGGGGGCATGGGTGTCCAGGGAGGGAGAGAGTGGCTCCCAGGGGATTGCCAGGTCACCCCAGCAGGGGAGGGGTACGAGGTGAGCTTCCCTTGTGCCAAACACCTTCCAGGTCGTCCTTTCTTGCGACCTTTTCACTAGTCTGATCTTTCTCCAAAAAGAGGGAGTTAGAGATTAAGTCCTCAACTCATGGGCACACAGGGGTGCGGTGGGGTTCGAGCCAGGTGAGTGTGACCTCAGACCAGAACCCCCTCCACCCCTCCCTAGGATGTCGCAGGCCTGCTGCTCGCCCCCCGCCCTCCCTCCTCCTCAGCAGTTCTGGCCTTCTCACCTCCTGGGCTCTGTTCTGGTCACCTCCACCACCTGCAGGGTCATCCCCTCCCCCTCCCAGCCCATCCTGTCTTACCAACATCTCAAACTTCACATGATGACTCACATCCACCCGGAAGCCTCTCCTTAGGGACAGGAATCGCGTCTTGTTCATCTCTGCAAAAAAAACCAAAAAACACATGATGTCAGAGGCCAGCTCTCCTTCTTCAAACTTGCCAGTGGCTTCCTGGCACATCCAGAGTCACACCCACACGCCACTCCCCCCCGCAGCCTTCAAGGCCCACCTTTCCGACTTCATCTCCCCCCACCCCGCCCCTCACTAACTCTGCTCCAGCCACCTGGGCCTCCTGGGGGCTCCTCAAACGTGCCAGGTGTTGTCCCACCACAGGGCCTTTGCACGTGTGGTGCTGGAAGCACTCTCGCTTGCTTCATGCTTCCCCAGCCTGGCTTCTTTATGTCCCTCAGGGCTCAGCTCAAGTGTCGTCTCCCCTGACCTCACCATCCGAAGTAGTTGTGTCCCTGCCTTGGGCCGCCAGTCAACGCCTGAAGATGAAAATGCACCCCTACTTAGAGGCAGCTGCTACCCCCAGAGCCGCATCAGCACCCCTTGGGCCTCCAGTCAACGCCTGAAAATGAAAATGCACCCCTACTTAGAGGCAGCTGCTACCCCCAGAGCCGCATCAGCACCCCTTGGGCCGCCAGTCAACGCCTGAAAATGAAAATGCACCCCTACTTAGAGGCAGCTGCTACCCCCAGAGCCCTCTTCCAAGTGTGGACCGGAAGGAACTCGTTTGGATGATGCTATTATTTCCATTAGCAGAGAGGGAAACTGAGGCACAGGAGTGGAGCAGGGGAATGGCATGCCCAAGTTCACACAGCTGGACAGGAAGAAAGCTGGGATTCAAAGCCAAACAATCAGAAGTCTCCTTGGTCATCCCATCCCTTCCATGTGCTGTTTGGGGGGCTCCGTCTGCCCCCCATGCTCCTCACCCCGCCCCTTACACCCCCTCCTGCTTAGCTCAGGACACCGTACCAAAACACCGTACACTGCGGGGCTTGAGCCGCTGTCACTGACGTCTCACCTAGAGGTCCTGGAAGTTGGAAGTCCGGGATAGGCTCCAGCAGGCTTGGCCTCTCCCCTGCCCCCCCCCCGCCCACCCGCAGCCTCCACCTTCTCCCGAGGCCTCTCGAAAGCGCTGATCTCTCTTCCTCTCCTTATAAGGGTGCTAATCCCTTGTGGGGCTCCACACTCATGACCTCACCTCACCCGAATCACCTCCCAGAGGCCCCGCCTCCAGGTACCACCCCAGCCGAGGCCAGGGCCCCAGCTCGCAAAACACACAGGTCGGTCCCTAACACCTCCTATAAGGAAGGGGGCCTCCAGGCAGCACCCCCACGTCCTCCCCAGGCTCCCTCCTCCTGGGGCGGTGCAGCCCCAGAGCTGGATCCCCCTCCAAGGCAGGCCCAACCTCCTTGGTTTCTTTTCCCATCCGCTGGGAGCAACCCTCCAGGTCCCAGGTTTGTGCAGGTGTGGGGGTGGGGGTGGTGTTTAAAGACAGGTCCCGAGAAGCAGGGCCTGGACTTGGGTGACCAGAAACTCAGGGAGGATGATAGATGCTATTTGGATGCAATGCTTTTAAGAAAGTAAAGCAAAACAAAAAACAAAAAAACAACCCATGGATACATTTCCAAAATTTCACATCAGGGCAGATCAGACATACCGAGTTTTCCTTTGGGGGGGTGGCTGTTACTGACCCTGTCTGGATGGGAGGTTTCACTGTTGCACCCATCATGGACTCTGGGGGGCACTTGTTTGAGTTAAACTATGGCTTTAAAATATTTATCTCATTCTGGGCCAGGGATGATGGTTGCCCGAGCTTGTCATTATACAAGACCCACTGAACTGGGCCCTCTAAAAGGGTGAGGTTTCTTTTTAAAGGTTTTTATTTATTTATTTGAGAGAGAGAGAGAGAGCACAAAGGAGAAAGGGAGAAGCAGGCTCCCCGCTGAGCAGAGAGCCCTATGCGGGACTCAGTCCCAGGACCCTGAGATCATGACCTGAGCGGAAGGCAGACGCTTAACGACGGAGCCACCCAAGTGCCCCAAAAAGGGTGAGTTTTATGGTATGTGAATTATATCTCAATTTAAAAAATGAGAGAAAAAAGATTAGCTAGCTGTCTTGATGGCTGAGGTTTTTGTCGCTCCCTTAAAGTTTGCATCCAAAATGTTAATGCCCTCTGCCCCCTAGCGCCTGCCTTGCTGGCCAAGGCAAAGCAGAGCCTCGAAGGATCCGAGTCCAGACCCTTCCTGGGAACCAGCCTCTTCCTGACATGCCAGGCTGTGTGCTCTGCCTGGCATCCCCAACCCTCCCGCCCGCCCCGGTCTCCACCAGGAACACACCCACTCATCCTTCCGCACTCACGCACTCACGTTGCTTTGTCTCCTTCCCAGTCTGACTTCCCGGACCCCGGTGCGCCCCCCAGCCCTCCCTGTCCTCCCCCTCTAGGCTCCAAACATCCAGTCCTGCCCCCTGGGGTCTTGAGCTAATTGGAGTATCTGGGAATATCTTCAGGGGACTGGGAGCTCTGTGCCCTTGAACTAGTAACACTGTCTTCGAGGGTCTCTGTTCCTTCCTCTGCAAACTTGGCACAGCCGCAAAGTGCCACTTTGTGGGCAATGAACGCAGTGTGAGCCCCCAAAAGAGAGACTGCTTACAAAATGCTCAGCACGTAGTAAGCCCCTGATCAAAGTTCAGTCTTGTTAGTACCTTCAGTGCAATGCAACATCACAAAAAACGTGGTTCCAGGGGTACCTGGGTGGCTCAGTGGGTTAAGCGGCTGCCTTTGGCTCAGGTCCTGATCCTGGGATCCTGGGATCAAGCCCGCATTGGGCTCCCTGCTCAGCAGGAAGCCTGCCTCTCCCTCTGCCCGCCTCTCCCGCTGCTGGTGCTCCCTCTCTCTATCTCTGACAAATAAATAAATAAATAAATAAATAAATAAATAAATAAAATCTTTTTAAAAAAATGTAGTTCCATTCATTTATCAATTCTTGAGACAAAGGGTCTCATTTTTTTTTAAAAGGGTCTCATTTTTGAGGTGGGCATGGATATGCCCATTTTCCTTGCTGGGCAAGTCCCCGACTCAGGTGTTCTCCCATGGAGGGGGGACTGTGGGTCTCACCCCCAATAGATGGACTCACCTCTCCTTGGTGCACATAGGGACAGCCTCAAGCGCTGGGTCTAGGGTAAGGTGAGGGAGGCACTTTCCTCAGGAACAAAATTCAAGGGGGAGCCAAAAACTCAATCATCAAGATACACATTTAAAAAAAACAAAACCAGTGCCCAAAAACTCTATGGTGAAGGAAAGATGAAAAGTACAAAGAAAGAGAGGATCTGACCTTGTACCTGCCCAGCTCACCACCCTACCCTGCCCCCACAGTCCTGGCCCTCTCGGATGCTTAAAATCTTGATATTTTGTTTGCCGTAGGTGGGGCATTTTATTTTGCACAAATTTTGATTTTTAAAGAATACTGCTGTAGAATATTGTTGATCTTGATGACTGAGTTTTGTGACACTCCCTTAAAAATTGTGCCTGAGGCCAGTGCCATGGACTCCTTACCCCAATCCCAAGCCCGGGTCCATTAAGATTGTACTGGCATGTACAACAGCCAAAAGGCAGAAGCAACCCAAATGTCCATCGATGGATGAGTAGGTAAGCAAGACGTGCTCTGTCCAGACACTGGAATATTATTCAGCCTTAAGGGGCGCCCGGGTGGCTCAGCTGGTGAGCGGCCAACTCCTGATTTCGGCTCAGGCCATGATCTCAGGGTCGTTGGATCAAGCCCTGAGTCAGGCTCTCCCTGATTGTGGGGTCTGCTTGCCTCTCTCCCTCTACTCCTCTCCCTGCTTATGCTCTCTCTCTCTCTCTCTCTAATAAATAAGTAAATAAATAAAATCTTTTAAAAAGGAAGGAAATCCTGACACCTGCTACAACGTGGATGAACCTTGAGGACATTGTGCTCAGTGACATAAGCCAGACACAGAAGGACAAACACTGTCTGATTCCATTTATAGGCGGTGTCTAAAATAGGCAAAAGCACCGAGACAGAAAGTGGAAAGGTGGGTGCCAGGGTCGGGGCTCCTGTTGAAGGGGTACGGAGTTTATGTTAGAGAGGCTGGGTCTACATAGTGGTGATGGTCTCACAGCACGGAGAGTGTATTTAATGCCGCTGAGTGCTACGCTTACAAATGACCAAAATGTATTTTAGCATAATAAAAAAATCCCAGGTACACCCGGGCAGTTGTTTGTCTCTCTGATTTATAAAGTTATATGTTGCACATGCGAAATATTATGTATATAAAATACTGCAAACTGTCACCCCAGTCCCGATCCGCCTCACCCTCCTCGCCTTAACCCCCCCGGCCCCCCCGGGG